>NC_056507.1:40660932-40661576 GCF_014905685.2 Nematolebias whitei
GTCAAGTTTTTTTCTGAATTGAGTCATCATTATCATTTAGCATTTTATCAGCAACACTTACGGTTTTTCTTCATGCACCAAATTTCACAAGTCATTATAAGTGTTATACAACATCACTCTAAAATGCTATGCCTTAAATCATGTTAGTAGTTGTTAGAATTCATTATTATATATTTTCTGTTAGTATCTGTTAAGAAGAATAATAAAAATAAGTAAACATAGTGAAAAATAAGTAAAACTAGTATATTCTAACTCTGTTAGCACTAAAAATCTTACTTGAGATAAAAACATCTATAGATTTGGTTGAATCTTCTTGTAAGTCTGTCACTGAACATTTTAAGTGATTTAGAAGTCAAATATCTAGCAAAGTTTTTGCTCCTTATATTATATTCAATATTCCAGCCAATTTATCATCCAAAACAACCTCTGAAATTTAGCTCATCTCATTATAGAAAAATTAATATCATTACTTAAAATCATGAATTGTGTCTTTCTGATTATCAATAATTACTTGTATTCAGTCATCCATAACACTGACACCTCACTGGTTGTCCCATCTGTCCAGTTTACAGTTTTAGGTTCTCAATTCTCCTTATGGCATCTCCTGTAGAGAGAAAAATGGGGGGGGGGGGGGGGGGGGGGGG
>NC_056507.1:40661676-40662214 GCF_014905685.2 Nematolebias whitei
GGGGGGGGGGGGTACAGCCATCCATCCCTGCTGAAGCAATTTATAGTTAACTGTTCTAAAAAGCATTCACAGTAGTTATTTTAGTTCAGCACTGCTCCAGAGACCTGTGAAGGGTTAATGTTGTTTTAGATATACAAATCTCATCAATTAAATAATCCTCAAACATAATCTTTATTTAACCAGTGCTTTTTTTAAGGGACAGGCACCAGTGAAGTGTAAACTTCTCTTTTGAAAACATAAAATTACCTATTTTAATCTGTATTTCTTTAATTTAATACTAAGACTCCATCTTAAAACTGCAGGGCACTTGCTGTGAGATAATTCCAGCTCTCATCATGACTCCTTCAATACATTCTGTTAAATCCCATAGTTAATGTTGGCTTGTATTACCATTTAAAACTGTCCATAATTAAAAAGTGGATCCATTTATCTGTCAATTACTCAAAGGTGAATCTTTACTGGGGTACATTTTAACATATAGTCTGAAAAGACAATGTCTTTCCATCTCTGTAAAATATTAAGCATTCTGTGTGTGTGT
>NC_056507.1:40662314-40664027 GCF_014905685.2 Nematolebias whitei
CAAAAGGGGAATCCAAAAATCGTGGTCAAGGAGGAAAAGCAGTCGTCGATATAGTCAGATTATAGGCGAGGAATCCAGTCCGGGGGCAAAGGCGAGAATGAGAGGTCGTGGGCAAAGCTTTGGTTGAAAACTGTGATAAGAAGGAGGGAACGCTGGATATCTATGGAAATCTATAATTATCTGGCGGCGACTGAGGGGAAACGGATCTTAAAAAGTGAACTGAAACAGGTGTTGCTTATGAATGTAGATTGTGGTAGATGGTGGAGGGTGCGTGGCACAGGGTGACAGGAGCTGAACGAATGAGAGGGGAACTCAAAACTAAAGCAGGAAAAACGTGAAAGATCTTAAAACAGGGACTGTGGTATGAGGAGCAGAGGCTTAAACAGATGGGGGGGGGCAGGGGGGGGCCTCTGAGCGTGACATAGCCCCACCTTTAATGTCCGGCATCCTGACGGACCACCAAAGAAAAAGAACTAACAAGGATCGGGCGAGTGGAGGGGGCACTGGAGGTGGGCAAAAAGGCAGGTTGGAGGTCTCAAGGGACCTCCAGAGAAGCCCCAAAACTCTGGTGGACGGCCTGGCCACTGTCCAAATAGTGACAAAGTCCAGGTCAGATGGCCGTGTAAGCCTTGCTGGGGCCAGATCAAAGGCAAGACCAGGACTAGTGCTGCACCAGGTAGGAGGATCAGAGTTGCAGCCCACATGTATGTCTTGGAGGCTGCAGCCGGCATGGGGGTCCTGGAGGCTGCTTCGGCAGACATGGGGGTCCTGGGAACCGTTGCGGCCGGCATGAGGGTCTTGGAGACCGCTTCGGCCGACATGAGGGTCCTGGAGGCCGCTTCGGCCGACATGGGGGTCCTGGAGGCCGCTTCGGCCAACATGGGGGTCCTGGAAGCCGTCTCGGCCGACATGGAGGGCTGTGGGTCAGCTGCGGCAGACATGGAGGGCCGAGGATCTTCTGTAGTCGACATGGAGGGCCGTGGAGCTGCTGAAGCCGACATGGGTGGTTGTGGAGCCTCTGCGGTAGGTGGCGGAGCCTCTGCGGTAGGCGACGAATCTGCTGCGGTAGGCGGTACATCTTCTGTGGTAGGTGGCGAATCTTCTACGGTAGGGGATAGCGCCGGCCCCTCTGGAGACTTGGAGAGCGCCGGACCCTCAGGAGACATGGAGGCCTGGAGGGGAGCCGGAGCCAGCTTGGAGGCCTGGAGGGGAGCCACAGTCAACTTGGAGGCCTGGATGGGAGCTGCAGCCAACTTAGAGGCCTGGAGGGGAGCCACAGCCAACTTGGAGGCCCGGAGGGGAGCTGCAGCCAACATAGATGTCTTGGAGACTGCAGCTGACATGGGGGACCAGGAGGTAATCTCGGCCAACATGGGGGTCCAGGAAGTAATCTCGGCCAACATGGGAGTCCTGGAGGCCATTGCAGCCGACAAGGGGTCCTGTAGGACATTGCAGCCGACGTGGAAGACCGAGGAACTGGTGCAGCCAACGTGGAGGACTGAGGAACTGTGCAACCGACGTGGAGGACCGAGAAACTGGTGCAGCCGACATGGGGGGCAAATCTTCTGCGGTAGTGGAGGGCGCCGGCCCCTCTGGAGTCTTGGAGGGCGCCGGCCCCTCTGGAGATGTGGATGGCGCCGGCCCCTCTGGAGACATGGAGGGCTGGAAGGGTGCTGCAGCCAACTTGGAGGGCTGGAAGGGTGCTGCAGCCAA
>NC_056507.1:40664127-40665323 GCF_014905685.2 Nematolebias whitei
AGGCCTGGAGGGGTGCTACAGTCAACTTGGAGGCCTGGAGGGGTGCTGCAGTCAACTTGGAGGCCTGGAACTCAGCTGGAGGCGGTGCAGGGGGAGCCCAAATCACAGCAAGCACAGGGGCCAGGACAGCCGCAAACATGGTGGCCAGCGCTGCCACCTGTGGAATCTGGGGCTCTGCAGCCGCTGCAACCAGGGGCCAAGCCAATGCTGTCATGGGGGTTTTGGAGATTGCAGCAGTTGAAGAGGAGACCTGAACCACTGCAGGCGATGTGGAGGCCTGGGGAGCTGCTGGGGCAGGAGACGTGGAGGCCTGGGGAGCTGTTGGGGCAGGTGACGTGGAGGACTGAGGAGCTGCTGGGGCAGGAGACGTGAAGGCCTGGGGAGCTGCTGGGGCAGCTGGTCTGGGACTCTGTGGGACCATGGCAGCTGGTCTGGGACTCTGTGGGACCACGGCAGCTGGTCTGGGACTCTGTGGGACAGCTGGAAACGTTTGGGGCAAGGGCTCTGAGGGCGGAGGGGTGGGACATCGGGAGGACCGGCGTATTGTGCGTCTACGGCTCTTCTGAGGACGAGGGACCTGGCAGGGAGGAAACCACAAATCCTTGTCTTCGTCCGACTCGTCCTCCTGATCACAAAAGGGGAACGAGAACTTGGGCCTGTTCATGAGGCGGAGATCCCAACGCTGGGCTTCTCTCTTCTCCGCCTCACCCAAGAGGACGGGCTGAGCCTGAGGGAAACCACCCGGCTTTATTGCCAGTTGGGTGCCTGTGAATTGGTTCTCCAACTTACCAGAACACCACCTCCGAGTCTGTGCTGGATCCATATTTTGGTCAGATAATCCTGTCACGAATTGGGGTGGATCGGACAAGCACAGACTCAGAAAAAGGTTTAAAAGTTTATTTTTAAAAACTGGCGGTGTCTGGCAGGAGGTTCTGGTTCTGGTACTGGTATCGGACCACTCTGGGGGAGACAGACAGATTAGTGGCTGTAAGCAGAACAGAGTAAACAAGAATAAAGCCACTAACCTTCTGTCTCTGGAACCAGTCTGAGATGTGGGCCAGGTGGGTCCCGGTACCGGTCCGAATCTCAGGAGCTGGTAACATGCGCTAGGGCACACAGAGCAGCAGCGCGCAGCGTGAGCACGAACAGGTAGTGAGGCTGGATAGGCGAGCTGTGAAGCTGAGGAGTTTAAGCAG
>NC_056507.1:40665423-40669145 GCF_014905685.2 Nematolebias whitei
TGTGTGTGTGTGTGTGTGTGTGTGTGTGTATAGACACACATGTAAATAGGTTACTGTTTATTTGTGTGTTCAGAGTGTAAAAATACTAATCTAAAATATTTTACAACACATTGATATGTGTTCTATCTGTATTACAGAAAGTGTAACACTGAACAGAAAAAAGTCCTAAGTCATTATAATGATTGGATAGAAGTGTTTTACACAGAGTACATCAGTGTTTAACTGGTTCTTATAAATGTCTATTAATATGATGGTTTGTGTGTATCAGCTGGGAACAAAATACCATTTTGAGAAGAGATAACATTGTTTTGAATGTAAAGTTTCATTTTGAAGGAGAATTGAGGGGTTGTGCCCATTGTGTGTGTGCTTTTTTGACTAGTGTGTAGAGTTCTGAGAGTATGAGGCATGCTTTCAGAAAACGTGTGTAAACAACTGAGAAAACTGTAACAATGCTGTTTTAAAATGTACTTTCTAAATAAATTTGATGTGATTCTCCTCAGAAGAGCTCATATAAGGAGGAAGATGGAAGGGGGAAGAGCCCCCCCACCCCCTCCTATTGTCTCCTCCGCTCTGTGCAGAACCCAAATGAGATACTGGTATTTAAACACATATTTACCATACACAGAAATATATTTTTTTAAATTTTATTTAAATATGTATCAGTCTTGACTGACTAACTGCTTTAAAATTAAAACTGATGAATTATCTGCCACTCGCTGAGCTCTTATGAGGAAAAGGGAAGGGGGAAGACCCCTCCTGTTGTTCTCCGCTTCGTGTTCGGATGTGTTTAAAATGAGATCCCGGTATTTAAACGTGTATTTACAGACAAAGAAAGATGTCACACAGAAATAATAAAAAAACTTTTATTCAGACATGTACCAGACTTGACTGGTTTTGCGTCTCCAATGTCCGACCATCGACACGTTGATGCAAACCTTACGAGTTGCAGATCTGTTTCCTCCTCGACAGCCGATCACTTTTAACATGAAAGCTGCATCATAAGGAATTCTCTGTGCGTTTTCCATCATAGCTGAACAAATGAACAGGTCTGTGCATAGGGCGTAAAATACGGTAACGATACAAGAACGATCTGAAGAAATCAATTCACTTCCATCTTGGGGGATGGTCCTTGAGAGCATAGATATAAAGACTAGATACAGCATTGACCGCTATCGCCAATGGGCGCTGACGAGCCGTAGGTCCGCCATCTTGGAATGGTCGACCGCGCCACTCAGTGTAACCTGTTTAGCAGGTGCAATGAAGTATCTGCATGTTTAATCAGTCATAGCTGAACACTAAACTCATTCTCATGATTTTTACCTCTGTAAATCTTAGGCATACAGCCATTAAAGCTGAACACATGGTTCAGTGTATTTAAATATTTTTGGTGGGGTTAACATTAACACTAATACAATAATCTTGTGACAAGTTTTGCAAAACTCCCAGTCACTTATACATTTTTAGCAATATATATATATATTATATATATATATATATATATTTATAATATATATATATATATATATATATACACACACACACACACACACACACACAGACATCGCATATATATATATATATATATATATACATACAAACACATTATATCACAATCTTATATATACATTTTATTTTATATATACAAATCTCATGCATGTATATATTGTAGTGAACTAGACCTCCGATCTCAACCTGTCTCTGAAGACCTTCATGGGACAGGAACTGTTATTTCATTGATTTGAATCCAGAAATACAAATTATCTCATCGAGAGACTATTTAATTGTATCCTGAATTAATCAATTGAAAGAACACTCTTCTTTTTACATTATCATTACTATTTTACAATATCTTGATAATCAAAAAGTGTGTTTAGTTCATACCATTTCTAAATGTTGAAGTGAACCACTCATTTAAATCAACTGTGAAACAGTATTAATTATTTTTAAACCTCATTAGACCTTGATCATACAGTTAAATGCCTATTTACAAAATAAGTGTGCAGTTAGTCTTCTGTCTGAATGAGGAGTAGTAGTGCATGTCGGTCGAAAGTCAGAGACGAGTTATTAGAACGAAGTGTCTTGTTTTTAAAATTCGCAGACAGTAAATAACTTCAACTGGCACCTGCTCTGTCTCACCTTATCATAATATTTATCTGTCTGTACTAACCGTTTTTAAAAACATTCCTGCTGTCTCGACTTCTAGTGACCCTCTGACATCACTAGAACCACCCCCCTGCTGGTTGTTTCAACCAATCAGGAAGTACCACGTAACAGGAAGTGAATACCCTTTAAAAAGGCAACACTTCTTGGAATCAGTCAGTCCTGGAACTCAGTCGGAGTCTTAAGTCTTAGTCTTCATGAGTCTTAGTCTTTTCCAGTCTTGCTGGAACTTTCAGTCAGAGATGAGACTCAACTAAGTAGCGGATGGATGGGACCATGTGCAAAGGGTCCCTCCATTTCAGCGGAGTCACAGTTCGCATCGCTGTGCACTCAACCCGAGCAGTAAATGCTCCACTTCTAAGGAAGCTTATTCGGTGGACCCGAGTACTTCGGCATTTATTCTGATGACCCCAGCTACTTTAACCGGAGACGCTGGAAAGGGATCGTACTAATGGACTTCTGTTCCGGAGTGGAGGTATCCACCATCTCAGGTAACAAGTCGTTGACGTCCTGAAGTGTATCGGAAAGCTGAGCTGGATATCAGAGGTAGGGTGCAATGTTCTGGTTCCACACATAACTTTCATCCATCTAAAACTTTCTCCTTACATCTATTTCTCCTCTTGAATCTTGCTATTCGCCAGTAATCAAGCTAGATGCCTTCAGAGGTGAATCGGCCTCAATCAGTAATGTTCTGTTGTCTTGTTAGTAAAGCTTGCCAAGTTTATTAATCAGAAACAGATCAGCAAATCAATGTGTACATGTTTTGATGTTAAATTTTGATTCTGTTAAATAAATTATCATTGATTCTGATGGGTCAAAGATAAAATGGCGTCTCGTGTCACTGATTAAACAATCCACTCACAGTTATCTTGGTCACATGGCAGAAATTTAACTCCATCCATCCATCCATCCATTTTCTTTACCCGTTTATTCCATTTTTGGGTCACGGGGGTCGCTGGTGCCCATGTCCAGCAATCACTGTGCGAGGGGCGGGGTACACCCTGGACGGGTCGCAAGTCCATCACAGGGCGAAATTTAACTCGAAAAAGAAAATAATCCGTTGTAATTAAACAATTAATATTCTTTGTGCTTGAACTAGCTTTAAGAATAATTAATTAGTAGTGAAGTTAACGCCTTAGCTCACTACATAAATAGTGGCCCGTACGTGTTTTAAATAACATAAATGGTGGCCGTGTGTCCACAGCAAAGCTGTCCTGACATACTACATAAATGGTGGCTCGTAACGTTTCTGAAGAGATAAATTATGTGTGACCTGGGATATTGTGGAATAAACTCGTCATGTGGGCATAAAAAAGTCCAAGTTTTGACGTTGATAAAGACATATTTAACGGCTGTGGTGTTCAGAAAG
Source organism: Nematolebias whitei (assembly GCF_014905685.2). Classification (NCBI taxonomy): domain Eukaryota; kingdom Metazoa; phylum Chordata; class Actinopteri; order Cyprinodontiformes; family Rivulidae; genus Nematolebias; species Nematolebias whitei. Next base: position 40,668,953 of record NC_056507.1, read on the forward strand.
ATGCAGAATTGCGTTGATGTTCATTTTGAAGCTGGAAATTGTCATTCTGTGTTTGTAATTAAGCTATAAGCAGAGAGAGAGACGCGTCATTCTGTTTGAAACTCTTGCATGATCGGTGTATATGTATATGTATATATATATATATACATATACACATACACACAATTATATCTATTTTATATATAACCACATA
>NC_056507.1:40669245-40673238 GCF_014905685.2 Nematolebias whitei
AACGTTTCGACTTTCATCCGAAAGACTTCCTCAGTCTGAGGTGCTGTATTCAACTTAGTCTTGTAAATATAACCTTCTCAGAGTGGATCAACTGGTTTTGCTGCTGACAACCAAAACTAGCTGCTCACATGATCAAGAAGGACCATCAGCCTAACAATGCATCATTAGCACACTGATGGCTGCTTACTATTCACAAGGGGTTAAGTGATACTAGCAATCACAGCATTGTAAGAGGGGGACAGTTGAACCCGGAGGCCTCCACCCCTGTTTAACGATGGACGATTTCTTTTCACAAAGATGGCCTCCTTTACTTCTCTCTCAAACCATTGTTCCTCTCTATCCAGGATGTGAACATCTTCATCCCTGAAAGAGTGACCGCTGGCCTGGAGATGAGTGTAGACCGCAGAGTCCTGGCCTGATGATGTTGATCTTCTGTGCTGGGCCATCCTTTTGGCCAGTGGCTGTTTAGTTTCCCCAATGTAAGACTGATCACAGCCCTCCTGACACTGAACAGCATACACAACATTACTCTGTTTGTGCCGGGGGACTGGATCTTTGGGATGAACCAGTCTTTGCCGTAATGTATTTTGAGGTTTAAAAGCCACTGGAATGTTATGTTTAGAAAATAAATGTCTCAGTTTCTCTGATACTCCCTCAACATATGGAATGACCACTGGTCTGGGTCTGGGTTCCTCCTTTTCATCTGATGGCTGATTGGAGTCCCGTTTGGGTTTCTTCTCTGCTTTCAGGAAGGCCTAGTTAGGATATCCACATTGCTCTAGAACCTGTCTTGTGTAGGATTTCTCCTTCTGCCTGGCTCCTGAGTTAGTGGGGACGCTGTCTGCTCTGTGGTACAGAGTCCTGATGACTCCTAACTTGTGCTCCAAAGGATGATGGGAGTCAAACTGCAAATACTGGTCTGTGTGGGTGGGTTTGCGGTACACCTCGGTTTGCAAATGTCCTCTATCAGAGACTGAGACCTCACAGTCCAAGAAAGCCAACCTGCCATTTTTTACATCTTCTCGTGTGAACTTGATGTATTTATCCACAGAGTTGATGTGGTCAGTAAAATGTTGGACTTCCTGAGATTTAATTTTAACCCAGGTGTCGCCAACATACCTGAACCAATGACTTGGTGGTGTCCCTGAAAAGGACGTCAAGGCTCTCTTTTCTACCTCCTCCATGTACAGGTTGGCAACATCAGGAGAAACTGGAGACCCCATAGCACACCCATGTTTCTGCCTATAATATTACTCCCCATATGTGAAGTAGGTTGACTGCAGGCACAGTTTCAAGAGTTTACACAGTTGTTGACACCTTGTGTGTGCTGTTCAGTGTCAGGAGGGCTGTGATCAGTCTTACACTGGGGAAACTAAACAGCCACTGGCCAAAAGGATGGACCAGCACAGAAGAGCAACACCATCAGGCCAGGACTCTGTGGTCTACACTCATCTCCAGGCTAGCGGTCACTCTTTCAGTAATGAAGATGTTCACATCCTGGATAGAGAGGAATGATGGTTTGAGAGAGGAGTAAAGGAGGCCATCTTAGAGAAAAGAAATTGTCCATCATTAAACAGGGGTGGAGGCTTTCGTGTTCAATTGTCCCCCTGTTTCAATGCTTTTATTGCTAGTATCACTCAGCCTCCTGTGAATAGTAAACAGCCATCAGGGTGCTAATGATCCATTGTTAGGCTGAATACAGCACCTCAGACTGAGCAAGTCTTTCGGACGAAAGACAAAACGTTTCTACATTTTTTTTTTTTGGGGGGGGGGGGGGGGGGTGTTTCTTTTTTTTTTTTTTTTGAATGTCCAGAGGACTAGATTTAATTTTTTTAGATTTTTCTACCTGGATTATTGAGCATGCATCAGCATATAGTATACAGTAATACTGAAATATGAATAATTTATACAATGTTGAGATTATGCATCAATTGTGGAGTTTATTGAATACTTGCGCATAGTTGTATTGCAATTCTTTGACTCTTTCTGAATTGTGTTCAAATGGCACCCTGTAGCCCTGATTCATCCTCATGTTATTTCTGCTCAAGACATGGTAGAGTGTTTATAAGCTTACCTTATTGATATTTTGAAATATCTCAATGTTTTTTTTATTATTTTTGTTTGTATTTGCTGTAAATGTTATGGCGTTATTTTCTAGGACCATGTTCACAATTTCAGTTTCCTGACGAGGAGACAGCAGACGTTCCTGTCCACATTGTTTTGGTAATCTTTCAGTCCTGCAATACAAATAGTAAAATACTGTAAATACTGTGTAGGAATACAAAGTAGCAATACCTTTCACAAATACTTGAAAAATACTTCATTTTTATAGTACTACAGAAAAGTCCAAAGGCAATACTGTACTATGGTACCCATTGAGTACTCAAATTTGGCTGTGCTCTTTGTCCAGTCTCCTTCATTGTTAGACCATGGCTGAGCACATGGTCAACCACAGTGGCTTGGATCTCATCAGAGATTATGGTGCTTGGCCTTCCTCGTCCTCCCCGTTTTACTCCTCGTACTCTCACTCCTCAGGCTCTGCCTGTTTCCTGTTGGCATCAATTGCTCCAAAACAGAAGACCTCACCTGTTGCCCTTTTGTGCTAAAGCTCTGATAGCTAATTGTAAAACTGTGTGAACAGTGTTTGCTGGTGTGATGAGTCAGTGTGCATAGTAGGGTAATACATTTAAAAAATTTGAAGAACAGTGTGTTCCTTGTAAAAACAAGATATTTTATTCATGAAAATTCTGCCAAATGCAGCAAAATTGTGTGTAGTGTTTTGAAAAGTGTGTTTTGGAATTGTAATTTGAGAGTAAAGCAGGAATTGTGCTTGCAGTTTAGCAAATTTGATTCAGGGCGTTGGTGCTAGTAACTGGAATGACCACCAAAATTTGAAAATTATCAACTTTCAAAATTTAAGCTGCATTGGATATTATAAAACGTTGAATTAGTCAGTCTGAAATAGACCTATTTAAACCATGACTTCTTCCATAATATATTCCTTTTTTTATTTAATTCATACTGGAGGCCATTTTTATAGTTAGTTTTAGTGCATAAACCAAAGACCCATTCCACATGATGCCTTTAATATTAGTGTTTTTCCCAAAACCATGTTAGGCAGAGAAATGATGGCCATTTTGGTCAAAACTTGAAAATACAAACAAGCACTCACCCAGAGTGTTGAGGAGTCCTCTGAGCTGCTACCGTGTCCTGTTTTAGTTCAACAATTGTAAACTGGACTGAGTTAGTTATTTTTGTGTTGCTAAGGTAGATTAACTGTGGTGTCCATCTTAAATCTGATTGACTCCAAAGGTTTATCAGTTGTACATCAAGTGATTTTATGAGAGCTTCAATAACACCTTTCCAACAGTTCATGAGCTATTTTGCTAACAGACAAATTAACACAGCCCCTTTCATAGAGATGTCAAATATCCATCCATTATCTTTTATCCACTACTTTCTTTTTGTGTCCCGGGGGTTACTGGTATCCAGGTGTCACTGTGTGAGAGGAAGGGGACACCCTGGACAGGTCTCCTGTCCATCACAGGGACATCCTGGACAGGTCTCCAGCCCATCACAGTTGACCCCTGGACAGGTCTCCTGTCCATCACAGGGACATCCTGGACAGGTCTCCAGTCCATCACAGGGACATCCTGGACAGGTCTCTTGTCCATCACAGCGACATCCTGGACAGGTCTCCAGCCCATCACAGTTGACACCTGGACAGGTATCCAGTCCACCACAGGGACACTTGGACAGGTCTCCAGTCCATCACAGTGACACCTGGACAGGTCTCCAGTCCATCACAGGGACACCCTGGACAGGTCTTCAGTCCATCACAGGGACACCCTGGACAGGTCTCCAGTCCATCAAAGGAGCATCCTGAACAGGTCTCCAGTCCATCACAGGGACATCCTGGACAGGTCTCTTGTCCATCACATGGATATCCTGGACAGGTCTCCAGTCCATCAAAGGGACACCTGGACAGATCTC
>NC_056507.1:40673248-40682200 GCF_014905685.2 Nematolebias whitei
TCCTGGACAGGTCTCCAGTCCATCAAAGGGACACCTGGACAGATCTCCAGTCCATCACAGTTGACACATGGACATATCTCCAGTCCATCACACTTGACACATGGACAGGTCTCCAGTCCATCACAGGGACACCCTGGATAGGTCTCCAGTCCATCAAAGGGACACTTGGACAGGTCTCCAGTCCATCACACTTGACACATGGACAGGTCTCCATTCCATCACAGTTGATACCTGGGCAGGTCTGCAGTTCATCACAGGGACACCCTGGACAGGTCTCCAGTCCATCACGGGGACATTTGGACAGGTCTCTTGTCCATCACAGCTGACACATTGACAGGTCTCCAGTCCATCACAGGGACACTTGGACATGTCTCCCGTCCATCACAGCTGACACATGGACAGGTCTCCAGTCCATCACTTCTGACACATGGACAGGTCTCCAGTTCATCACAGCTGACACATGGACAGGTCTCCAGTTCATCACAGCTGACACATGGACAGGTCTCCAGTCCATCACAGTTGACACCTGGACAGGTTTCCAGTCCATCACAGGTACACCCTGGACAGGTCTCCAGTCCATCACCATCTTGTAGATTTGTTTTCACTCCCTGATGGACAGATAAATCAAACACAGGCACAGGATTTGTACATTCATCTAAACCCGAAGGTCGGGTTATTTCTGATGTTCCTGCTGTAACACACCCGTCCGGCTGCAGGGCAGATCTGCCGTCAGTCAGTGGGTGGAAAACATTAATGGACCCTTTATTTGGACACACAGCAGGGTTCTGGAAACACTTGAGCTTCCCCCTCATCACATGCAAGCACTCACACTCACAAATCCATTATCTTTAACTGTAAGAATCATTAGAAAAACGTTGATGTCAGTGTTTTTCTCACCACCTACTGTAACGTGTAAATGTTTTTTTTGTTTTTTTTTTGCATTCGGGATCTTTACTCACAGTATTTTTTGATGTTCCTAAAGATGTTTCATGTCTTTGATCAGCTGCTGCAAGATGAACAGTTGCCACTGACATCAACAGGTGAATTTCAGCAGTTCTTTTTTTATTGTCACACATTTTTTGTCATGTTTGGCTTTCTGTTGTTTCTATAGCTTCATTCACTAAAAATGTCTTTGTCTTTTATTCAGCGAAGCCATCCAGCCCCTTAAAATGTCTCTGTGATTTATGTTTAGTATGTGGTGTCATTGTTTTGTTTCTTTTACATTTGTAAGTCGTGCTCTTTGTGTTCCCCTTTACAAGACTTTTTTCTCTTTAAACAGTATTTCAAATGGACAGCTGTGCATTGGATCTGGTTGTATTTGTGTGTACACATCTTGCTGTTATTTTTTGTTCAACATGTGCTCATAGTCTATGTTGTTTTCGATGTGGTGTGTTTGTACGTGTGTGTGTGTGTGTGTGTGTGTGTGTGTGTGTGTGTGTGTGTGTGTTAGCCAGCTGTAAAGATAAGATGTTATCACACTTGCAGACTTGTCATCCCAGAAAGAGGATATCAAACAATTTGCAACATGAAGCCCTTTTTCTCAGGTGGTATGTTTATTTAATTTTTCTCTCCAGAAGTCAGAGAACCTGCTTTGTTTTGATCATAGTGTTTTTCTCTAAAAACAAACACGACCAAAAAAAGTAAAATATAAATGTTATTATGTACAGTAATTAGAACTTCCCAGAACACAACATTGACAATTACTGGGAATGGATAGCAGTGCTACAGAGACTGTGGACACTTGTCCCCTAAATAATGGCACTTAAAAAATATATACATTTTTATTACCGGTAGTTTGAAAATAAAAATGTAACATTATTTTGCAGTTTAGCACACTACAAGTGTGTCTTAGTTTAACAGGTGACATTGTCTTGACTGCAATCGTTGTTGACACAACTGCCAACCACCCCTCCATCACTCTCCAGCTCTCGTCTCTTAGTGTAATATCCCAAGAGGAAAACCAACACACCATTCCAAACTTCGCCAATTCACTCCTTCCCGTTGCTAGGCAGCTGTCTTTTCTTCAGTACCCTCTTTTTTTTTCTTTCATGCATCTGAAAGGGGTCAGTGCCTCTGCATGATGGAACCACGAGGCTAAAAGTCTTTGGGCCACACACTGGAGAAATCCACTGCTAATTGCTCTCAGCGAATCCCCAACTATTATCCCCTACTAGGTTTTAATTTAAATTTGAATGGCGGTAGCTAGCTGTTGCTGAGAGTGTAAGGTACACAAATGACTGTCACTGGGAATGGATAGCAGCGCTACAGAGGCTGTGGACACTTGTCCCTTAAATAAGCACTGTTGGCTTTCTGGCTCTGCATAAGTAACTGTGTTTGCACAAGCAGAAGCACCACAGTGATGTACGCTTGGCTGAAGTCATTTTGTGACAGAATTGCAGGTGCTTTAAGAGTTTCATAATAGCCTGAGCCAAATGTGCTGAGTTGTTTCTTTTCTTAGTGCATTGTAACTTTACATCATTAGACACATAGAAGTGATTTGAAGGAAACGGTTTCAGTCTCAGAACTTCAAAAATTAAGCTAGTTGATTTTTTTTGTCATTTCAAGATGACCAGATAAGAATTTTAAGCTGCCTTTTTTTGTGCAATAGCAACGTTATTACCTCCAAAAGAATGACAGACATTGAGCCGGACTGACCAGGTCTGTTTAGAGAAACAGACAGACAGCTGAACAAATTGCCTGGCCTACCCCTCCCTGTAGCTCACTTGTTCCCTCTCTATAGAGGCAAGGGTCCTGTCTGTGTAGCCCTCTTCTTCCTATCCCAGTAGTGGTAATTGAGCCCCTGCCAGGCCTCGACCCTTTATTGCCTCCATTTGTCAAAGCTTGCAGTCTTGAATGGTGCCAGGGACCTTGTACAAATGAAGAGCCTCCTTGCTCTTCCATGTCTTTCCTACTTTATCGGTCTTTCCATCTCTAAGAGAAAACAGGTCTGTCTCAGGATGGATCAGGGCAAATAGTGCTTCAACAAAGGCATGGATCAGTCAGGAGATGTGGGCAGGTGGCTGATGATCTCTCTGATATCTCCTGGCAAATTGCTTCTAAATCTCACTGTAGCTGGATTTAACCAATAAGTTATCCTACAACGTTCTACAAGCATACCCTAAAAGAAGTGAACTGGACCTATAAACAACAACGTCCATGCTCAATAATCCAGGTATAAAATCCAACATTTTTCAGTCAAGTCATCTGGACAGTTTCTTTTTTGTGCTGAAATGTTTTGCATTTGATCCGGAACCAGTTTGACAAGACTGTCAACAAGGAAGAGGGCCGGCAATGGAAGAGGGGCGTCCCAAAGAGACCATCTTATCACAAGCAGAACTGGTTTGTTCCACTTTGGAGTAAGCTGTTGGTGGAAGAGTCAGTTTTGTTGTGTGTTTCCTTGACTGATGAAGCCTTCCGGATCGAAGGCGAAACATTTCATCACAAAAAAAGAAACTGTCCAGATGACCTGACTGAAAAATTTTGGATTTTATACCTGGATTATTGAGCATGGACCTTGTTGTTATCAACCAGTTTGACAAGACTGTCAACAAGGAAGAGGGCCGGCAATGGAGGAGGGGCGTACCAAAGAGACCATCTTACCACAAGCAGAACTGGTTTGTTCCACTTTAGAGTAAGCTGTTGGTGGAAGAATCAGTTTTGTTGTGCGTTTCCTTGACTGATGAAGCCTTCCGGATCGAAGGCGAAACGTTTCAGCACGAAAAAAGAAACTGTCCAGATGATCTGACTGAAAAATGTTGGACCTATAAATGTTTTACATAACATTTAGGGTTTATTGTGGATTACTCTAGACCTCTTAGATTTCTAAACAGGGGGACAGGTGTACAGTGAAAGGTATTGAATGGCCCAAGACTCTGTTGAGTGTGAAGCTGTCATCAGCACATGTGCCTCTGCCATCCTGTGGACTGCACACTACAGATAAGAGCAGCTAATCAGCTGAGGAGCAAGCCATTCACTGTAGCCATCATTGTTTGCTTAGACCATAGACAGACCTGTAAATACAGAGAAGGAATGGGGAGGGGGATCAGGAGCTTTTACAGAAAATACAACAAATTAAAGGAAGAATGACTGAGTGAGGAGAAACACCAATTGAAAAAAAGTAAGCTGCTCTGGTGCCGTATGGAATCAAAGCACACAAGAAGCTCTTGTCTTTAACATGAGTGTCAGCTGCCACATGTAGCCTATCAGCTTAATGCTAAATTAGAATTAGGTTCAATGTTAGTCACCTTAGAGTTACAGTTACCTTACTGCGTTTGGCAAACTGTTGTGTTTTTTTTGTTTGTTTGTTCCTTTAAAATATTGTTACTGTGTTAAAAAGAGAACAAAAACAACATATGCTGTTTTGTAGGCATTTCGTTGGAAGAAAAAACATTATTTAAAGCTGAACTTTGCATTTTATAGCCACTGTAAAGTAAACTAATTCATTTACAAAGCAAAACGAGTCAGCAACAATCTACACTTTATCTAATATTTCATTACAGTACATCAACAATCACATATTCTCCTGAAGCTGGTTTTAATCAGTTAAAAAAAAATAATTAATCCTATAAAATAAAATAAAAAATAAAAAATGTATGCGTCGTTTGTAAATGTCTGTTGTTGTTGTCATTGTTGTCCACTGTTGTCATCACTCTGTTAAAATTCAGGCCTCTCTTGTAAATGAGTCCTCGTGGCTCAGTGGGACTAATCTGTATCAATAAAGGTTGAATGAATAATTGTTTAAATTGGAGGTAATAAACATTATTTAAGTGTGTGTAACACATGCTCAATAATCCAGGTAGAAAAAAGTAAAGTCAGGTCCTCTGGACAGATTCTTCTTTGTTTGAATGGTTTCGTCTTTTATCCAAAAAACTTCATCAGGCTAAGGAGCTGCAACAAACTCAGTCTTATAAATAGCACCTTTTTTAAATTTTGCCTGGTGCCCACTGATGGATGATTTGAGCTCCAGGCTCTTGGGAAAGGTGCCACTCTGTCTGCATCGGAGGTTGAATCTCAGGTGGTTCCTGTAGCCTGCCCTCTTCTTGCCCTGTTGAAGCTGTCTTTGTCAAAAGTGTAGATGAAGGTACAGAACTTTTTATAAAACTGAGTTTGTTGCAGCTCCTCAGACTGAAGAATCTTCTGGATAAAAGACGAAACGTTTCAACAAGAAGAATCTGTCCAGAGGGCCTGATTTAACTTTGTTAGATTATTTAAGTGTTTAACTAAAAATCAGACTGGATGGATGTGATATGCATATGGCTTATGCTTATGATAAAAAAGTCAACATTTGTATCTATATACTATAATGCATCTCTTATACTCATGATGGTTTATTATGTTGAGCTCTTTCTGGTTTTGACCAGTCACTCCAAGGCCTCACAACAATCCTGTTGTAGAGTGGAGGTCATGCTCTTTTTGTTTTTCCTCGGTGTCATGAAAACTAGACAATAATGTAATTTCCTGTGTGTGTGTGTTGTGCTATCAAAATTTCTCTGGAACCCTTGGACAGATTTGATTAAAAATAGGCAATATGCAATGTGCTTCAGCGATTCAGAGATTCAGATTCAGAGTTTCGGAGATTCTTTATTGTCGTTCCACCACATGTGGTACATGTGCTGGAATGAAATTATGTACACAGGGTCCCAGTTACATCCAACAATATAATGTAAACTAAAAACGGTAATAATATCTAAGATATAACTAAGAAAAACATCAGCTAAAAATACGCTAAGCACTAATAGCATAAAAACTATAAAAACATTACGTTGAACAACAGCACGAACATAAGTCTGAGTGAGCAGATGAGCACGAATAAACACAGCAGCATGAAACAGATCAGCAGCAACATGAAACAGATCAGCAGCAACAGGATGTGATTCTTCACAGTAATTGTCCTGATTAGATATTCATGAGTCTAACAGCCTCAGGGTAGAAGTTGTTCCTCAGTCTAGTGGTTCTACACTTAATGCTCCTCAACCTCCTTCCTGAGGGAAGCGGGACAAAAAGTGTGTGTGCTGGGTGAGTGGGGTCCTTCATGATGCAGGTAGATCTCTCCCTGCATCTGGAGGTGTAGATGTCTGTGATGGTGGGGAGGCTGACTCCAACAGACTTCTGTGCAGCCTTCACCACTCTCTGCAAAGCTTTTCTTTCTGCAGCTGTGCAGCCTCCATTTCACACGCTGATGCTGGAGCATACTGGTTTAATGTTCATTATTTTTTGTTTGCATAATCTTTTGTCTGCTATCTGCTAGGATCATGCTTTAAAACGATCTATGAAACAAGTATTGTCAGGTATTTATTTATTTATTTTCCTTATTGTTTGGCAAAATAAATAAATCAGGTTAATCATGTATTTTTTTTCTTCAAAGTGGCAAGCAACACAAATCAGTACATGACGGACTAAAGTTTAAAGTTCTACTGATGTGTCTTTCAAGTTCAAGGTCATCCCCAGGAAAGTTCATGTCCAAGTTCAAGAAAGGTCACATTGTTCTCTGAAGAGTTAAAATTTTCAACAAATCTGTGAGAAGTGTAAAATATATTTTCATGTGTATACATTTAAATTTGACAATACAAATGTTTACATGTTATCTTGTAAATCCTGGGGTGTTTTCTTTACACTGGATGAATATTATTAAAACAGAAGTACAACTGTGGTTGAAATTTATTCCTGAACATTTTAGTCTTGTGCCAAACTGTTGGTAGAGATTTTGCCCACTGACATATAATAAATGAGTCTATTAATGCAACATATCAAATTTGTTTTTCTTCTAATCTGTTTTATTGGGATGCCAAGTTGTAAATTCACCATTGCTTCTTGTTTGCCTAAATAAGCCATCCTAAGACTGTATGTGCGGCTATGTGCTTTTTCAATTCATACGTGTTTGTATATACATCTGCTCTTACACGCCAGGGTGCAATGCCCTGCTCCAGCGGTCTTTGTTAAAAGTGTAGATGCATGAGTTAGGCCTGTGGGAACAAGCTGAGCTCTTCTCCTTTCTCTCCCACGCTTTCACACTCATCCCATCCTGTATGCTTCTGCCTCACCCCTAGTGATGGGGAGGTGGGGTGCAGTGAACATTGCTGTGGAAAAAGTCATATGCATGTGTAAGGGTCAATAGACCCTGAGAAAATGGAGCTACGTGTGATTTTAAGTAGACATATTGCAGAAAAGAGATACCATATACTATACACAAATTTAGGAGCTAAGTAGAAAAAGACAGATAAAACCTCTTAAGCATTTAATGGATGGCACCTAGCCTATGCTGTATTTTTCATGATAGACTTGCTTTATTGCTTATAAGTCTGAAAGTTTTGTTTGAATTACAGCATATTTAAATTTTATTAGAATAATTTATGAAAAATACAAAACACTGAACACAAATCTAAAAAAGTTAAATCTGGTTCTCTGGACATTCAAAAAAACAAAACAAAGCAAATCAACAAAAAAATGTAGAAACGTTTCATCTCTCATCCGAGAGACTTCCTCAGTCTGAGGAGCTGTATTCAGCTCAGTCTCTTAAATAGCACCGTCTCAGAGTGGATCAACCAGTTTTGCTGCTGACAACCAAAACCGGCTGATCACATGCTCAAGAAGGACCATCAGCCTAACAATGGATCATTAGCACACTGATGGCTGTTTACTGTTCACAGAGGGCTGAGTGATACAAGCAATCACAGCATTGTAAGAGGGGGACAATTGAACCCGGAGGCCTCCACCCCTGTTTAACGATGGACGATTTCTTTTCACAAAGATGGCCTCCTTTACTCCTCTCTCAAACCATCGTTCCTCTCTGTCCAGGATGTGAACATCTTCATCCCTGAAAGAGTGACCGCTGGCCTGGAGATGAGTGTAGACCGCAGAGTCCTGGCCTGATGATATTGATCTTCTGTGCTGGGCCATCCTTTTGGCCAGTGGCTGTTTTGTTTCCCCGATGTAAGACTGATCACAGCCCTCCTGACACTGAACAGCATACACAACATTACTCTGTTTGTGCCGGGGGACTGGATCTTTGGGATGAACCAGTCTTTGCCGTAATGTATTTTGGGGTTTAAAAGCCACTGGGACGTTATGTTTAGAAAATAAACGTCTCAGTTTCTCTGATACTCCCTCAACATATGGAATGACCACTGGTCTGGGTCTGGGTTCCTCCTTTTCACCTGTTGGCTGACTGGAGTCCTGTTTGGGTTTCTTCTCTGCTTTCAGGAAGGCCCAGTTAGGATATCCACATTGCTCTAGAGCCTGTCTTGTGTGGGATTTCTCCTTCTGCCTGGGACGCTGTCTGCTCTGTGATACAGAGTCCTGATGACTCCTAACTTGTGCTCCAAAGGGTGATGGAAGTCAAACTGCAAGTACTGGTCTGTGTGGGTGGGTTTGCGGTACACCTCAGTTTGCAAATGTCCTCTATCAGAGACTGAGACCTCACAGTCCAAGAAAGACAACCTGCCATTTTTTACATCTTCTCGTGTGAACTTGATGTATTTATCCACAGAGTTGATGTGGTCAGTAAAATGTTGGACTTCCTGAGATTTGATTTTAACCCAGGTGTCGTCAACATACCTGAACCAATGACTTGGTGGTGTCCCTGAAAAGGACGTCAAGGCTCTCTTTTCTACCTCCTCCATGTACAGGTTGGCAACAATAGGAGAAACTGGAGACCCCATAGCACACCCATGTTTCTGCCTATAATATTGCTCCCCATATGTGAAGTAGGTTGACTGCAGGCACAGTTTCAAGAGTTGACACAGTTGTTCTGTAGAAAGTGTGGTCCTGCTGCTCAGAGTGGTGTCTGATTTTAATTTTAAACTGACCACCTCTACTGCATCATCAACAGGAATGCACGTAAAGAGTGATGTGACATCAAAAGAGACCATTGTTTCATCAGTCTCCATGATGACATCCCTCACCTTATCCACAAAGTCCATGGTGTTATGTATGTGGTGTTCTGAGCTGCCAACT
>NC_056507.1:40682300-40697813 GCF_014905685.2 Nematolebias whitei
TGGTCCTGCTGCTCAGAGTGGTGTCTGATTTTAATTTTAAACTGACCACCTCTACTGCATCATCAACAGGAATGCACGTAAAGAGTGATGTGACATCAAAAGAGACCATTGTTTCATCAGTCTCCATGATGACATCCCTCACCTTGTCCACAAAGTCCATGGTGTTCTGTATGTGGTGTTCTGAGCTGCCAACTAAAGGGATGAGTACAGACGCCAGATATTTGGAAACATTGTAAGTGACAGAGTTAATCATACTAACAATTGGTCTAAGTATGATTTTTTTGTTGATTTGCTTTGTTTTGTTTTTTTTTTAATGTCCAGAGGACCAGATTTAACTTTTTTAGATTTTTCTACCTGGATTATTGAGCATGCATCAGGATATACTGAACACGAATGACCTCAAAGAAGGTCCATTTTATCCACAATTTGATGTAAATGTACATCAGATAGGATTTTCAGAGACTCTACTTCCTCAGGCGGCTGAGACGAGCTGGTCTGGGAAGCTCAGTCCTCACCTCCTTCTACAGGTGTGCAGTGGAGAGCACCCTGTGCTCCAGCATCAACGTGTGGGATGGAGGCTGCACAGCTGCAGAAAGAAAAGCTTTGCAGAGAGTGGTGAAGTCTGCACAGAAGACTGTCGGTGTCAGCCTCCCCACCATCACAGACATCTACACCTCTAGATGCAGGAAGAGGGCTACCTGCATCATGAAGGACCTCATTCACCCAGCACACACACTTTTTGCCCCACTCCCCTCAGGAAGGAGGTTAAGGAGCATTAAGTGTAGAACCACTAGACTGAGGAACAGCTTCTACCCCGAGGCTGTTAGACTCATGAATCTCTAACTAGAATAATAATAGTCACTGTGAAAAACCACATCATGTTGCTGCTGATCTGTTTCATGTTGATGTGTTCATGCGTGCACATCCGCTCACACAGACTCATGTTCATGTTTGTGCTGATGTTCAATGTTTTATGTTATGAGTGCTTAGTGTATATTTAGTTGATGTTTTTCTTAGTTCATATCTTAGATGTTATTACTGTTTTTCTTATACATTTTATTGTTGGATATAACTGGGACCCTGTGTACATAATTTCGCTCCACCACATGTACCACATGTGGTGCGAATGACAATAAAGAATCTCTGACTCTGACTGACTATTTGCACTGTAGTAATTTGCACCATAAAATAAGAATAGAAATTTAACTTATTCAACTTCTCATAGTCATTCTAGGCTGGAGGATCCTCGTTTATCTGTTATGTTACTCCTATTCTCTCTTTTTGTGATCAGACCATTCACATATCTAAACCAGTGTACTGTGGCAGTCCTATTGAATCTTGCCAGTGTTGTATTTATCTCCTAGTCTCAATCTGGCAGCACCCAGTGATCACCATGCACTGGGTGCCATCTGGCTGGCTGTGCCCCGATCAAAGGGCTCGTTCTGGGGGTTAACTCGGCAGCAGGAGAGCAATGTGGGAGAGTGAGATGAGCAGAACCCAGCAACCAGGTCATACCAAGGCCAATGGGTTTTAAAGCCTCTCACCCTAACCCAAAGACAGGGGGTCTGGGTCGACCAACTAGAGTCAGAAGCATTGGCGTCAGAAGCATTTGTAATGGGGGGACACTGGTGGGGGTGGGGTCCTCCCCAGAAAAAAATTTCAATAAAGTAGATGCCATTTCCTGCATTCTGGTGTATTTTTATTTTTTATTTAACCTTTATTAATCACGAGGACTCATTTTCAAGAGAGACCTGTTTTGAGAGCAGATGGTGAGGGTTAACGTCCTTGCTCAGGGGCCCAGAGTGAGGCAAATGAGGGTGGAGGCAGGTGCGGCTGTTTCACCTTTTTGGCCAACATTTTGATGTTGTCGGTCCGAGGAGTTGAACCAGTGATCTTCCGATCAAAGGGCCACCTTCTCTAACCTCTGTGCCAACATTCCCCCACCACTCATGTTTAATGGGTTGTCAAATGGCTGTGGCTGAGTGGTTAGAGCAGTCATCCTCCAATGCAAGAGTTGGAGGTTTGATTCCACCAACAGTCACATGCCAAAGTGTCCCTGGGCAAGACACTGAACCCCTCACCCCATTGCTGCCGATGTGCATCCCATCGGTGTATGAATGTGATAAAGCATTGATTATGCTTTGTAAAGGCATATTAGGTTGTTTTCACACATGATAGTCCGGTAGACTCAGTTCGGTTGGGGACCAATATTCATAAAATTTTGTTTACATTTGAGCTGGTGCATTTGCATTCACAATGCACTGTGCAGTCGAGCCAACCTTTTGAACCAACCTGTTCCCCCGCTCGCCTGTGGGGGCGCTGCACCTAGAACTACTGAAAGAAATTACACAAAAAACTCTGAAGAAGACACTTCATCTGGAAATAAAAACAGAAATGGAGTGGCATCAAGTTTTAGCAGTTTTAGGAGTTATATTTTGTCATTTTTCAAAAATGGACTCAGCATGAGCAGAAGATGATTCAGAAGACCATGGAGAATGTTGTTTTTCACACAAGGCAGCTGACAGCTCCATATAAGGTAAGAGAAATGCGTGTTTGTCCTGTGCTGTACTCCACTTCTTGCTTGTGGAGCGGGGCTGGTCTGATTGCATTCACACTGTACTCGAACCGCGCTGGAGTTCTCTTCTACCAGACAGAGACATAGGTTTTAGCCTGGGCCAGAGATTGCCTTTTTTTCCATGACAGAGTTTGATGGCGCGTTCACACCTCCCCAAACGAACCAGACTTCCTAGGAAAATGAGCTAGAGTTCTATTAAAGCGGACTAAACAGGGCTTGAGTGCTGTATAAGGGTGCATTCACACCAGCCCTGTTTAGTCCGCTTTAATCAAACTCTAGCTCGTTTTCCCAGGAAGTCCGGTTCGTTTGGGGAGGTGTGAACGCGCCATCGAACTCTATCATGGAACAAAAAGGCGAACTCTGGCCCGGGCTAGAACCTAGGTCTCGGTCTGGTAGAAGAGAACTCCAGCTCGGTTCTAGTACAGCATGATTGTAATCAGACCGGGCACTGCTCCACAAGCAAGAAGTGGAGTACAACGCAGGGCAAACAAACGCGTATTTCTCTTACCTTATATGGAGCTGTCAGCTGCCTTGTGTGAAAAACAATATTCTCCATGGTCTTCTGCCTCATCTTCTGCTCATGCTGAGTCCATTTTTGAAAAATGACAAAATATAACTCCTAAAACTGCTAAAACTTGATGCCACTCCATTTTTGTTTTTATTTCCAGAAGAAGTGTCTTCAGAGGTTTTTGTGTTGTTTCTTTCAGTAGTTCTAGGTGCAGCGCCACCACAGGCGAGTGGGGGAACAGGTTGGTTCAACAGGTTGGCTCGACTGCACAGTGCAGTGTGAATGCAAATGCACCAGCTCAAATGTAAACAAAATGTCATGAATATTGGTCCCCAACTGAACCGAGTCTACCGGACTATCAGGTGTGAAAACAACTTGAATGGGTAAATGAGGCACAGATTGTAGTGCAAAGTTCTTTGAGTGTCTTGATAAGATAGAAAGGAGCTATATAAGTACAGTCCATTTACCATTAAAACATCTATGTTTACTGACATAAGTAAACACATAACTATTTTAGATCGCATGGCACAAGAAATAGCCTGACCAACAACTCTCCTTGTGTAAATAGAACACGATCCGCTTCTCTCATGCATCAAAGCTAACCCTTCTCTAATACAATGCTGCCGTAAATAGAGGTAGTACTAAAGTTGAACCTGTTAACATGTGAAAAAGAAAGCTAGTGCTGTGGCTCAATATTGTGATGAAGAATGATGACATATGGTCTATGTGACCATTCAGTCACAAGATTAAACCTCATCATGTTTTGAAAACAAAACAATATTAACACAGAAGAGTTCTGCTCCATATCTCTTTTGGTTCTGCAATACTTGCTTTATTTGTGAAAGCTTATGTCTGTGCAGGACATGGCTGGCTCCATCTGTGATTTATGAAAACCAGACAGCATAAAGACAGACTGGTATTTGCAGCCATTTTCCAGATATGTTTTGTGAAAGTGCCTAGAGAAAGAGAGAGAGAGAGAGAGAGAATGAGAGAGAGAGAGAGAGAGAGAAGGGCCTTTATCAGAAAGCCTGAGCACCATTGTAGTGTGCAGTATGGGAGTAGGGGGAGTTTACTCATTGTATAGATGAATGAATGAATACAAGAGCAGGGCTGAAACACTCGCATATCCCACTTCTTACCCCCAGCCCCCATGCTGGATATCTGTATGTTTTAGGTCTGCCATCTCAGGAGGCCCCAGGGCCCCTATCCATGGACAGACCGACAGATACCATCAATTACCAAGACCAGCCCTTGGCCACCATATGGCCAGTGGTTGTATAGGAAAGACGTCTGTTCAATTCAAAGCATAAACCCTGCATGTGCTGTTAGCTGTGCTAAAGATGTCTTCCTTTGTTGTTCTCACTCTCTATGTGTTTGGTGTGTGCGTGTGCTTGCATGTGTGTGTGAGTGTTGCACACACTAAGCTAGTGTTAGACAGCTGCCAAAGTTTTAAGAAGTCAGACAGTGGTTCAGTATTATGTTAGACTTGATTATATTTGCCTTTAAAAACATTTTTAATTAATACAATGTTGTGTTTTAGATGTTTTAGACAAGTGTTTAGTATTATTTGACATGTTGGTATCCAAGTACCGTATGTGAGAACGTTTGCTTTTTGGGGAACTGCTTGAAGTTGGCCCACAGCAAAACTGAGTCAGAAAGCAAACGCAACCATGAGGAAAAAACATCACAACGTCTTGACTAAATGTAAGAAAAAATCTATTGTAATTTTTTATTTTTTTTGCAAAGTAATTGAAACTAATTTTCTTATGTACATTCTTATCTAAATGCAACAGATAAATTAGCCATCAATAAGGTTTATGTATGTATTTAAATGGTCATGTCTACGGGAGGCAGCAGGGTGGCACAACTGGTAGAGCTGCTGCCTCTCAGCGAGCAGGTCCTTGGTTCAAACCTCGGTCCAGGGCCTTCTGGGTGGAGTTTGCATGTTCTCTCCGTGCATGCGTGGGTTTTCTCCGGGTACTCCGGTTTCCTCCCACAGACCAAAAACATGCATGTTAGGCTGATTGGTAACTAAATTGTCCCTAGGTGTGAGTGAGAGAGTGAATGGTTGTTTGTCTCGTTTGTCTCTATGTGGCCTTGTGATGGACTTGCGACCCGTCCAGGGTGTACCCCGCCCCTCGCACAGTGATTGCTGGACATGGGCACCAGCGACCCCCGTGACCCAAAATGGAATAAACGGGTAAAGATAATGGATGGATGGATGGGTCATGTCTACGTTTTATAGTAGTAGTTTATATTGAGTGGTTGTGACTTTACTAAACCGTAGTATGAGTATATTAGGTATTAGGTATATATCAACTTATTGAATACAAAATCAAAAATTATTATTGTGTTTAAAAATGTTTAACGGAAATTTTAACACTTTGTCTGGGTTAAAGGTTTACACCAAAGTGTATGATTTTACAAAAAAAAACAAAAACTTTTATTTCAAGTTAATATTGACACACAAATAATGTGTCCATGAAGTATTTTAAAACGTTCTTAAAATGTTTCAGTGGTTTTTAATTATATTTCTTCAGGTGATCTGTTGACATTTTGGAAGCTTAAGAAAAAAGAAGGGCTGCAGTCAAATTTATTATAATGAGGAAATTCTGTGGTGAATCTGTGCATTGAGCCAAAATAAGAAGATCAACAAATGTGGACCATAAAACCCTTTTCAGTGTTTTTGTAACTACTGGAGACGATCACTTATGGTGGTTAATAGAATGGGTTTATTTAATCTTTTAGCTCCTGTTTAATGATGTTTGTAGTGATCAAGAGCAACAATCAAACCCACCTTTTCACATAAGCTGTGGTAAAAAAAAGTCTGCCCTGTGTACATCAGTTCTTAATATTATCTTCTAAAAACTCAAATGAAGCACAGAACAGTAAACGTAGTGATGACTGGTGTTTAGTTTGTGATGAGATGTGATTTTTACACATCGACCTCCTGGCTGTGAGGTCACTTTGCTTTTCCCATCTGCTTAGCAAAGGCGATGAAAATAAGTCAACAAATGTATGTAGTCCTTCTGAGAGCTCAAAAGTTCTCAACTTTCTCAGAGACAGTAAATAACTATTTGAATACTGGTTTGGTTGGGGTAGTCACAAATCAATCACATTCAACTTCAAAAATATGCTGAAACGTTGGTTACGTACTGTAACCCCAGATTCTATGAGTATAGGCGTAGTCCTTTAAGGCTGTCGCTGGTGGGTTTATCCCATCATGCAAAGCATTGCACTGAAAAAAATTAGTCCAAAAATTTTGCCCAAAAAACATCTTGCCTCTCAGCTCTCCATGTGCGTAAATACGCATTGCGTAATTATGCACAGACGCGCATTGCATAATTTACGCGTTCAGAGTGCATGAACGCCCCGGAAAGGTTATCAACAGAAAAGAGGAGAGGCTGAAAAAGGCCGTGAACAGAGCAGATCCACGGCTCTTCAATATGAACAGATTAATAATAAATTAACTGATTATTAATCAAATGAACTGATTGATGACAGTAGTCATGAACTGATTAATAACCATAGAACAAGAACAACAGTCATAACCTGTGACTGATAACAACATCTCACACTGTAAATGCATGCAGTCAGATGTGAGTTTAAACGAGATTCCATGAAACAATAATATTCATTCTGTTAAGGCACTAAGGACAGAATGTGTCATGGAACGAGCCGTCACATCATGTATGTAAATAAAAGTGAATAAATGAACGGGGTGTTGACCATGCGGCCGCAGTGCAAATATCCTGCATTGACATACCATTATGCAAAGCAGTCGAAGATGCAATAGCTCTGGTCGAGTGCGCCCTGAGGTTGTCAGGAGGCTCTAAATCTGATGCTCTGTAGGCTTCAGAAATGGCCTCACACAGCCAGTGTGACAGGCACTGGATGGATAACGGGCGACCTGCAGTTGCGTCTCTATAGTGCACAAACAAATGTTGAGTCTGACGCAATGCTGCCGTGCGTGTTACGTAACACGTCAACGCACGTACAGGGCAGAGAAGATGGAAAGATGCTTCTTCTTCTGATTGAGGGGAGGAGGGAAAAAATCCCTACAACGATACCACTCTTGATTTAAAAGAGCTCGTGATGTTTTAGGCATAAACGCTGGATTAGGCCTCAGACCAGCTGAGCTGCCATCAGCTTGAATTCTGAGACATGACTGAGCGACAGAGAGGGCAGATAAATCACTCACCCTCTTAACGGATGTTAAAGCCAACAGCAGTGCTGTTTTAAGAGACAAAAATTTAATCGGAACCTGATTAAGTGGCTCAAATGGGGCTTTGATCAGGGCTCGCAGGACCAGCGTTAAATCCTACTGTGGAACAAGTGGATGTGAAACAGGCCTGCATCTCTGTACACCTTTTAAAAAACGCTTCATCAGCTGATGATTAAAAGCTGTTCTGTCCCCGAAACCTTTGTGACAAGAAGAGATGGCTGCAGCGTACGTTTTAATCGTGTTGAATACCAGATTTCTGTCCATCAGCTGCTGCAGAAAGGACAGCACGCCACCTAGTGGAAATGAGGTGGCCTCTACACCTTTCTCCATACAGCAGCGCTGAAAAGCTGTCCACTTTGATGTGTACAACGCTGTGGTGGAGGCATCATGTGAAACCTGGATCTTGCGCACCACATCTTGAGAGACCTATCCTCTCTAAAACGGATCCGCTCAACAGCCAGACCCAAAGATGCTGGCCTATTTCTGGGTAACTCCTGATCGCTCCTCCCGTCTGGAGGAGAGCATCCTCCCTCCATGACAGTTTCCACAGGCGCCCCAATAATAGGTGTCGTAGAACTGGGAACCATGGGGCATTCACGCGTTCGGGAGCCACCAGGAGAGCTGCCAGTCCCTCCTCCTGAACTCGGTTCAGAAAAACCGTGATATCAGAGGGAGTGGGGGAAATGCGTAAAGAAGCATTTTGGACCACGGGCTGTGAGCAAACGTGTCCACCCCTAGCGGTGGTTCGTCTCGCGGGCTCAGTGTGAACCATAGTTGACACTGAGCATTCTCTCGTGTTGCAAACAGGTCTACGGTCACTTTGCTAAATTTCTGCCACGTCTGAGCCATCAGCTCTGGATGGAGGGTCCAGTCCCCGTGACGCGGACCATCCCTGGACATCACATCCGCCCCCCTGTTCAGAACACTGGGGATGTACACTGCTCTGATAGAGAGCATATTTTGGTGTGCCCAACATAGCAGCTGTCTCACAATGTGTAACATTTGGGCTCAATCCACACCCCCCCTGCCGGTTTATGTATGCTACCGTCACTTGTTGTCTGTATAAATCAACACATGTTGATTGCGCAGCACAGAGGCAAAGTGTTGAATCACATTCAAAACCGTGCGACACTCCAAAAACATTTATATGAGCTGCTGTGTGGGGTGGCCACAGCACCCCCACAGCTCGAGACATGCATGTGCCTTCCCAACCGTCTCTTTTGCCTCACCGGGTCCACACGCAAACGAGAGAACCACCTCTGGAGGCGTTGCACCATGTGAACAGGCAACATATCCTTAATAACTTCATGACGGAAACAGCTGTTATCACTCTGCCGTTTTCACGTGAGTTGCACTGCTGCCACCCGTCTGGAAAAATGGGTCAGCAGCAACAGATCGTCCAGATAAAACAGAATTCTCCTCCCTGCTCTGTGTAGTGGCTGCAGAGGTGACTCAATGCATTTTGAATGGAAATGTTGTCTCACAGTTGAAAATTGACAAATCTAAGATGAGTCTCATCCCTCCGGCCCGTTTTGGGACCAGGAAGTGACAAGAGTAGAACCCTGTGTTTTCCTCTCCTTCTGGAACCCTGGAAATTACATTTTTTATCAGAATTTCCTGAACTTCTGCGTGGGGGGACGAGATCTGTTCTGGGGATGACAGAAACGTCTCTAAAGTTCCTCCAAACGGGGGTTTGAGCTGTAATTGCAGCGTGAATCCCCTGCTGATAAAACGGTTCATCCGTCTAGAGCGCAAGCTCGCTGCCACCCCGCGTAACGTTCGGGAAGCGGGCACACGTTTATGCTGCGTCACGTTATTTACAGACGCCAATCACCGCCATCATGTGCGCCACACTCAGGCTGCGGTGGGAGTGCGGCTTGATCAGATGGCGCACAATCTCCGACAACTCCTCCGGCTTTTTTCGATTTCTCGAGCATGTCCTTGAAAATTGGCTCAGAACAGCGCGTCTGTCGTGATGGGGCCTTCCAGTGAAACCATCTGCATCTTTTCCGACAGGGAGGGGGAGTGACAAGCCAGGTGGACCTCTGAACCATTGTCATCCAGGCTGCGATGCGAGACACAAGGGTTGAGGGTGACGTCAGACACCTTGCAAAGGGATCTCTTCGTCTCCTCAGGCAGGTCTGTCCCTCCGGCCTCTGAGATGCTGTACGTCAGCGGCGCAACGTTATTGTTCGCTCCGGCCGCCTGGAACGCATACTGGTGAGCTCGGTTGGAGAGCGACGTCACCGTATGGTCATGCCTCCCCGGAGGTGCAGGACGCTGGCCCAACCTGGACATCTTTGCTCCGAGAGCCTCCGCCAGGCTTGGCTCCAGGGGGGCACCGAGGGAATTTCTGCTCGGTAAAACCCCTCCACTCTGGTGATGGGCGCGAATGTGGAAACTGGCGCTCTCAGTCTATCAGGTCCGGCTGCAGCCTCGTTCCAGTAGGACATCACTGCTGGGAAAACGAGGCCAGATGGGATCAGGACGGCAAGCCAGGGTGGAGCCAAAAACCTTCCCGCTAGATCATCTGATCTGGGTAGGGGAAGGAGAGGGACAGAAAAAAGTCCCTTCATGTCAGCCGCCTCCTGGATTATGCCGAGCAGCTCTGAGAGGATGGCACCGACAGCTGGGAGTGGTGTGGTCGCCGATGCGAAAAGGCCCGGGGGGGGGGGGGGGGGTTCACTCAGCCCCCCTCGTTCCGACACTACGCTCTCCAGGAGGGAGGGAGCAGCGGGGGCTGCTGCTGACGTCGCCTGTCCCTGAGGAACCATCCGATTCACTCCTAGAGTCTGCGTTAAAAGGAAAAACGGGTCGATGGTGTCGTCCAGCGTGTAGCAACCCGCCACTGAAAAATATTCCTCTGCGCTTACCTTGAAACAAGGCTGCTCGTCTGCTTCTCCTCGGGGAGGAGAACTCACCGGGATGGCAAGAGGTTGGCGTGGCGGGACTCCAGGCAGCCTTAACAAAGGTTGTGCTGGTCAAACTGGACAACTTCCCTTCTTCGTTCTTCTGACAGTGCTATTAGCTTGCTGAAGAAAAATGGGAGCCAATTACCCGCTCTTAAAATAATTTATTCAGACCGGGTGGGGCCCACACAACAGGTGGGCGTGGACTAAATTTTTCAGTGCCATGCTTTGTATGACGGGATAAACCCACCAGTGACAGCCTTAAAGGGCAAAGCCTATACGAAATAGAACTTCCTTTAGTTCAGACTTATGATGTGTTTTTTTTTTTTTTTTTTTTTTGGGGGGGGGGGGTCAAACTCAGGAAGGAGGTTAAGGAGCATTAAGGTTGTTTTCACACCTGATAGTCCGGTAGACTTGGTTCGGTTGGGGACCAATATTCATAACATTTTGTTTATATTTGAGCTGTTGCTTTTGCATTCACACTGCACTGTGCAGTCGTGCCAACCCGTTGAAGGAACCTGTTCCCCCGCTCACCTGGGGTGGCGCTGCAACAAGAAGTACTGAAAGAAACACACAAAAACCTCTGAAGAAGACACTTCTTCTGGAAATAAAAACAAAAACGGAGTGGCGTGAAGTGTTATCGGTTTTAGGAGTTCTGTTTCGTCATTTTTCAACCATGGACTCAGCATGAGTGGAAGATGAGGCAGAAGACCATGGAAAATGTTTTTCACACAAGGCAAGCTGACAGCTCCATATGAGGTAAGAGAAATGTGTGTTTGTTTGTCGTGCGTTGTAGTCCTCTTCCTGCTTGAGGAGCAGTGCCCGGAGAACCAGAGCCCTATAAAGAGAGAGTTGCGACACTCCCATAGACTCCCATAGAAAAAATGGAATACGGAAGTCACGTGGGTCATGCAGCGGCAAATAGTTCCAAACAGCAGCAGTTCCAGCATTCATTCTCCGTGTTTTCTCCGGTAAGTTGATGCAAATGCGACACTTTTTTTGCCATTGTGAAGCGTTATCTGACTGTTCTGTACCACAATTTATCAACATTACTACTTCATGTGGCCAGTTTTAGTTAATGAAACATGTTAAATTGCTAGTTGTGTTTTAACTACAGCTCTGCCAACATGACGGTTTAAACGGGTCTATTATTAATTCAGTGTTTTAAAATATCCATTTCTGCTTAAATTTTGAAAGGTTGTCTTTTTTAAATTTATGGTAATTCCAGTTACTGAACTCAACTAGAAAATATATGGCCTTTTTTTTTTCTGAGAGATTCATTCAACCTTTATTTAGACAGGTAAATCCCATTGAGCCTCGAGGACTCATTTACAAAAGAGACCTGATTTGAACAAAGAATGTTGACAACATAACAACAAGATTGACGTAATTTAGTTAAAGTTATAGATCATTTGTCAAAGACTGCAGCATAAATTGTGACATTATCATTAAAGAAAAACGTGATTGTGGAGATGAGTCAATTTTTTTCATGTTTTCCAGGTAAACCACAGGAGAATGACTTGAGTGAACTGAATGTTGCATTCAAAGTATCACAAAGGTACAAGATCTCATTTTCTGTATTCCAAAACAATAACAGCTTAATCAAGATGTTTGAATAAGATTACTTTAACACCATAACCTTCACAAAGTTGGCATTTACTGCAGGACTGTTAATTTACAGTTGTTTTATATTATTAGTTTAGTGTATGGTAATCATGGGTCAAGTTGAGATGAGACTCTTTCAAGACAGAACAAGAAATAAGAATTATTACCAAGAATATATCAGTATCAATAAGCTGTAGGATAGTAACAACAAAAAAACTTATTAAACTATCACAGGTACATTAAGATGGAGCTGGAAGTTATTCTTCATGCTAGCTGACTTCATCTGATATTTTGTAAAAATATGTCAGAATTTCTTTTCCATTGTTAACATTTTTCTTCGCAGGACTCGTTAATTTTCTTGTCTGTGAGTTTCTTCTGTCCTGCTTATATATATATATTTGTTCTAATTGTTCCTCAGGTTTTTCATCTCTGTTCCCTGACTGCCTGTTGATTCATCCTCCTGGTCCTGATGATCCTGGATCATCAGTTCCTGTCATGTCCCTGTCCTCTGAGGCTACATTTTCATCTTTCCCTCATCTCACTCGCCTCATTTCTGTTTCTTCCTTCCTCAGTCTCTGAAATTACAATGGCACTGTTAGAATGAAGATTATTGTTCAATAAAAAATATGACATGTCTTATTGTAACTCTGTTCGTACCAAAGTTTAATTTAGAACAATATGTGTGATCACTGGTCAGATCACTGGTCAATGGATCAACATACAGTGGAAGTTCTGCTGTTCTTCTCATTTGGTTCTGGTCAATGAACAAATGGTTGAACCTCCTTCAGTCTCACACGTCCTGACTGTGTCTCTGTAAACTGTCCTCTCTCTAAATGTGCCTGTAGAGTGACATTAGTTTATTTTCTTGCACATTTCTTTGACAGTTAAACATTTTGAGCCCTGATTGAAAATGTTTGTGCAGATTAAATTTACAGCTCTCACTTTGTGTTGTTGTGATGATGATGATGGTGCTCCTGCTGACTTGAGATGATGTATTAATAAACAGTATAAATGGCAGTAAAACTACTTTATTAAAGCTTGTTTTACGTTTTACATATTTTATAATAAATTGTTTGGAAGTTAATTTTTGCACAGTTAACACTTATTTTGTCATCTGTTATTTTAACTAGAAACAGTTTCATTTAAATTAACATTTTAATCAATGCATTACAATTTTACAATAGTTGTCAGGCTATAATCACAATCAACTCAGTTATCCAGGTACTTGGTTGCCATAAAAAAATGACAAATAGAACAATTCAGGTCTCTCTTGTAAATGAGTCCTAGTGGCTTAATGGGACTAACCTGTTTAAATAAAGGTTGAATTAATATCTTCTATAGAAATAATGAATTCATCCAGATGATCTAAGGTAAGCTGGAGCAGATCTGAACTGCTGGCATAGAGGACAAGGTGGAGCATTCTAATGCAGAGAACATCAGAAATAGCTTTATAACAGGTGTTACTCTGATCTTTTTTAACGTGTGTAACATTATAAAACACTGACAAGGCTATATTGATCATTGTGTAGAGGAACATATGCATGAGATATATTCATCAATTAAACGGATTCTTTCATTTTTCTGGACTGTATATAATGTGCATTGAATTTAGAAATGTAACGTGAGACGTTAATTATCTTTGACCCATCAAAATGAATGCGGTCATTTATTAACAGAATCAAAGTTTAACACATCACACATTTACATTAATTGGCAAAATATGAAAAATAACAACATGGCTAGTTTAGCAAACTGTACAATTTTGATTATCCACACGGCGGTGGATGAGAACTTTACACAGACATTTCTAAAATATCTGGAATGATTTCTGCTTGATAGAATTTTAAAGATGGAAAGATGAAGTTTAAAGGGAGAAAAAGATGGGTGAGGGGGTTTGTTTGTGTCAGCATTCCAAACGGCACTCTCCGGGCTTTTTCCAGCTTCTTCCCCAGTACACTTAGGTGTTATAAATCAACTTTTTACCTGGAGATGTCCCTGGTACGAAGTTCCATTTAACGCACCCTTTCAGCGTCTCCGTAGGAACAGCTGCGAATCGTCCGAAGTAGTGACGGTATTCCGTCCGACACAAATTCACCTCACGAGTGGACTTTCACATGAGTGGAGTCCGTCAGTGTTCCCCCCAGAGGTGGAAAATGTTATAATCCCATAAGACTCGGAAGAGCTCTGTGGTCATGTCAGGATTTTCCTGTTTCCCAGCACGGGAGCTTCAACGACTCCAACTCGACTCTTCTCGAAACTCTCTCGACACTCTCGACACACTCCGGACACTGCCTTGAACTAGGAAGTACCGACATTTTAAAGAGCTCTATTTCCGGTTCATCTGGGAGTTTCTGATTGGTCAATGTCGACCAGACAGGGGTGTGTTTTGTGACGCAAGAGGTCACAAGAAGTCAGAAAACAGCAAGAATGTTATGGAACAGATTGAAAATGTTTTTAGACAGACGAGAGGGATATTTAGACGAGTTGGCTGAAAAACAGGTGCCAGCTTCTCTATTTACGTCTGAGAGGATGTAAAAACAAGACAGTTCGTTCCAACACTTGTCTGCGTTTATAAAAACCTTGGACCAACACTGCTCATTCAAAGACAGAAAATCAGAAAATGCATAATTACTCTGTAACAGGCCTTAACATGAATTCTAACTTTGGATGAGGATTAAAAATCATTATTACTGTTTCTCAGTTAATAAAAATTGATTAGTTCACTACAACATCTAAAATGGTTTGAACTAAAACACTTTGATTATCAACATTTGTAAAATAGTAATGATAATAAAAAAGAGTGTTCTTTCACTTGAATTTTCAAGAAAGAAAGTCTCAGGATGGGTCAACCTGTATTTCTGGATTCAAATCAATGAAATGACAGTTCCTGTCCCATATGGTGCCTAAGGTCAAGGTTTTGACCTTCAGGCTTAGTTCACTACAATTGTATTGCATAGACTTTTTTTCTTCTAACAAATATGTGTTTGCAGTCTCGTTTCCTTCTAAAATTTAATGATAAATTCTTGTTTCACTTTAAAATTTGATGATAAATGTATCAGCCGCGTCTAAAAATGCTTTGATGAAATGCATAGTCTTTGAAATAATCAGTAATCAGTTAAGTAATCAGTTCGTTACTGTTCAATAATTACTGAAAGAAGCCAGGTAAAGTAAGAATAGTCGATTTTTGTGTTATCTTGTGCCAGCAGCTGCTCAAACTGACTGACAGGGATGAGCTGTTTGGAACTATTGAGAGCTGCATGAACCACGTGACCGCGTATCAGCGAGTTCAAAGAGTGTTGCAACTCTCTCTTTATAGGGCTCTGCGTAGAACCATAGATATAAACACTAGATACAGCATGGACCGCTATTGCCTATTGGTGCTGACGAGCCGTAGGGCCACCATCTTGGAACGGTCGACCGCTCCAATCAGTGTAACCTGTTTAGCAAGAGCAATGAAGTATCTGTGCGTTTAATCAGTCATAGCCGAATACTAAACTCTCACAATTTTTTTCCTCTGTAAATATTTGGCATACAGCCATTAAAGCTGAACACATGGTTTAGTGTATTTAAATATTCTTGTTGGGGTTAATATTAACACTAATAACATATTCTTATGACAAGTTTTGTAAAACTCACAGTCACTGACACAATTTTATTAATATCTATCTATCTATATATATATATATATATA
>NC_056507.1:40697913-40699210 GCF_014905685.2 Nematolebias whitei
TTGAATGTCCAGAGGACCAGATTGAACTTTTTTGGATTTTTTCTACCTGGATTATTGAGCATGCATCAGGATATTTTGAATCACTTTGGCCATGATTGCCTCAAACTAGTAAGAGAGTTTGAGAAAACAGCAAGGAAGAGGGCAGACTACAGGAAACACTTGCGATTCAATCTTAGATGTCGACAAAGTGGCATCATTCCCAAGAGCCTGGAACTAAAATCATCGGTCAGCGGGCACCGGGCAAGCAAGATCCTTCAGAAGGCACAGACCCAGCTGCTGAATGAACAGGTGAGATGGACCAATTTTACTATTGAGGCCTTGAAGGCCAAAGAAGAGCACATTAAACAGAAACTAACTTTGTGTCTATATCAGACCACACTTCAGCAAGTGTTGGACTGTACAGATCAGGAACGCTTAGCACAGCATGTCAAGTCCAAGACTCGACAACAAAATAAGTTTAACTTTCTAATAACTCATCAACACCATCATTATTCCAATAACAACACATTCAGTATTGGACAACACTCCAGTAGTCAATTACATGTCAGGGAGACAGAAAAGTGGGTGAAGAATTTATCTGACAGACAGCTCACCCAGCCAGAGACAGAGACTCTTGCCAGGGGATTGAACATTGCGGTTGCACCAAGTAGAATTCCTCTGGTGGAGATGATCACAGCCACAAAATCAGCCATCCGCAACAACAAAATGAAAGAGGGTGAAGCATAACAGTTCAGAATCAAAGTTTCATCCTGCCTCAGCAATGCCAAACCACCACCTTCCAACATCAGTAGAGAGGAGAGGGATGCACTCACCACTCTTAGCAAGGACAAAAACATCATCATTCTCCCAGCAGACAAAGGAAGGTGCACAGTGATTTTGAACCAGAAAGACTATCATGAGAAAGTTATGACACTCCTTAGTGACAACCACTTATGAACGTCTGAAAAGAGATCCAGGAAGTGGTTACAAGAAGAAGTTAATAAATTGCCTGAAAAATTTGGAGCAGGACAAGGCTATTGACCGTATTCTGTACCACAGACTGTACCCAGGGGAGGCCACACCTAGTCTGTATGGTTTACCTACAATCCACAAACAAGGTGTACCTTTAAGACCTATTGTTAGAATGATTACCTCTGTCACTTACAATGTTTCCAAATATCTGGCGTCTGTACTCATCCTTTTAGTTGGCAGCTCAGAACACCACATACAGAACACCATGGACTTTGTGGATAAGGTGAGGGATGTCATTTTGGAGACTGATGAAACAATGGTCTCTTTTGATGTCACATCACTCTTT
>NC_056507.1:40699310-40701746 GCF_014905685.2 Nematolebias whitei
ATTTAGGTATATATATACATATATATATATATATATATATATATATACAAATTTATATACATATATACTTTTACACATATATACATATATAAATATATATATATCCGCATGTCCTGCATCTGTTTCGGCCATGTGCCATTCTGTTGCCAGCCTCTGTCGCAGAGAGTCCTAGATCTTCTTTGCATCTGGGATGTTTGTCCTCTGGGGAAGTCTGGTGGGGGTCCTCCAGAAAATGTTGCAGCGGCCATGGAGCGTCTCTGCTGCTGGCGCTAGAACCTGCTCTGTTCTCGCCAGCGGCCATGTGTCTGAGCAGGGCGGGAATCTGCTCGGGGTAGGGTCACGTGTCTCCGCACCTGTTCCAGGCCGTCGGATGAGGACTACAGCTAGTTCAGGACTGACGAGGCCATCTAGGGACACTGGACCTTCCAGGAGTTCTTCTAGAGTTCCTCTGGGATGGACAGAGACAGTTTCAACCACATCTGTCTCTGCAGCAATGTTGTCCAGGATGAGATGCGGGCGGAGCACGCTGCAAGCGCCGCACACAGGTTGGTGATCATGTCCACAGCCGTGCCGATCTGGTCCAGTTCTGCGGAAAACAGGTTTGGTTCCTTTGCCTCCTTAGCTATGCTAAGGGCTAGCATAGCGATGTTGTTGGTTGTTGCCCCCACCTGCGATGAGCACTGATGGATTCTGTCCGTCAGCTTTGCGGTGAGCTGGTCACCGGAGGATGGCGGGGGGATTCGTCGGCCAAAGTATTTCGTTGCTCTTACCCCTAAAACAGCCGACAAATTGGGTTCTAGGGGATGGACGGTGGGAAAGCCCTGGTCCATGAGCCCTTTGACTTTGGTGATGGCTGCGTAGGAGGTGACAGGAGCCATCAGCTTTAAGGGTTTGTTGGCTAAACCCAGGAGGAGGGCGGACACAGCCAGGAAACAGGGCCAGACCAGGTTCCAGTGTCCAATTTGCTGGGCAGCAAACCTTCCCACCAAAAGGATCGACATGGCCGGGGCCACCGGTTCGGGCAATTCCAGGTCGCAGGCTCCCGCAGACCTCCCGATTATCTCCAGGAGCTCATAGAGCAGAGTGGTGGATGACCCCTGGGCACTCAGGGAAGCGACCATTGAAGCCAACACTGGCTCCAAACCTCCTGTAAGGCAGGATGGACTGTGGCAGCTAGCTGTTTCAGCTTCAGAGAGGGACATGTTTTTTGAACTCCGTGTCCATGGACTTCAAAAATTCCTCGAGTGAACAGTCCCCCCTTGGTTGAAACTCTTCCTCCTTGGAGGAAAAGAGCTCACACCAGCGCTGCTTCTCCTAAGCCGAAAAAAGTTTAAAGGCTGGACAGGAGAAGAGCAAATCCAAAGTTTGCCAAGCGTAGTTAACTCCCAGGCAGCTTTCATGCACGGCATGCAGGTCCGTCGATAAGATGTAGCCCGTCTGGCACGTGGGGCACAGATGGATGGTCTTTGATTTCTTAATTGAAGTCATCTTTCTTCTTCTTTTTCTTTTCTATTATTCTTTCGTAGAAGTAGTGTTCTTAGCGTTGGCTGACGAAAAACGGGAGTCTATCTCCGGTCCAGATGCAATTTATAACGGACTGGGTGAGGCCCACACAGCAGGTGGGCATGGACTAGAAGTTCTCAATGTTCAGCGCGCTGCGCATGGGTAAACCCAATAGCGACAGCTTGTAAAGGGCATAGCTTACACAAAATAGAACACAAAGAAATGGTGAAAGCTTGCTGTGTTATCAACTGCCACAATCGTTCTCATGATCGTAGAGGGAAACGTCTCACAAATGGAGTGTTTTTTCAGCTTTCCAGTTTGGAAACAACACTATGGAGCACAGGTCGCCAAGCTAACAGAGACGTCGCTTGGCATGGGTTTCAGCTGTAAGACGAACAAACATCATCTTAAGTAATATTGCCCAGCACGTTTGTGTGTTCACTGCATTTTCACAATGGTAAGGATGAATCAAATGATATTTCAGGCCCATGTGGTGATTGATTACTGCACATACGGTGATTAGAGTTGTTGACTTTTTGCTAACTGGCTTAGCATCAGCAGTTAGCTTGCTAACTTTACACAAGCTGCAGAGCTACATAAATAATACGCAAATTCTATCTACGTATTTTTCAGGCAAACCAGCTTATGAATGTCTTGAGAGTCATCGTGATTGGGTTCCTTCTTTACATCTCGGTCATACAGAAGTGAAATTCATCTGCCCCTTTTTTCAAACAATTAGTTCAATCATAATAATTTTCAAGTAACAGAACAAAATGAATAACTCTTTCTAATTTTTCTAATTCTTTTTTTTTTTTTTTTTTTTTTGTGATGGCCTCCCTTCTCCCCTTACAGCCATCCTCTCCACACCATTATTATGAAATATTTATTATAGTGACTATCTAGTGTAGGTTTTTTTTTTTTTTTTTTTTTTTA
>NC_056507.1:40701846-40703631 GCF_014905685.2 Nematolebias whitei
TTTTTTTTTTCATTTAGCCTTTATTTATACAGGTTAGTCTCATTGAGCCACGAGAACTCATTTTCAAGAGAGACCTGTTTAGGGAGCACATGGTGGGGGTTAAGGGCCTTGCTCATGGGCCCAGAGTGGGGCGAATGAGGGTGGGGGCAAGTGTGGGTGTTTCACCTACCCCACCCACAATTTCGATGTTGTCGGGGCCGGGGCGTGAACCGGCGATCTTTGGATCACAAGCCCACCTCTCTAACCTCTGCGCCACCACTCCCCCTCATTTTTGATCGACAGCAGTAGTTATTTGTTCTATTAATTCCATGAGAGCCATTGATGTAGAGTTTTTTGCTCTAAACCCATACTGACTGCTACTTAGAATGTTTTGTTTAGTAATAAATGTATCTAATCTGGTCACAAATAGTTTTTCTAGAATTTTTGAGAACTGTGGTAATAAGGATATTGGTTCTATAATTATTGAACACACATTTATCACCATTTTTAAAGAGAAGAAAGAGAGGAAAGAAAACTAACGTCTCACGTCACTGATTAGACCATCTCCGACACAGTACTTCTAAGCACAAGATCACTTAGTCCAGAAAAATGAAAGAATCCGTTTAAATTAAGTATAATATCATGTACTTGAACTAGTCCAGATATTATAAAATGTAAGAGAGCACCCCTGAGGTCAATCCATCTCTTGCTCTCTCATTACATACTGGTAACTAGCTACTTTCACATTGTCTGGAAATATTCCTTTTGAAAATGATAAATTACATAAACGGCTCGATAACATGACTCATTATGTCCTTTACAAACATCATATCCATGTCCACCCAGTCTTTTGATCTCTTATCTGTAAGATTGTTTACTACATTCATTATTTCTTCTTTGTCAGTTCCATTAAGAAAAATACTGTTGTCACAACTTATAACTGAATGGTTCACATTATTTTCTACTTTTTGGTATTTTAGCTGCAAGGGATGTTCACAAAATAATGATTAAATCCATTTACAATTTCATTTTCATCATGGATTTCATTGTCATCCTTCAAAAAATATTGTGAAATACCTGTTTTTGCTTTGACTTTTCAGAACACTATTTATTACTCACCATGTTGCTTTCATGTCACCATTACTTTTATTTAATAAATCACTATAATATTCCTTCTTGTGTTTCCTTATAATCCCTACTAATTTATTTTTATATTTCTTAGATTTCTCTTCAGCCTCTTGTGTTCTCAATTTCAAGAAACATGTATACAAATAATTATTTTTTTACAAGCATTTCTCAACCCTTTCGTCATCTATGGTTGATCAACAACATTTTTCTTTGTATAATTATTTTGCACACAATTCTTTTCATACAGAGCTCCTAAAATATTCATAAACTCATCATATGATCTGTTTACATCATCAACATACACGTCTTTCCAGTTTTGTTTATGTGAATCTTCTTTTAATTTGTCCAATGCTTTCTTTGATGTGTTTATTGTTTTTTTCTTAATTGTAATTTCTTTTGTAATGCTTTTATTATTTTTATAAATCGTGAAAACTGGTAAGTGATCATCCAAAAAAGTTCAATCTGGTCCTCTGGACATTCAAAAAAACAAAAACAAAACAAAGCAAAAAAAAATCTAGAAACGTTTCGTCTCTCATCCGAGAGACTTCCTCAGTCTGAGGTGCTGTTTTCAGCTCAGTCTCTTAAATAGCACCTTCTCAGAGTGGATCAACCAGTTTGCTGCTGACAACCAAAACCAGCTGATCACATGCTCAAGAAGGACCATCAGCCTAACAATGG
>NC_056507.1:40703731-40714919 GCF_014905685.2 Nematolebias whitei
CATCAACAGTCCTACCCCCCCACGGCACAGGCCCCAAAGCCCACCAATGCACCGAAGGCCCCAAGGCCAGGGCCGGGCGCCGGCGCACCCGCCAGCCCAAGACCCCGGCAACATACCTGTCAAGGCCCGAGATCCCCGGACCAAGCCGGGAACCCCGCCCAGGAGTGATACCACCCCAGAACCCGTGCCCGCGTCCACCCCAGACCCACCCAGGGACAGCCAGGTCACCAGGCCAGTAACCCATGTCCGCCGGTACAGACCGCCCAGAAGCCTGCATGCAGCCAGCACAGGCCATCACCCAGAACCACCAGAGCCACCTCCCCAGTCGGGCGCCACCGCTCCAGGCCCATGACCCCCCCCACGTCCCCAGCCCCGACACCCCACCCACACCGACCACCATGCCCCACGGACACCATGCCCCACGGACAGAATCAAAGGGGACCACCCACCTCCACTACGTGTTGGAGCCGATTAAAGAAGTCCAGAGAGAATAGTCCGATGTGGGGGTACAGGCTGTCTCAAGACTGATGTAATCTAACAGAAGGTCTTTATACTGTTTAATACTAAGTGTATTTTTATTTTTCCAATTCATGAGTATAGTTTTTTTTGCTATACATAGGGCAGTGAGAATAATATGAATTGATTTTGTCTCCAAGGTGACATCATCTAAGTGGCCAAATAAGCAAACTGACGGAGAGAGTGGAATATTACATCTCAGACACTTTGATAAGTCTTCACATATCCGGCACCAAAACCTCTGAACAGGTGGACAGAACCAAAATGCGTGGATGTAATTGTCCGGAATATTGTCTGTACACTGTGAGCAAATATTAGATGATGCGAAACCCATCTTGAACATCCGTTGACCTGTGTAGTGTACTCTATGAAGGATTTTGTATTGTATTAGTTGTAAATTCGAGTTTTTAGTCATCTTAAAAGTTCTCAGACAGATCTGCGACCAAAAGTTTTGGTCAAAATTAACTGACAAGTCTGTCTCCCATTTTACAATGGGAAGAGATATAGATTCATCTATTTTACTGAGTTTCTGATAAACCTTAGATAGTAATTTGGGAGGGTTAAGATTAAGGAATTCTAATACACTTGTTGACATTTCAATCCTAGTGTTATTAAGGTTAAATTTGTTTTTGGTTATAGATTTAATTTGTTGATATTCTAAAAATTTATTCTTATCAATCCCATATTGTGTAATTAATCTGTTAAATGGGATGTAGTCCACCTCTTCATATATATGTTCCAAATATTCAATTCCTTTACACCTCCAACCTGGGAAGTTTATCATCTTATTCTGTTGTAGGATGTCAGGGTTGTTCCAGATGGGTGTACGTTTACATGGGATTAGTGAAGACTCTGTCATTTTAAGAAACTCCCACCAAGCTGTCAGAGAGGAGCTGATATTGATGCTTTTAAAGCATTCCTGTCGTTTTATGTTTGAGCTAATGAATGGAAGGTCTGAGATCATTATATTATTGCAAAGTGTCTGTTCTACGTCTAGCCAGGGTTCATCAAGGGGTGTGTGTTTTATCCATTTTGAGATGTATTCTAGCCTGTTGGCTAGAAAATAATAATAAAAGTTGGGTAATTCTAGTCCTCCTTTATCTTTGGATTTCTGTAGTGTTTTTAATCTAATACGAGGGCGTTTATCTTTCCACAGAAATTTAGAAATAGAGGAGTCCAGGGATCTAAACCAGTCAGATGATGGTTTATTTGGGATCATTGAGAATAAATAATTTATTCTAGGCAAAACCATCATTTTTATTGATGCGATCCTTCCCATGAGAGATATGGGTAAAGATTTCCATCTAGCGAGATCATCCTCAATTTTCTTTAAAAGTGGGGTGTGGTTTAGTTTTGTTAAATCTGCTAATTTAGGCGAAACTTTGATACCCAAATAGGTAATATTCCCCGATTGCAGTTGTGTAGTAAGTGAATTGTTGAAAGAGCAATTAACTGGTAGAACTGTGGATTTTAGCCAGTTTATAGAGTAATCTGAAACTTTTGAGAAGGAGTTTATCAGTCCAATAACCTGAGAGATGGAGGTTTGTGAATGCCAGAGGAAGAGCAGCACATCATCAGCATATAGACTGATTTTGTGCTCTCGGTTCTTGCATTTTATGCCTTTAATATCTGTAGTTTGCCTGATTGTTGCGGCTAGCGGTTCGATGAAAATAGCAAACAGTGAGGGGGAGAGTGGACATCCCTGCCTGGTTCCCCTTTGCAGAGCAAAACTAGCAGATATTTGATTGTTTGTCCTAATGCATGCTGATGGGGAAGTGTATAATATTTGTAACCAATTTATGAAATAATTTCCAAAACCAAATTTATGTAAGGCTGCAAATAAAAATTTCCAGTTAACTCTATCAAAGGCTTTTTCTGCATCTAGAGAGAATATTGCAGTTTCAATATTTTTACTGTAAGAATAATCTATTAAATTAAATAATCTGCGTGAATTTGTGGAAGAATGTCTCCCTTTTATAAAACCAGTTTGGTCTGGAAGTATTATTAGAGGAGTTACCTTTTCTAATCTTTTTGAGAGGGCTTTACAAATTATTTTAAGATCAACGTTGATAAGAGATATTGGACGATAACTGGTAGGTAATACAGGATCTTTGCCTGGTTTTAACAGGAGACTAATGTTGGCAGAATTTATATTTTTTGGAAGACTGTTACTTTTTTCAGTTTCTTGTAGCATTTTGTGAAATAGTGGAGCCAGGATTTTCCAGAATTCTTTATAGAACTCTGCTGGGAATCCATCTGGACCTGGAGCCTTTTTATTGGACATACTTTTGAGGGCTTCCTGAAGTTCCACTGGTGTCAGTGGTGAATCCAGCTCCATTGTTTGACTATCTGATAGTTCAGGAAGTGTTATTTTATCCAGGAATTCATTAATTTCATTATCTGATGGGTTTATCTGGGGCGAATACAATTCTTTATAAAAATCTCTGGAAATGCTGTTAATTCTTTCAGGATCGTAAACTGTATTCCCAGTCGAGTCTTTAACACCAACTATAGTTGTTTTTTCCTTATTTATTTTGAGCTGTTTAGCTAGAAAGCTACTCGACTTATTGCTCTGTTCAAAATTTTTGATTCTAAGTCGTTGTATTAAGAATTGAGTTTTTTTGTTAATACATTCTTTTAATTCCAATTTTGCTTTACGCATTTTATCCAGCATTTCTTCATCTTGAGAGGCTTCTAACGATTTAATGGTTTCTTCTAGTTCCTGAATATGTTTATTTTCTTTTTTCTTCTTTTGTGATGAGAATGAAATTATTTTACCTCTCATTACAGCTTTACCTGCCTCCCAGAGAACAGATGCTGAAGTTCCAGGCACGTCATTATACTCCAGATATGAAGCCCACTCTTCTGTAAAATATTTGATAAAATCTACATCTTCAAGCAGTGATGTATTAAATCTCCAGTTTATACTTTTAGGGATTTCTTTTCTGTTTGCTAGATTTAAACAGACAGGAGCATGATCACTGACAGCTATAGGGTGAATCTCAGTGTCTGAGATGTCCGTCAACAACGAGCTGCTGACTAAAAAATAATCCAGACGAGAGTAAGAGTGATGGACAGAAGAGAAGAAAGTATACTCTCTACGATTCAGGTGAAGAGATCGCCATGCATCACAAAGTCCATAATCACTCATGTATTGTTTAACTATATTTATGGACTGCCAACTACGCTGAGTTCCTGTTCTACTACATCTGTCTAATTCTTCATTTAGACCAAAGTTGAGGTCACCTCCAAGTATAAGTGAGCAATCCAAGTGATCAGAAAGTGCTGAGAAAAAATCATGAAAAAAAGAGGTGTCATCAACATTTGGGGCATATATACTGACAATACACAACTTATAGTTATTTATATAAAGTTTTATTATTAAATATCTACCTCTGGATCTGTGACTGTGTCTAGTATTTTAAAGTTAACATTTTTGTGTATTAATATTGCCACTCCTCTTTGTCTTGAGTTATAGCAGGCACAAAACACATTGGGAAAATCAGTTGATTTAAGATCATCTGCAGCTGTCGTAGATTTATGAATCTCTTGTAAAAAGACAACATCTGCCTGTAATCTTTTAAGCTGGTTAAAGATTCCTAATCTTTTTTGTTGAGTACTGGTTCCATTAACATTCCAAGTTACAAACCTTACTGTGCCCATATTTGTACGTGCGTAGTTAAAGTTGACCAGTGCATGTCACCATGGATACAAATAGATCTAAATAAAATCTGAGTTAATGCTTGAGCTAGCCTGTTTAGATCTTCACAAACAGTGATGTTGGAAGTGGAAAGATACCAGAAGGTTGAGTAGATGCTGGATGTTGTTGAGGTGGAAAGATATGAAGTTCTCATATTAGGTGTCCGTGTGTGTTCTCTTATGAGGTGTGTGTGTGCGTGTGTGCTTGTGGGCTTGTGTGTAAATGATTGTTGGGTGGCAAAGAAGCAAAGAGAAAAAAAAAAAAAAAAAAAAAGAATGACTAAGAAATGCGTTAACAGATACAAAAAGAAAAAGAAAATAAGTGGAAAAAACAAACAAACAAACAAAACAGCTGTGACACCGTTCACCTTCACCAGTGCAGACACCCGAGCTGTTTTTTACATTTTATTTACAAATGCCAGTTAATTTACTTCCATTATTACCATTTAAATTATCACCACTAAACCCCAGCTGCCCAGGGGCCACCGTCACCAAAAGCCAAACTTTAAATAGTTCCTTACTTTCCTTTCATAGTTAGTCCAATTCATATATATACATATATACATATACATATATATATATATATACATATACAAACATACATACATACATATACACATACATATACATACATAAATACATACATACATACATACATATACACACATAGACATACATATACACACACATACATACATATACACACACATACATACATATACACACACATACATACATATACATATATATACATAAATAAATAAATAAAAAAAAATAAAGAACTCATTGTTGGACCGAACCTGGCCCATCCGTGGACCTGACCTGGCCCACGGGTCATACGTTGAACAGCCCTGCTTTAAACCAAGCTGTTGTTTCTTTTAATAAAGCCATGGAGTGATGTCCCATTCCCTGAACAGCTGACCGTTAACATAAAGTTTATCTACAGCAACTGTAGCCCTGGCGCCTTCAGATATGAATTTTTTCCTGATTGGAAATAAAACTCGCCTCCGATCGAGTATTTCTTTAGGAAACTGATCATTAACGCTGAAATCTTTTCCACGCAGCTCTCTGCCCTGACTTCTCACCTGCTCTTTCTGTTTATAATGCTCAAATTTAGCTATAATTGGGCGAGGCCGCTTTTTATCGGGCCTCTTACCTCCGAGCCGGTGAACACGATTGAAAGTGAACTTTTTTACGGTCTCATTTGGGAATTTCAGCTCACGTTGGATAAACTCACAGATCGTAGCTTCTGCGTCCTCCTCTACTCGTTCAGGGATCCCAGAGAAGACAAGATTATCCCGCATACTCCGAGCTTGAAGGTCCAGGATGGACTCTTTCATTTTCCTGTTTTCTCCGGATATCTGCGTCATCCTCTCTGTGAGATCTTTAACGTCTCCCCTCAGAGATTGGTTTTCTGCAGCTAGCGACGCCACCTGAGCTTGGCTGAACTCCAGAGATTCCCTCAACGCTTGAAATTCTTTGTGGAGAGCTTCAACGAGAGCCAGTCGGGCATCTAAACTTGATAACTTTTTGTCGATGGACTTGTCTCTTAAAACAGCCCTGTTGCTGGCTTTAACATCTGCTAAGAGGGTGAGTGATTTATCTGCCCTCGCTGTCGCTCTGTCATGTCTCAGAATTCAGGCTGATGGCAGCTCATCTGATCTAAGACCAAATCCAGCTTTTATGCCTAAAAACATCACGAGCTCTTTTAAATCAAGAGCGATATTGTTGGAGGGGTTTTTCCCTACCCCCCACAAATCAGAAGAAGAAGCATCTTTCCATCTTCTCTGTCCGGTGCGGGCGTTGACGTGTTACATAGCGCGCACAGCTGCAATGCGTCAAACTCAACATTGGTTTGTGCATTATAGAGATGCATCTGCAGGCCGCCCATTATCCACCCAGCGCTTGTCACACTGGCTGTGTGAGGCCATTTCTGAAGCCTACGGAGCATCAGATTTTGAGCCTCTTGATAACCTCAGGGCGCACTCGACCAAAGGTATCGCATCTTCGACTGCTTTGCATAATGGTATGACAATGTAGGATATTTGCACTGCGGCCGCGTGGTCAACACCCTGCTCATTTATTTGTTTCTATTTACGTGATGTGATGGCTCTTTCCTTGACACATTCTGTACTTAGTGTTCTAACAGAATGAATATTGTTGTTTCATGGAACCCTGTTTAAACTCACATTTGACTGCATGCATTACAATGTGAGATGTTGTTATCAGTCACAAGTTGTGACTGTTATTTTGGTTCTATTGTCACTAATCAGTTCATGACTATTGTTACCAATCAGTTCATTTGATTAATAATCAGTTCACTTGTTATTATTAATCTGTTCATACTGTTCAGCCATGAATCGGTTGGTTCATGGCCCCTTTTTCAGCATCTTCCCTCCCTGTTGAAACTTTCTGGGGCGTTCATGCATTCAGAACGCATAACTATACAGCATGCGTCTGTGCATGGTACACATAATTACACTACGTGTAATTACGTACATGAGGAGATGAGTGACAAGACGTTTTTTGGGCAAGCTGCCGCTTCGTATGGTGTTTGAATGGACCCAATGAGGCGAGGACCACTTCTGCTTCGTCCTTAACCCACCAGCGACAGCCTTAAAGAGCGAAGCCTATACGAAATAGAACGTTGGTTACATACTGTAACCCCAGATTCTATGAGTATAGGCGTATCCCTTTAAGCGTCGGGCCTCACTGGCTCCTAAATGGCTGAAGAAAAAGCTATTTGGGAGCTGATTACCCGCTCTTAATGTAATTTATACGGACCGGGTGGGGCCCACACTGCAGGTGGGCGTGGACTAAACTTTTCAGTGTAATGCTTCGCATGATGGGATAAAACCCACCAGCGACAGCCTTAAAGGGCTACACCTATACTCATAGAATCTGGGGTTACAGTACGTAACCAACGTTTTAGCACTCTGTCACTGAGCTACTATTGTACCAAAGTTTAGCTCTGTTTCTGTAAAGCTGACTAACTTATAGCCATCGTTCCATTTGCCAATGTTGACAGTGTGGCAGTCATCCTGAATTGAGTTAACGTCAAAAGAGATTCAGACAAACACGGTCACACAAGTTAAACATAGTTTTTCCCCTTTGAGGGCATTAGTTAAAAATGTTGAAATATTGTAAATGGTTTTAAACATTTAATTATGTCCCCTGTGATCCATTTGGCATCTAATGTTTATGTAAGTACACAGACACAGTAGTGTGTGCTTGTGTGCATGTGTGTATTTCAGTTCAAATTCAATTCAAAAATACTTTATTAATCCCAAAGGGAAATTATTAGGCCCGAGCAGCTAAGCGCTGCGAAGGCCTATTGTAATTGTAGTGTTTATTATTATTTTTTAGACAAAAGAAGCGTAAATTTGAAGGCCTTAACATATCTGAAAACTCACCAAATTTTACCATAATGTCCCCCGTGTGAAATATATTTTTTTTAATGGATCCAAAAGTGGGTGTGGCCAAAGTGCTCCAAAGCGCCCCCTAACGTTACATAGAACAACTGGTAAGTCGTACAGAGCTGAAATTTGGTACATAGGTAAAACTCCCTTAATCAAGAAAAAAAGTCTCTTGCCCTAAACCCAACAGGAAGTCGGCCATTTTGGGTCAAAGGGTCATTTTTGGCCGTTTTTCACTTTTCATACATGGCAAATTTGAACAAACTCTTCCTAGGCATTTTGAGATATTGCCTTCAAACTTGGTGGATATAACCTTAAGACATTGGGGAGTAAATGTAATAAAAATAATAGCATTTTCATATATGTTAAAGGGGCGTGGCCAGGCCTCAATGTTAGGCCTCACGTGGTAAATTTCCAAACGCAATAACTTTCACAATCGCAGAACAAAATGCACATAAGCCATCCCTGTCCGATGCCCGATGATCCTCGTAGGTCATATTCTGATGTCAAAGCCCCACCCCCTCAGACCAGGAAGTCACTTTTTTTGTTTGGAATGCTCCCTCTCTGACATCCTTGACCTAAACAGGATGATCCTGTGTTACAAGACATATGATGGTTTGACTTTCTTTAAAGCACAAACCGTTTTCGCTGGAGAATGTGGGCGTGGCAAAGTCAGAAGTGACGCCATGGCAATACGTTTGGCTCTAAATTCCACAGATTTCAACCCAGTGTTAGGACGGTACTTTTCTGTGGCCCGGTTTGTGTCTGTTTCCCTCGTGCTTCCTCGTTAGTTTCCATTGTTGCCACCTGCGTCTCGTCTCAGCTGTTTGTCATCATGTCTCGTCTCCTCACAGTATTTAAGCAGTCCTATTCTGTCTTGTCTTTTGTCGGGTCGTCTTCGTTGGTACTCTCCCTTGGTCTCCTGAGTCTTGTCCTAAGTCTGTCCTGAGTCTTCCTGGTCCCTCGAGTTCCCCGTGTCTCTCTTGTCGCCTGAGTTCCTCGTGCCTTGTTCATGTAAGTTTTGCTGCCCCGTCAGCTTGTTTATTTTGTACTTTTATTTACCATTAAAATCTATTTTTTTGTATATCTGCCGAGTTGAGTCCCTGTTCTGCACTCTGGGTTCGCTGCTAACCGCAAACTACGACACCCAGGTGCATCAAAATCACTTTGATCGACCATTATCCACCCCTTGAACAGGAATGCATGATAATTGCCCAATAGCCTCTACAGCGTCCCCTAGAATATTTTAAAACCTCAACCCCAAGTCATTTTTTGAGCGATAATTCGGAAACTCGACGAACATCTGTAGCATCTCAGGACCTATGAAAAAGTCTCTTGGAGCACTGGTCCAAAATCAACAGGAAGTTGGCCATTTTGGGTCAAGGGTCATTTTTGGGCGTTTCTAATGGCGAATTTTAATGAACTCTTCCTAGGGACTTTGAGTGATTGCCTTCAAACTTGGTTAATATGCCCTTAAGACATTGGAGAGTAAAAGTTATCAAAAGCTTTCAGTTTTGTTCTGGTAAAGGGGCGTGGCCAGGCCTCAAAGTTGCACTTCACCCCATAAATTTAAAAATGCTCTAACTTCATTTAAAGTGCAAACCGTTTTTACTGGAGGATGGGGGCGTGGCGGCGTGGTGAAGTCAGAAGTGACGCCGTTGCAATACTCTGAATTGCACAGATTTGAACTGAGGTGTACCAAAATCACTATGATTGATCATTATCCACACCTTGAACAGGTATCCATGATAAGTGGCCAATAGCCTTCACAGCGCCACCTACATACTTCCTACAGTTATATCTCAGTGATACAACATCCGATCTGAACCAGATTTTTGTTGCGTCATTAGTGAGCACTTATGGACACATTGGTATTGTTCTTTAACTTTTGACTCAAGTG
Source organism: Nematolebias whitei (assembly GCF_014905685.2). NCBI lineage: Eukaryota > Metazoa > Chordata > Actinopteri > Cyprinodontiformes > Rivulidae > Nematolebias > Nematolebias whitei. The sequence goes on from NC_056507.1 coordinate 40,713,263, forward strand.
CACCCCCTACATTATTCAAACTGTTATATCTCAGTGATATATCATCTGATCTGGACCAGATTTTTGGTGCGTGATTAGTGAGCATTTCTAGACACATTGGTTTTGTTGTTTAATATTTGATCCAAGTGCGCCCCCTAGATTATTCATACTGTTATATCTCAGTGATACAACATCCGATCTGAACCAGATTTTTGGTGCGTCATTAGTGTGCACTTATACACATATTGGTAAAGTTGTTTTACTTTTGACTCAAGTGTGCCCCCTACACTATTCAAACTGTTATATCTCAGTGATACATCGTCTGATCGGACCAGATTTTTGGTGTGTCATTAGTGAGCATTTATACACATTGGTATTGTTCTTTAACATTTGACTCAAGTGTTCCCCCTACATTATTCCAACAGTTATATCTCAGTGATATATCGTCCAATCTGCACCAGATTTTTGGTGTGTCATTGGTGTGCACTTATGGACACATTGGTATTGTTTTTTAACTTTTGACTCTAGTGCGTCCCCTACATATTCAAACTGTTATATCTTAGTGATACATCATCTGATCTGGACCAGATTTTTGGTGCGTGATTAGTGGGCATTTATACACACATTGGTGTTGTTGTTGTTTTAGTTTTGACGCAAGTGCGTCCCCTACATATTCAAACTGTTATATCTTAGTGATACATCGTCTGATCTAGACCAGATTTTTGGTGCGTGATTAGTGAGCACTTATACATACATTGGTAATGTTGTTTTACTTTTGACTCAAGTGCACCTCCTACATTATTCAAACTGTTATATCTCAGTGATACATCATCTGATCTGGACCAGATTTTTGGTGCATGATTAGTGAGCAATTATACACACATTAGTATTGTTGTTTTACTTTTGACTCAAGTGCGCCCCCTACATTATTCCAACAGTTATATATCTGTGATATATCGTCCGATCTGTACCAGATTTTTGGTGTGTCATTAGTGAGCACTTATGGACACATTGGTATTGTTTTTTTACTTTTGACTTCAGTGCACCCCCTACATTATTCAAATGTTATATCTCAGTGATACATCATCTGATCTGGACCATATTTTTGCTGTGTGATCAGTGAGCACTTATAGACACATTGGTTTTGTTGTTTTACTTTTGACTCAAGTGCACCTCCTACATTATTCAAACTGTTATATCTCAGTGATGTATCATTCAATTCAATTCAAAAATATTTTATTAATCCCAGAGGGAAATTAAATGTTGTTGTAACTCATCATCCTGGTTTCATTAAAGAGTTGTTATAGATGCTGATGGCTGTGGGCAGGAAGGATCTCTTGTAGCGGTCTGTCCTACAATGGATTTGAAGAAGCCTCTGACTGAAGACACTTTGTTGTTGTATGACAGTCTGATGAAGAGGATGCTGAGGGTTGTCTATAATGTTCTTCATTTTATGAAGAATCCTTCTTTGAACAATCATCTCCAAAGGTTCTAGAGGAGTCCCCAGAACTGAGCCAGCCTTCTTTACGAGCTTGTTGATCTTTTTTGTGTGTACTGTGTACTTCCGGTAAGATGGTGCCTGTGTACATGGCTTGCAATCTACCTCTGCTGATGGTGTTTGTATTTTTGGTGTTTATTCATTTCTCATCTGTGACATCAACGCTCTGCTGGTGTATGA
>NC_056507.1:40715019-40749938 GCF_014905685.2 Nematolebias whitei
CCCCCCCCCCCCCCCCCCCCGTCCCCCTGCTGCTGGCGGACGTGCCTGCTTACCTGCAGCGAGGCGCGCACCTGCCTCCCCGGAGACATCGCTCCAGACGCCGTGGAAAACGCGCTACCGGCTGGTGAAACTTAAAGCTCTGCTTGCTGCCTCTGAAACATCCTCTCCAGCTGATGGTGAGCGTTTCTACCTCCGCTCCTGGCGCTGTACAGATCCTGTGGCGCGCTGTCTGGTCCCGCTGTCGGGGTCCCATCATCACACTGGACCCGTGCGCGGCTGGGTTTCCTGCTGGAGGTGCGCGTCTAACTCTGCAAATCTGAGGCCGCTGGATTGACACTGCAACCATCTCCTCCTGTGGTAGATTCTACGAGGATGGCCCTGATAAATGCCAGATCGTTGGCTAATAAAACTTTTACTTTGAACGACTTTTTCTGCTTCAACCGACTGGACTTTCTTTTCATCACTGAGACTTGGATCTGCCCTGGTGAGTTCAGTGTTTTTCTTGAATTACTGCCTCCGGATTGTTCTTTTTTCAATGCTCCAAGGACAACTGGTCGTGGTGGAGGATTATTGGCTGTTTTTAAGAAACATTTGCACTGCAGACAGCTCCATGGTTCAGCTAATTATTTGAGTTTTGAACTGCTCTGCTTTGAGCTGGGCAGCTCCAACCCAGTTCTGTGTGCTATTTTTTATAGACCCCCCAGATACCATAAACAGTTTTAAACAAACTTTCTGACTTTCTAACTGGTATTCTGCTCCAATATGATCGGGTTTTGATTTTAGGTGACTTTAATATCCACGTGTGCTGCCCTGCTAAACCTTTGGCTCAGGACTCTCTAGACCTCATCCAGTCCTTTAACTTTGTTCAGAGTGTTGTTGGTCTGACTCACCAGCAGGGCCACACTCTTGACTTAGTTTTAACACATGGTTTAACTGTTTCTGATTTAGAAATTGGTGACACTGTTTGTTCCGACCACAAACCGGTTTTATTCAACACCTCATTGATTTGTGAACCTGCACCTCCCCCCACACCCAAGCCCTGTAGGATTTTTAACCCTTCCACCGCCACACTCTTCTCTTCCATCTTTGCTGGTAATTCTGTTTCAGACTCTGAACTCTCTGTGGGTCTTATTACAAAGGAGTTGCTTTCTCAGCATCAGGAGGCATGTGTACAGATCCTGGACTCAGTCGCCCCGTTAAAGCTCAGGAATCTAAAACGCACGCCCCACCCTTGGGTAAATGAGACTACACGAGAGGCAAGACACCTGTGCAGAAGAGCTGAACGTCGATGGAAAAAAGATAAACTTCAGGTGTCTTTTAAGATGTTGAAAACATGTTGGAAAGCCTATCATACCACCATTAAACAGGAGAAAAACAAATGTTTCTCAAAAATAATCAACTCAAACAGTCACAACCCCCGCGTTCTTTTCAACACCATTAACACCATTCTAAATGTGCCTCAGTCTGCCACTATTGAGGCCTCTGTCTACACCTGTAATAAGTTTGTCAGGCATTTTGTTGAAAAGGTTGAGTCGATTAGGTCATCAATTCTACACTCCACAGCCGACCCTTCAGTTCTTGTCCCCTGCTCAGCAGTCTTCAGTCACTTTGACCCCATCTCCTCTCATTTTTAAATGAGGTCGTTGGTCACATGAAACACTCAGGCTCCCCTGCTGATCCCATCCCTGCTACATTTTTTAAACAGGTTCTACCGTCAACTGGACCCTCTGTTCTTGCCATTATTAACAGCAGTTTGGCTACAGGTGTGGTCCCCGATGTTTTAAAACATGCAGTGGTAACTCCATTAACTAAAAAACCCGTACTTGACCCTGCAGCTTGTTCAAACTTCAGACCAATCTCAAAACTTCCATTTCTTTCTAAAATCTTGGAGAAAATAGTTTTTAGTCAACTAACCAAGTTTTTGAATGTAAATGGAATTTTTGAGATTTTTTAGTCAGGATTTAAACAACTGCACAGCACCGAGACAGCTTTAGTAAGGGTCTGTAATGACATTCTGCTAGCAAATGACTCTGGTCAGTCTGTGATCCTGGTACTCCTCGACCTGACCACTGCATTTGACACTGTTGATCACAGCATCCTTATGTCATGGCTAGAACACTGGGTTGGGATTACAGGGGTGGCGCTAGAATGGTTCCGGTCATATCTGGGTGACAGGAGTTTCTGTGTTAACTTTGACAATCATTTTTCTGCTTCTGTCCCTCTTTCCTGCGGGGTCCCACAAGGCTCCATTCTTGGACCCCTTCTGTTCTCTTTGTATCTGCTCCCCTTGGGGTCAATCCTGAGGAAACATGGTATTTTGTTTCACTGTTACGCCGATGATTCTCAGATCTATCTGCCTTTAAAACCAAACAGTTCCTGCTCCATCCACCCTTTGCTAAAATGTTTTGATGACATCAAGATTTGGATGGCTGCAAACTTCTTGAGTTTTAATGATCAGAAGACTGAGGTCATTGTGTTTAACCCAAGCTCTGCCAATGTCACTAATCCTGTAAACCTGCACTCCCTTCAGCCTCATCTAAAGCAGTCGGTTACCAATCTCGGGGTAGTGTTAGACTCAGACTTTAAGTTTAGTAAACAGATCAACTCTGTTCTACAAAAAAGCTTCTTTCAGCTAAGGCAAATAGCAAAGCTTAAGTCTGTTCTGTCCAGATCTGACCTTGAAAAACTAGTCCATGCATTTATTACAACCTGGCTGAACTACTGTAACACTTTATGTTGGGGTTAGTCAGGCTTCACTTTCACATCTCCAGCTCATACAAAATGCTGCAGCTCGGCTACTAACAGGAACTCACAGGTTTGAGCACATTACTCCGGTTCTGTCCTCTCTTCACTGGCTTCCTGTACGTGCCAGAGTTGATTTTAAAATTCTCCTGCTGACATTCAAGTGCATTAACGGCCTCGCACCATAATATCTCTCTGACCTTCTTCATCCTTATGCTCCTTCTCGGGCTTTGAGATCATCAGACCAGTTGCTTTTGGCTGTACCAAAAACCAGGCTGAAGCTCAGAGGAGATCGAGCGTTTTCAGTCGTGGGCCCCAAACTTTGGAACAATCTGCCCATCAACATTCGACAGGCCACCTCAGTCTCTGCTTTTAAATCTCTCCTCAAAACACATCTATACTCATTGACATTTAACACAGGGTGATGGGATTTAGATCTAGTTTTTCATTGATACTAATTCTGTTTATGCTTTTGTTATTATTCCTATTTAACACAAGGTCATCTGATCTGATTTAGTATTTCATTGTTTCTGACTGAGTTTATGCTTTTTGTTATTATTTCATTGACTTTTGACACAACGTGATCTGATTTAGTATTTCATTGTTTCTAATTGTTTTTGGTTTTATATTTTTATTCCATGTGCTGTAAACATATCTTGCTACTTTTTATTTGATGATGTGATATTTTTGTTAAGCACTTTGGTAACATCCTGATGCATGCTCAATAATCCAGGTAGAAACATCCAAAAAAGTTCAATCTGGTCCTCTGGACATTCAAAATAAACAAAAAACAAAACAAAGCAAAAAAATATAGAAACGTTTCGTCTCTCATCCAAGAAACTTCCTCAGTCTGAGGTGCTGTTTTCAGCTCAGTCTCTTAAATAGCACCTTCTCAGAGTGGCTCAACTAGTTTGCTGCTGACAACCAAAACCAGCTGCTCACATGCTCAAGAAGGACCATCAGCCTAACAATGGATCATTAGCACACTGATGGCTGTTTATTATTCACAGGGGGCTGAGTGATACTAGCAATCGCAGCATTGTAAGAGGGGGACAGTTTAACCCAGAGGCCTCCACCCCTGTTTAATGATGGACAATTTATTTTCACAAAGATGGCCTCTTTTACTCCTCTCTCAAACCATCGTTCCTCTCTGTCCAGGATGTGCACTTTGGTAACAGTTTCTGTTTTAAATGTGCTCTATAAATAAATCTGACTTGACTTTTTTAAGTCACTTGTTCTGGTGCTGCTACCCCAGCAGATGATGGCAGAAGAGATGGCACTCTCTACAACAGACTTATATAAGATATGCAGTATCTTGCTGCAAACGTTGAAGGACTTCAGCTTCCTCAAGAAGTACAGTCTGCTCTGTCCCTTCTTGTAGACGGCTTCACTGTTGCATTTCCAGTCCAGTCTATTGTCCAGGTGAACTCCAAGGTATTTATACTTCTCCACCACCTCCACTTCTTCTCCCATGATGAAAATAGGGTTGGATCTGTTCCTGATTCTCCTGAAATCTACAATCATCTTCTTTGTTTTGTTCACATTAAAGATGAGATGATTGTTTCCACACCATGCCACAAAGCGGTCCACCAGTTCCCTGTACTCAGCTTCTTGTCCATCTCTGATACACCCGACTACTGCAGAGTCATCAGAATATTTCTGCAGATGACAGGAGTCTGTTTTGTACTGGAAATCTGAGGTGTACAGAGTGAAAAGGAATGGCGAGAGTACAGTCCCCTGTGGTGCTCCTGAGCTACTGACCACCTGGTCAGACACCCTTCAGTCTCACAAACTGTGGTCTGTCCGTCATGTAGTCTTTGATCCAGGCGATTGTTGAGGCTTCCACCTGAGTCTTCTGAAGTTTCTGACAAAGCAAATCAGGCTGGATTGTGTTAAATGCACTGGAGAAATCAAAGAACATGACTCTCACATTACTGTATGCCTTTTCTAGATGACAGTGAGTTCGCTGAAGCAGGTGTATGATGGCATCGTCAACTCCAAGTCCACGCTGATAAGCAAACTGCAGTGAGTCCTGATATGTGCTTGTTTGTCTAGTCAGGTGGGTCAGCAGAAGTCTCTCTAGGACCTTCATGATGTGGGATGTCAGGGCAACAGGTCTATAGTCATTGATGACTGATGGGTGCATTTTCTTTGGCACTGGAACAAGACAGGATGTTTTCCACAACACTGGAACCTTCTCCTGGGTCAGGCTAAGGTTGAAGAGGTGCTGCAGAACCCCACAGAGCTGCTCTGCACAGACCTTCAGGACTCTGGGACTGACACCATCTGGACCTGCAGCCTTATTCCGGTTCAGTCTCTCTAGCTGCTTCCTCACCTGACTTCTGGAGATGCAGAGGGGGGAGGCAAAGGAGGTATCAGCATCTTCTGATTTAGTTGAAGACCAATATGTAGAAGAAGGGTCCATGACTGAGGTGGTAGATACAATATTTGAGGTGTGACAGGACAGCCTTGGGTCAATGGAGGGTGGTATGTATGTTTGGCTGTGGGCAAGAGAGGAGGATGCTGAGCTTGTTCCTGAACTGAACCTATTGAAGAATGTGTTCAGTTCATTGGCTCTGTCCAGGCTTCCATCCTTCTTATCCTCCTTCTGCTTGAAGCCTGTGATCTGTTTCATCCCTGACCACACCTCTCTGATATTGTTCTGTTGGAGCTTGCTCTCCAGCTTCTTCTTGTATACCTCCTTGCTGTTTCTTATCTTGACTTTTAGTTGCTTCTGTGTGCTCTTCAATAATTCCCTGTCTCTCTCCCTGAAGGCTCTTTTTTTCTGGTTTAGCAGTTCCTTCAGGTCAGTGGTAATCCAGGGTTTGTTATTGGGGAAGCATCTCACTGTTCTGGTGGGGATGGTGTTGTTTACACAGAAGTTTATATAGTCGGTCACACACTCAGTCATGGCATTGATGTCCTCTCCATGTGGCTGGCACAGTGCATCCCAGTCTGTAGCGTCAAAACAACCCCGCAGGGCTTCTTCAGCTTCCATTGACCATTTTCTCACTGTTCTCTTTATTGCAGGTTGCCTCTGAACAAGGGGTTTATATTTTGAGCAGAGATACACAAGATTATGATCTGATTTGCCAAGAGGGGGTCTTGCTTTTGCGATGTATGAATCCTTGACATTTGCATAAAACAAGTCCAGCATTTTGTTTTCTCTGGTAGAGCAGCTGGCAAACTGTTCGAATGTCGGAAGTGTAGCAGAGAGAGAGGCATGATTAAAATCCCCAGATATTGCAACAAACGCACTAGGGTGTTGTGTTTGTAGCTTAGCAACCTCGGAGCTGATGACATCACACTATTGCAACAAACGCACTAGGGTGTTGTGTTTGTAGCTTAGCAACCTCGGAGCTGATGACATCACACGCAGTCTCGGCAACAGCATTGGGTTGAATGTAAACAGTTGCCAAAATAACACTGGTGAACTCTCTTGGCAAATAATATGGACGACAACTTAGGGCTAACAGTTCAATATCTGGACTGCAGAGACGACACTTCACAGTAACATGTCCAGGATTACACCATCTGTTGTTCACAAGCACTGCCAACCCACCTCCTTTCCTTTTGCCACTCCTCTTTAAATCTCTATCTGCTCGTATGGTCAGAAAGCCTGGCAAGGAAACGCTGGAGTCGGGGATATGATCCTGCAACCATGTCTCAGTGAAACACATAACACTGCATTCCTGATACTCTGGATGGGTCCTTGTTAGGGCTTGAAGTTCATCCAACTTGTTTCCCAGCGATCTCACATTGCCCATCATGATCAATGGAAGAGATGGTTTAAACTACATTTTTCTCTCTTTCTCCCTCTTCTTTGCTCCTGCTCTGCATCCACGACGCCTCCTTTTCAACTCATTTGGGATTTGAGGCTGTAGTTGAGATATTATTTGAGATTTGGAGATGTTAATCAGCTGCTCCCGGTTGTAAAAAACCTTGTTGTTATGGTTACGCATCATAACAAATGTCCAAAAGCAAAGATATTTCTGTAAAAATCCTTCCAGCTGCACAGCATCCGACACCAGAGGAAATAATCATCCAAAAAAGCGATTTATATCCAGAAAAAAGAGGAATTAAAGTTATCAAAAGTAATATTTCAGAATGAAAGTAACAGAGCTACTCCAACATGCAGCCACATTGAGCGGCGCAATTCTAGAACTCCATCTGATCTGGACCAGATTTTTGGTGCTTGATTAGTGAGCATTTATACACCCATTGGTATTGTTGTTTTACTTTTGACTCCAGTGCGCCCCCTACATTATTCAAACTGTTATATATCAGTGATACATCATCTGATATGGACTAGGTATTTGGTGCGTGATCAGTGAGCACTTATAGACACATTGGTATTGTTCTTTAAATCTAACTCAAGTGCGCCCCCTACAATATTCCAACAGTTATATCTCAGTGAATTATCATCCGATCTGAACCAGATTTTTGGTGCATAATCGGTGAGCATGTCTAAACACATTGATATTGTGGTTTAACATATGACTCAAGTGTGCACGCTTAACATATGACTCAAGTGTGCACGCTCTCATACTGATATGGGCGGAAGGCGATTGTAAAGTTTAGGAATTTGCGCACCCTGGTGGACGCGTGCAGAAATAGCACAAGAGCGTTCACAACAGCAATTGGGAGGCGTTGTAGGAGCACCCGCGGTCACGGCTGATGTCGAAAGTTCGGCGAATGCGCAATCGGGTGAACGGACATGGGTCTGGAGCGTTCGCGATGGCGACCGGGCGGAGTCGCTTAAGCTCCCGCGGTTGCTGTAAGGCCGGAGCGGCGCTTTGCTGCGAGGGCCTTCAATGCTGCTTGTACCTTTAATTTGTTGTTGTAACTGGTTATCCTTGTAACCCGTGGGTCCAATAAATGTCACATCAATCAGTAGAGTCAAAATAGACAATTTATTAGTGGATAAATCATGTGGCACTTTAATTCCCAATTGTTACAACCAGTGCTGCTCATATGTTCCACAAGCCTAAAAGTCAAAGGAGAAGCTGACAAAACTAAGTGGAAAAAGGCCAGAAGGCTTCAGGTTCCCACACCACATGAGAATGGGTCAGGCTTCCTGGATGTTAAGTTTTGGGGCTATAAGTTACATCTGGTGTCACATAGGTGGGTGGCTAAATAAGGACAAACAAAACAAAAATACAGTAGATAGTCTGCCCTTACAAGACACACTCCCAGATCTTCTGCTCTACAGGCCATGCAAGGCCCAGGCGGATCACCAAAAACAATTCAATAATCTCAACTCAAAAGGACAGCAGGAAACAGTACTGTACATCTGAAACTATAAAGACATCAAAATCCAATTAATAACTTGACAGTTCCATATACAACCATTTTAATAGTTATTAAAATACATTTTTATAAAAACAAACTATACCTGACACGTTGTCACACTCACATGCAGCTGGATGTAGAAAACACCTTACAATCTTGTGTGACCACACTGCAACATCCAAACAACACATTAGGAGAGATACCTGCATTAAGTTTTTAAAACCACCAGATCACCAGATAAATATGTGATTTCTTACCACACACCCCAACAGCAGAAGCACAACCATCAGAGCCTGACAAACATTTCTGAAAGGCCACACCTACTCCTTTATCTGCTTGCCTTTCAGTCAGTGAGGTGGAGCACCAACAGGTGCCACTGGTTACATCCTCATTTCATTAAGAGATGTTATAGATACTGATGGCTGTAGTTAGGAAAGATCTCTTGTAAAGGTCCATCCCAAAGTGGATCCTAAGATACTGGCTGCAGATGCCGTCCGATCCGTCCACCCAGACTCGGCAGGCCTCTCGGTTCCCCTGGGCTGTACGACAGCCCAAATGCCAGGCAGAACTCCTCCCAGCGGTCTGCCGAGCTCCTCATCGCTGCGGATATCCAACTGTAGGTGCTGAGGGACGATCCTGTCCTTCCGCTGTTATGAGCCATGTTTCCTGCTAGTTCCAGGATCTCAGTGGTCAGGCACTCGAGCACAGCTGGAAGGCTGGAATGCAGCCACAGAACATCCTTTTCAACTCATTTGAGATTTGGGGCTGTAGTTGAGATATTATTTGAGCTTTTGAGATGTTAATCAGCTGCTGTTGGTTGTAGAAAACTGCCTTGTTGCCATGGTTACGCATCATAACAAATGTCCAAAACTAAAAAAGTTTCAGTAAAAATCCTTCCAGCTGCACAGCATCCGATACCAGAGGAAACAATCATCCAAAAAAAAAAAAGTCATTTACATCCAGAAAAAGAGGAAGTAAAGTTTTCAAAAGCAAAATCTCAGAATGAACGTAACAGAGCTGCTCCATCATGCAGCCACCTTGAGCGGCACAATTCTAGAACATTTTATACAGAACAGAATTTATCCATCCATCCATCCATTATCTTTACCCGTTTACTCCATTTTTGGGTCACGGGGGTCGCTGGTGCCCATGTCCAGCAATCACTGTGCGAGGGGTGGGGTACACCCTGGACGGGTCGCAAGTCCATCACAGGGCCACATAGAGACAAACGAGACAAACAACCATTCACTCTCTCACTCACACCTAGGGACAATTTTTTTAGAGTTACCAATCAGCCTAACATGCATGTTTTTGGTCTGTGGGAGGAAACCGGAGTACCCGGAGAAAACCCACGCATGCACGGAGAGAACATGCAAACTCCACCCAGAAGGCACCTGGACCGGGGTTTGAACCAGGGACCTGTTCGCTGAGAGGCAGCAGCTCTACCAGTTGCGCCACCGTGCTGCCGAACAGAATTTATATCATTACTAATTAAAAGTGATGTTTTTCATCCTTACATGACAATTAAAACATACATTCCGACACCTGTGAAACAGATGGTGTATTTATTTTTATTGTTTATAATAAACCATGTGAAGTACAAAAATTACATTTAAGACATATCTGTATGCACTGTACTCCATAAAAATGAGAATTCTTCCCAAATATATTGTAATTTAATCAGACAAGAATGTATAAAATTAAACTGAGAGTGGAAAATAAGTCCTACTCTCCTTTGCCTCCACTCACTACATGACCATTAACAAAAAACACATTGTCTGATGGCGATGGAGAGAGTGAGAGATATGTTTCTGTTTGATATATAATGTGAGAAAGAGCCAGCAGCAAAACAAGGAAACATCTGGGTGATTAATCTTTGGAAAAGAGGAAAACAGAGAGACAAATAGTTCCAGCCAGAATTCAAAAAGCGTTCAATACAAAAACAACTGGAGTTTATTTGTAACAGAAGACGTTTCGCTCCTCATCCGAGGAGCTTTCTCAAATCAAACAGCAGTGAGTGAGGGATTCAGGAACACACACACACACACACACACACACACACAAAAATGCATACACAAACAGCTAGAAGCCAGAGAACCATAATCCTCATTATTTGATCAAAATCTCCATGATTGAGAATTTTGTGGCATTAATTAGCAGAGAGGTTTTTAAATGAATCTGCAGTCATCTCAGTAAACCAGTTTCTTTTAGACCCAGACGTACTGTTACTGAGAATATACGCTCTTCTCATTCATTCACTAAACACGTATTCACACTTAAGAAGCTGCCCAGTTCAACCACAGCAGTTACGCATCACTGCTTCACTTAACTTACAGCAGCTGCAGGCCCAGCACCTTGCCTAAAGGAAGGAAAGAGTTAATCATTCATTTTCCTTCACCAAGTGCGTGTGATGAGATTTGAAGCTCCGGCCTGATTATTACAATCATCCTCAGGCCACTGTACTCATATTAACCCTAAGCATGAGGTGTTAAGCATAGTTTTGCTCAATGTCATTTTTTTACAGCTAAAGTGCGACTTGTTAACTTAACCACTGGCCTATGGGGAAGACGCAAGCACAAATAGTTATGTATTTATTTATTTTTCCAAGAAAAGAGTCAATATGTGCACTGGAATAATATGTAAAACTGTTTCATTGTCAGATCATTTTAGTATATCTCAAATACTGTATAAGATACATGTGGCTGTCTCATACAAACGAGCAGCTGAGATAATATACTTAAACAAAGTGACTTGTTTTACACTGGAGTTTTGAGACGGCAATAGAAAGAGCTTATACTGTAAACCACATCTGTACACAGCACTGAATCAAAGAGGAGTTCTTACAATTATTTTAGGACACTATTCTTTTTTTTTTTTTTGAACAACAGTTGCAATAATATAAAAAAAAACAATACATTTATTAAACAAAGGTAGCATAGTGGTGCAGTTGGTAGAGCTGCCGCCTCTCAGTGAGAAGGTCGCCAGTTCAAATCCTGGCTGGGGGCCTTTCTGGGTGAATCTAAAAAAGTTAAATCTGGTCCTCTGGACATTCAAAAAACAAAACAAAGCAAAACAACAACAACAAAAAAATGTAGAAATGTTTCGTCTTTCATCCGAAAGACTTCCTCAGTCTGAGGTGCTGTATTCAGCTCAGTCTTATAAATAGCACCTTCTCAGAGTGGATCAACCAGTTTGCTGCTGACAACCAAAACCAGCTGCTCACCTGATCAAGAAGGATCATCAGCCTAACAATAAATCATTAGCGCCCTGATGGCTGTTTGCTATTCACAGGAGGCTGAGTGCTACTAGCAATAACAGCATTGTAAGAGGGGGACAGATGAACACGGAGGCCTCCACCCCTGTTTAATGATGGACGATTTCTTTTCACAAAGATGGCCTCCTTTACTCCTCTCTCAAACCATCGTTCCTCTCTTTCCAGGATGTGAACATCTTCATCCTTGAAAGAGTGACTGCTGGCCTGGAGAGGAGTGTAGACCACAGAGTCCTGGCCTGATGATGTTGATCTTCTGTGCTGGGCCATCCTTTTGGCCAGTGGCTGTTTAGTTTCCCCGAAGTAAGACTGATCGCAGCCCTCCTGACACTGAACAGCATACACAATATTACTCTGTTTGTGCCGGGGGACTGGATCTTTGGGATGAACCAGTCTTTGCCGTAATGTATTTTGGGGTTTAAAAGCCAATGGGACGTTATGTTTAGAAAATAAACGTCTCAGTTTCTCTGAACTCCCGCAACATACGGAATGACCACTGGTCTGGGTCTCGGTTCTTCCTTTTCACTTGATGGCTGACTGGAATCCTGTTTGGGTTTCTTCTCTGCTTTCAGGAAGCCCAGTTAGGATATCCACATTGCTCTAGAGCCTATCTTGGGTGGGATTTCTCCTTCTGCCTGGCTCCTGAGTTAGTGGGGACGCTGTCTGCTCTGTGGTACAGAGTCCTGATGACTCCTAACTTGTGCTCCAAAGGGTGATGGGAGTCAAACTGCAAATACTGGTCTGTGTGGGTGGGTTTGCATTAGGGGTTGAACGTGGTTTGCGGTAGGGGTTGAACAACTACATAATTTTTAAACTCGACATTAACATAATAAAACTCAAGTAGAACTCGAGTAGTTGATGATGTCATAGGATCTCAAGATGAAATAATAAATAAAAAATAAAACCGCAAAAACACATAATTTATTATTTACCAAAAAAAAAACGACCAACAAAACATGTATATTATGCTCCTACCATTTATCATACTGCAAATAAGTCACAGGGAAACCAAAACTATCAGTTATTATTATTAAGCTGCAAAAGTAAAAGAAACATGCGGCGCGTCAAAAACAAAACTAAAAACAGTGGTGCTGACGACCACCTCGCTCCACCACCAGCTGTGGTGTGCATTAGGTTTAGGTTTAGAGATTAATATGTTTATAGGGTTTTTATAGGTTTAGATATATATATTTTTTTACTTTTTGTTTGTGAAACAAGGTCAGAACGAAGCTGGTTCTGGTTCGGTCATTGGACCCGGTGTTACACCATATTCTGTGACCTGCAACAGTGCATGCAACACCGCCTCCTACGGTCACAATATAAGGTGGTCACAGAATATGGTATAACACCGGCTCACAACGAGCTCCAAACAGTCAGGAAGTTGATTCATTTTCTGTTTCCTTAAAGTTGAACCAGAAGATTCATCTTTAGTGAAATATTTCCAGACTATTGATACATTTCTACCTAATTGCCAAGACCGGGCCTGCTCTGCTCAGTCCATCTGCTGGGAGGAATCCATTTGGTAGCTTCTACTAGTAGCCCGGTGCGGATCACGTGACACAATGACGTCACTGTGAATACTCAACGTGAAATTTAAAAACTCGATAGATGTCCTAGGAATCGACCTGTCGATTCCTCGAGTAGTCTGTTAAAGCCCTAGCTTGTGGTACACCTCAGTTTGCAAATGTCTTCTATCAGAGACTGAGACCTCACAGTCCAAGAAAGTCAACCTGCCATTTTTTACATCTTCTCGTGTGAATTTGATGTATTTATCCACAGAGTTGATGTGGTCAGTAAAATGTTAGACTTCTTGAGATTTAATTTTAACCCAGGTGTCGTCAACATACCTGAACCAATGACTTGGTGGTGTCCCTGAAAAGGATGTCAAGGCTCTCTTTTCTACCTCCTCCATGTACAGGTTGGCAACAATAGGAGAAACTGGAGACCCCATAGCACACCCATGTTTCTGCCTATAATATTGATCCCTATATGTGAAGTATGTTGACTGCAGGCTCAGTTTCAAGAGTTGACACAGTTGCTAGTTAGAGAGTTTGAGAAAACAGCAAGGAAGAGGGCATTCTACAGGAACCACTTGCGATTCAACCTCGCAATGTCGAGATGTCGACAAAGTGGCATCATTCCCAAGAGCCTGGAACTAAAATATTTGGTCAGCAGGCACCGGGCAAGCAAGATCCTTCAGAAGGCAAAGACCCAGCTGCTGAATGAACGGGTGAGACAGACCAATTTTACTATTGAGGCCTTGAAGGCCAAAGAAGAGCACATTAAACAAAAATTAACAACGTATCTAGATCAGACCACCCTTTAGCAAGTGATAGACTGTACAGATCAGGCATGCTTAGCACTGCATGTCAAGTCCAAGACTCGACAGCAAAACAAGTTTAACGTACTCATAACTCATCAACACCATCACAATTCCAATAACAACACATTCAGTGTAGGACAACACTCCAATAGACAATTACATGTCAGGGAGACAGAAAAGTGGGTGAAGAATTTATCTAACAGACAGCTCACCCAGCCGAAGACAGAGATTCTTGCCAGGGGACTGAACTATGCGGTTGCACCACGTAGAATTCCTCTGGTGGAGATGATCACAGCCACAGAATCAGCCACCCGCAACAACAAAATGAAAGAGGGTGAAGCATAACAGTTCAGAATCAAAGTTTCATCCTGCCTCAGCAATGCCAAACCACCACCTTCCAACATCAGTAGAGAGGAGAGGGATGCACTCACCACTCTTAGCAAGGACAAAAACATCATCATTCTCCCAGCAGACAAAGGAAGGTGCACAGTGATTTTGAACCAGAAAGACTATCATGAGAAAGTTATGACACTCCTTAGTGACTAAACCACTTATGAACCTCTGAAAAGAGAACTAGGAAGTGGTTACAAGAAGAAGTTGATGGATTCCAAAAAAGTTCAATCTGGTCCTCTGGACATTCAAAAAAAACAAAAAAACAAAACAAAGCAAAAAAATATAGAAACGTTTCTATATTTTTTTTGCTTTGTTTTTTTTTTTTGCTTTGTTTTTTTTTGTTTTTTTGAATGTCCAGAGGACCATATTGAACTTTTTTGGATTTTCTCTACCTGGATTATTGAGCATGCATCAGGATAAGTTGATAGATTGCTTGAAAATTTTGGAGCAGGACAAGGCTATTGACCGTATTCTGTACCACAGACTGTACCCAGGGGAGGCCACACCTAGTCTGTATGGTTTACCTAAAATCCACAAACAAGGTGTTCCTTTAAGACCAATTGTTAGCATGATTAACTCTGTCACTTACAATGTTTCCAAATATCTGGCATCTGTACTCATCCCTTTAGTTGGCAGCTCAGAACACCACATACAGAACACCATGGACTTTGTGGATAAGGTGAGGGACGTCATCATGGAGACTGATGAAACAATGGTCTCTTTTGATGTCACATCACTCTGTACATGCATTCTTGTTGATGATGCAGTAGAGGTGGTCTGTTGAAGATTAAAATGAGACACCACTCTGAGCAGCAGGACCACACTTTCCACAGAACAACTGTGTCAACTTTTGAAACTGTGCCTGCAGTCAACCTACTTCACATATGGGGAGTAATATTATAGGCAGAAACATGGGTGTGCTATGGGGTCTCCAGTTTCTCCTATTGTTGCCAACCTATATATGGAGGAGGTAGAAAAGAGAGCCTTGACGTCCTTTCCAGGGACACCACCAAGTCATTGGTTTAAGTATGTTGCTGACACCTGGGTTAAAATTAAATCTTAGGAAGTCCAACATTTTACTGACCACATCAAATCTGTGGATAAATACTTCAAGTTCACACGAGAAGATGTTGTTTGCTTTCCGATAAGCAAAGGTAACCACTGGAAGTAGCAATAAGCACCTTTGCTTGCAGCCTCTCCTCCAAGGGGTCCGGAAGCTTACTTCAGCGCCGTAGTATTACCTGCAGCTGTCTAAAGTAGCCTCATTAAGGCTGCGACGAGGTGATTCATCCAGAATATTAACGACCTTAAATCCGTGAGTCACACCCTGATCTCACTCTGTTACCTCGAACCTCCAAGCAGCAGGGATGGATCTTCTGGTCCAGAGAAACTCGCGTTGTGGCCGCTCACCTCTCACTATAGCGTTGCAATTGTTAACTGTTCTGGTAATTTTTAGGGCCCTGGAAATGGGCACAAGGGTGTTGTCTCTCATCTACTAGGAAACCTTTACAAAAACCTCCTATTATTGTGTTGTTAAGTGAACCAAGCATTACCATGTTTTTATTCAATAAGGGTGAAATAATAGTCCAGAATTATTCATTTTGCGTTGCTTTAATCAATAGTTTGGCAGGGGATACAGCATCAGGCACAATTTTATAATGATTAGATTTCATGAGTACATAGGATAGACTTTCTTCCTTAAGTGAGGCGATGACTACTATCTGAGGAATTCTAAATCTCAAGAGCCCTTGAGGATTTATAGATACTGCCTTCACATAGACCTTTCACAAATCAAGCCAAAAGATGTTCTCCCTCAACTCCCTCATGAACCAGAAGCACCTTCGAGCAAGTCTCTCCAATAACCAATTTAGTACTCCTAAATTTATCCTGTATGCTTTTCTTCCAATTTGATGAAACAATTTAGTCAGAGCAGAGTAAGAATGAGGTCGTCCGCTTACCATGATTCTGAGGCGACCCTTAGTGAGTCACTGTGATGGTAAGGGCATATTTCCGGTCCCCTAGGAGAGAGGTACCGGCCGAACCTCGAAGGCAAGCGCAGCTATTCCAAATTAGAGAAATCAGAATTTTGGACGGGCCCAGGTCAAGCTATTAATAGAAGAAGGAAGCTCGTCCAGTTTAAGTGTCGATGAACGAAAGCTTAAATCCAATCCCATCTCAATGAAGAAAATAATTAACTTCCAACATCGTCTCAAGACTGGTAAAATCCAACTCCTTTTTGGGCTCCTTCTGATCCGTCTAGCTGCCTCTTGCCTGTGATTCCCTCTGCTCGGCTCTCCAGTTCAGCTTTGACTCAGCATTGACCAAGTTCCATCCGTTCAGTCTGTATTTAAAGACCTCTTTTTCCCTCCTCCTCTTAAGGAGGGGTTTTGGAAAATTACATCATCTTTTTTCCAGTAACTGGTCTGTTGTTTTGCACCTCAACCGGTTCAAAACAGTTTTCGGGTACTTTCCAAACTTTGTTTTGCTCAAAAATGCGTCATCATGAGAAAGGCAAAGTTGAACCTCCTGACCCTCTGTTCTCCTTTCTACTGCTCGAGGCAAGCCCAGGCCTGTCCTAGACGGGCATGTCCGGACTTGTTCACTGGTACATGAGGCCTCAGAACTGCTCTTTACTTCAACACTTCACAAGTAAAAGTAAATCACACAATCATACAATGAATTATACAATTCTTAAAAATCAATACTTTCATTAGTTGATTACTTGTTGATTATTAGTAAAACAGTAAAACATTTTTGATTACTCATTATTATGTTTAGCTTGATTTAAAGCAGGAGTTCAGTCCTTCTGTTTTCAGCTGCTGAGGAGAACTTTGATCAGGCTTCACCTTTATTAAAGCTGGTCGTCTGCCATGCATCATCACTTCAGACACCAGGTTTATTGACAATGTAAAATGTGGCAGGTTGGCTTTCTTGGACTGTGAGCTCTCAGTCTCTGATAGAGGATTTTTGCTAACTGAGGTGTACCACAAACCCACCCACACAGACCAGTATTTGCAGTTTGACTCCCATCACCCTTTGGAGCACAAGTTAGGAGTCATCAGGACTCTGTACCACAGAGCAGACAACATCCCCACTAACTCAGGAGCCAGGCAGGAGAAATCCCACACAAGATAGGCTCTAGAGCAATGTGGATGTCCTAACTGGGCCTTCCTGAAAGCAGAGAAGAAACCCAAACAGGACTCCAGTCAGCCATCAGGTGAAAAGGAGGAACCCAGACCCAGACCAGTGGTCATTCCGTATGTTGCGGGAGTATCAGAGAAACTGAGACGTTTATTTTCTAAACATAATGTCCCAGTGGCTTTTAAACCCCAAAATACATTACGGCAAAGACTGGTTCATCCCAAAGATCCAGTCCTCTGGCAGAAACAGAGTAATATTGTGTATGCTGTTCAGTGTCAGGAGGGCTGTGATCAATCCTACATCGGGGAAACTAAACAGCCACTGGCCAAAAGGATGGCCCAGCACAGAAGATCAATATCATCAGGCCAGGACTCTGCGGTCTACACTCATCTCCAGGCCAGCGGTCACTCTTTCAGGGATGAAGATGTTCACATCCTGGATAGAGAGGAACAATGGTTTGAGAGAGGAGTAAAGGAGGCCATCTTTGTGAAAAGAAATTGCCCATTATTAAACAGGGGTGGAGGCCTCCATATTCAACTGTCCCTCTCTTAGGGTGCATTCACACTAGCCCTGTTTAGTCCACTTTAATCAAACTATAGCTCATTTTCCTAGAAAGTCCTGTTCGTTTGGGGAGGTGTGAACTCCCCATCGATCTCTGTCACGGAACAAAAAGGCAAACTCTGGCCCGGGCTAAAACCTAGGTCTCGGTCCGGTAGAAGAGAACTCCAGCGCGGTTCAAGTACAGTGTAAATGTAAACAGACCGGGCCCCGTTCCACAAGCAAGAAGTGGAGTACAGTGCAGGGCAAACAAACAGCATTTCTCTTACCTTATATGGAGCCGTCAGCTGCCTTGTGTGAAAAACAATATTCTCCATGGTCTTCTGCCTCATCTTCTGCTCATGCTGAGTCCATTTTTGAAAAATGACAAAATATAACTCCTAAAACTTGATGCCACTCCGTTTTTGTTTTTATTTTTATTTTTATTTCCACAAGAAGAAGAAGTTTCTTAGAGGTTTTTGTGTTGTTTCTTTCAGTAGTTCTTGGTAAAGCGACCACACAGGCGAGCGGGGGAATAGGTTGGTTCAACAGGTTGGCTCTACTGCACAGTGCAGTGTGAATGCAAATACACCAGCTCAAATATGAACAAAATGTCAAGAATATTGGTCCCCAACCGAACCGAGTCTACTGGACTATCAGGTGTGAAAACAACCTTACAATGCTGTTATTGCTAGTATCACTCAGGGGCCATTTACACGACGCATATTTTGAGTGCATCCACAACTTTCTCTCTGCGGTTCTGCTGATCATTTACAAGACACCAGTGGCCCCCTTCTTTGAATCTGGAGGTTTCTGAACCCACCTTCCAGAGTGGAGATTTTTCGCTGACCCCCCGCTGATAATGTAAACATCTTCCGCTGAGGCTTTGTGTTAAACCACATGCGCACATGCACGCGCAGACAGACGCTATATTTCTATTAACATGGTGGTGGATACACTGTATTCAGAACCTCTACTGATAGAATATATTTTAATCTCGTAGTTAATCTACGTCAGATTCCAGGTGCTGTGACTGACATCTGTGTTGGAAGAGACACAATCTGATCCAGTTCTAATATCGCTGTTTATAGAACGAGGCACGAGCACACGTCGCGCTGCACTATAACTTAAATGTGCTAAATAATAACAGTTTAATAATAATAAACAGAATTTATGTTAGTGTGAGATATATAATGAAGCTCTGAGCTAAAGGAAGCTATCTGGACATTTTGTAATTCAAATTTAAAATGATGCTAAACATAGAGCATGAACACTAAAGTTGAAAATGAAGACATCAGGTTTATTTTTTATTTATTTATTCAACACCACAAACTGTATGTCACACAAACACTGATAATTAAACTGAACACACAATTAAAACATGTTAACTAAACTTGAATGAATTGAATAAAAGAAATGAGGGGAATTTTAAACAAATAGTTCATCCAACATCTCTCTTCCACGTCCTCCTGCACTGCACCTGGGCCGAGCCTCGTTCAGAACCGGTCCGCCTGGTGGGAGACAGCTTCTTCTTCTTTCAGGAAAAAATAAAAACTCAGTTGGTTGTTTTGTAACCAAAGTAAACACAAACTAACATTATTAAGAACATTGATTTACCTGCTGTAAAACAGATACTGATTATCATGGAGTAAAGTCCGACATCGTCGACTCGGTTCTGGTCCACTCAGCGACCGGTGTGGAGCTATTAGACGAAGTGGTCCCGCTTGGCGTCAAATCTGTCGACTCTTATCCAAAATACAGCCAGAATCCAGCTTTAACTTGTTATTAAGTTGTTCTTAGCTGAGCTTTCTGAGCTAGGGGATTAGAGATTCAAAGGCTGACCAGATGGGGCTGGCTAGTTTATACTCATCAGGGGACTCCTTGGGGTAACCCTATTGCATTTATGTACGTAGGTGAGCTCTTAGGGTCAAAGTCAGTGGACCGATGAGTTCTATGACTTGTGGGTTTGTCAGATGGGAGTCCAACTAGGGTTAATGGTGCTATGAGGCGTACAAAAGCACACAGGCCTATTGTCCTTTGGGGAATTTTTACTACTAGTCTTTGACCTCCGCAATAGTAATACAATCCTGCCCTTGCCCATGTTCCCATGATCTGGGTGGTCTCTTTGTCTGTTGAGACTGGTGTGGTGACATTACACCAAGTGTGGTCTATGTTTCCATAGCTTTGTTTGGGGTTTGTGGCTGTGAAATTAAAACAATGGTATCCTCCCATGATCATTCTAGGTTTAAATGAGCCTGGGTGGGTTTTATTATGAATGGGTGGGTATATGTCACTAAGGGTGGTGCAGTTGGGGGCAGAGCCGGTTCTAGTTATGTTAATCATACAGTTGTATCCCCATGGATCGTTTGGGAATAATGGGGCAGGTTGGGTAACTAGCTTTGGCCTTGCTGCTGCACAAGCTATACAGTTGCTAAGTTGGGCTTCTCTTGCAGCTTCAATAAGCCAGGAGAGCCACATGTTGTCATCTCCATGTCCTGTTGCCCTCTCTATTAGGTCTTCTGGGCTAAGTTTGGTATAATCTACTGATATGACTGGTATTATTTTGGTTGGGGGGGGCTAGGTCAGTCTCGTTAGTTGCAAACGAGGTCTGGGGCTGTGGTGTGTTGGCCGGTTGTACAATGTGTATAAAAAAACATCCTATTGGGTCTGTACCACTTATTTCTGCTCCTAAGGTGAAAGCGATCGTCCTGCTATCTGAGTAGAATTTGCATGTACCCGAGATATCCCTCTTGTCTTTGGAGAGACAAGGGTTGGGTGCTGGGGGAGTAAGGAAATGGCCAGGAATGGATAATGAAATGGGATTAGCACTTGGGTTTCTAGAATAGTCTCTTTGGAGGGTAAGATTTTGTATCCAATTTCGTATATTGTCGTGTACATAACTCTGGCCCCAATCAATGCAGGCGCTAAGTTGGGGGTTGGTTGGGCATTTAGAGAGATCTCTGTTCTTGGACGGACCTATAGCACACAGATAAACTTCTTTATTTCTATAGTAGGCCTGTTTGTTGCCACAAGAGATGATTTCGCATAGGTCAAACTGATATGTGGTGGTACTGCCTGCTTCATGAGTGATAATCAGACCCTGTGAGGTGTGTGTTCTGTTTTTAGGCTGCGAGTGGGTCTGTTCTGAGGGCTGTTAGAAGGGTGTAAATACCAAGTCAACAGAGCTATCAGTATTGCTATCAGTGTGAGGGCAAAACAGGCGATTGCCTGATTTAACCATCTTGGTGTAGGCATGTTCTTGACAGTCTTAGGTTCAGTTCTTTAAGTTGGGTGCGGCGAGGGGAAACCCTCGAGCACTTGTTGGTGTCTAGCGCACACGCTAGTCACTGTCCCTCGTAGGGTATGTGATACAAAGATCAGATGCCGGTCAGCGGCGGCCATCTAGCATTCCTTTGCTCAGGGGCTCTGTGGTGGGCATTCAGCGCTCAGCTCCAATGCCTTTATTCAGCCTAGTACTCCGGCTGCTGGTCCTTAGTAGCTCAGCGGTATGTTGTTTCTAAACCGCAGAGTTCTCTTCATGTGTGTAAAAAGTCTCTATATCAGTGGTTCTGGCAGGTGTTTGTGATGTTCATGTGTTGCCACTCTGTGTGAGAGTGTTAATGTCCTGTTAGTGAGAGGCAACAGTTCAGTTATTGTGTATGTGTATGTGTGTGTGCCAGGCCACTTGTCCTGACAAAGTGGGGAAAGGGGCAATGGGGACGCTGCCTCACCTGGGCTGGTGCCAGTGAGTGAGCTGTCCTGGTTCTATTGGGTTTGGGCTTGACCCAACAGACCGCTACCTCAGTTGCCCGTTGGCACTGAGTGACTCTTCAGGTACTCGGTTACCCTGGTCCTGGTTCTGATCCTCCCTTTTGGCCTTCTCCCGATGGAGGTGTGGTTCCTTCGAACAGCTTGCAATGGGACGTGTGTATCCAGGTGGCTCGTTCAGCAACCTTCACAGCTGTGTGGGTTGTCATTAACACCTGGAATGGTCCTGTCCACCTGGGGGAGTTCCACCTTTTCTTCCTGAAATATTTAATCACAACAAAATCTCCAGGGGTTATGTTATGCAATTGTTCTTGTGCTGGGCTGGGAAGCCCT
Organism: Nematolebias whitei; assembly: GCF_014905685.2. Taxonomy (NCBI): domain Eukaryota; kingdom Metazoa; phylum Chordata; class Actinopteri; order Cyprinodontiformes; family Rivulidae; genus Nematolebias; species Nematolebias whitei. Next base: position 40,736,820 of record NC_056507.1, read on the forward strand.
CCTTGGACCTGGGACCTGAGGGATTTTAAATGGTTAGTTAAATTTATGCAGTACATTAGCATGTTGTGATCACAATGTTTCAAATCAATGGTGGTGGCTAGCCCCACTCCTAGCTTGGGTGGTGCTGCAAAAATAATTTCAAAAGGGCTAAGGTTATTTTTAGCTCTCCGTCGCATCCTCATGTACATCAAAGCAATGGGTAAACATGTAACCCAGGGGAGGTTTGTGTCTGCACAGATTTTTGTCAGTTTGTTTTTTAATGTCCTATTCTCTCTTTCAACTGCTCCTCCACTTTGTGGATGGTACGCACAGTGTTTTGTTAGGTCAAAATTCAGTGTTTGTGATACTTCTTGGAGTATCTGATTAGCAAAATGTGGGCCATTGTCACTAGAAATTCTTTGTGGTATGCCCCACCTGGGTATTACTTCCTGTGACAGAAGTTTTGCCACTGTGCTGGCTGTGGCATGTTTGGTGGGGAAAGCCTTAACCCATTTGGAAAACATGTCCACCATGACCAGACAGTATCTTTTGTTTTGAACTGGTGTTAGTTCAATGAAATCAATCATTAAATGTTGAAAAGGTGCTGTGATTGTTCTGTGTGCTCCAGGAGATGTTGTTTTTATCGTTTTGGCAATATTATGTGTGGCACATATTAAACATGCATCTTCCATTCTGCTTTTTCAATGGCGTTTGCGAGCTTCTGCATGTCAGAAACAGAGAATGAAGAGTCATCGTCTTGTGAGTCATTTGTCAAAGTCAGAGTGAGCGTTGAAGAGGAAGTTGCTGCTAGTTTGGCAGCTTCATCAGCCACAGCATTTCCTCTTGAGACTAAGTCAGTGTTTTTTGTGTGAGCCATGCACTTTATGACTGCCACTGTAGATGGAAGTGTGATTGCGTCTAAAAGGTCAGACACAAGTTTGTGGTTGAGTATGGGCTGGCCATCAGAACGTAGGAAACGCCTGTGTTTCCATAGTGCTCCAAAGTCATGGACAACATCAAAACCGTACCTGCTGTCAGTGTAAATATTTACAGTTTTTCCTTCAGACAAAATACATGCTCTTGTGAGAGCAATCAGTTCACAAGCTTGAGCAGAGCAAGATTCTAATGCTTTTGCTTCTACTGTATGAGAGAGTGTTACAACAGCGTAGCCACTAAGAATGGTACCAGTGAGTGGGTCACGTGATGCAGAGCCATCAACGAACAGTACCCAGTCAGGTTTGTCAATGGGTTCTTGTTTCAGGTCAGGTCTGGGTGTACAAACAATGTCAAGTTCCGCCATGCAGTTGTGAGGAGTTCCTTCAGTACTGTTTGGCATGAGTGTAGCTGGCTTTAATACGTTGCAACATTGTATGGTTATGTTAGCCATGTCCAGCAGGGTTGTGTGATATTTTAACCAGTGTGCTGTTGACAGGTGAGCAGTTTTTTTGCTCATTAAAAATTTGTGTCACAGCATGTGGAACAAGTAGGGTCAAATCAGAGTAGCCAACAATGTCACGACTCGCAAGAACTGCTTTTTCTGTGGCTGCTACAGCGCGCAAACACAATGGTAAACCAGCAGCCACAGAGTCCCAATTTAGCAGAAAAATAAGCAACCGGTTTCAGCCTATCTCCATGTTTTTGGAGGAGGACAGAGGTCATGCAACCACCTTTCACATCCACAGCCTGAATAAATGGGCGTGATGGATCTGGAATTCCAAGAGTAGGTACTTTTTGTAGTTGTTGTTTTAATTTATCAAAGGCCTGCAGTGCCTCTGGTGTCCAAGTAATGTGTGAGCTCATTTGGAGGCCTTTTTCATGACAAACAGTGTGTAGTGGAGTCTCAACCTCAGCATAACTAGGAATGAAATGTCTACAATAACCACAAAGTCCTAAGAAGGACATGAACTGTTTTTTAGTTTTAGGGAGAGGTAAGCTGACAATGGCTGTAACACGTGAGTCAACTAGTTCTCTGCCCTCTGCAGAGATTCTGTGACCCAGGAATGTCACAGTGGTTTGCACAAACTGCAGTTTAGACAAAGATGCTTTGTGTCCCTGCTCAGCTAAATACTGGAGTAGACAGACAGTGTGTTTTTTGCAAGAGTGTTCAGAAGGTGTTGCTAGCAACAGATCATCAACGTACTGTAGCAGAGCACAACCATCGGGCAGAGAGAACCCAGCCAAGCTGTCATTCAGTGCTTGGTGGAAAATCGTGGGTGACTCACAATAACCTTGACAAAGGCGGGTGAACGTGTATGATTTTCCCAAAAACTGAAAAGCAAACCAAAACTGGCTGTCTGGATGGACGGGTACGCTAAAAAAGGCGTTGGCCAAGTCTATTACGCTGAAATGGGTGGAGCCAGCTGGTATTTGTGACAAAATCACATAAGGATTTGGAACAATAGGTGCACGGGCCTGGACTGCTGCATTAACTGCTCTCAATTCCTGAACGAAGCGCCACTCATCTGGAGGGTGGGGTCTGATCTTTTTCACAGGAAAAATAGGTGTTCTCACGGGGGATGTTGGACAGGGGACGATTACTCCAGCTTCAATCAAGGAGTGGAAAACTGGTGTAATGCCCTGTTCAGCCTCAGGTTTGAGTGGATACGGAGGAATTTTGGGCCTGTAGGAAGATTTTGGTGTGATTTCAACTGGCTCCTGACCTTTAATTAATCCTACATCGTACTTAGTTTTTGCCCATAAATGTTGAGGGACGTCAGCCAATTCAGGACTGTCCAGAGACAACGTGGACGTTACTAGTCGTGTGTTATTATCAATCACTTCATTTGTGGGGCGCACTGTCAGCATGTGACAAAATCTTGTCTGTACATGTTGAAAGTGGGGGAAAAAATAACAATTGTCACGTGGTTCCCAATCTGCAGCAGAGTGTACTCTGAGTGCCAAAGGACCCAGGGAGCGCCACTGCAAATCAGGTGGTTTAGCCAGTGAAATGTGAAGAAAGGAGTCCTGCACTGTAAAGTAGGGCGTTTGAGGTGATGTCATGTCATTGAGCGTCACTAAAATAAAACAACAATCATTTGTCCAGCAGATGGAGGCAGAGGACAGCTGTGTGGGTGGTGTCATCAGAAATGAGTCTCCTAAGTGATCAGCTGGATCTGAAGTTACACGAGTTGTGCAATGAAACTTCTGTTCAGACATGAAACAACTTGTGGGTGTGAGTCTTTCTCTGGCCATGGAGATCAGAGAGTTTTGTTGGGCCGGGTCTGTTAACAGCCATTCAAAAATATACAACAAATCAGGGGTGAGGGAGACAAGTGTGGCTGAACTTTCTTCCTGTTTAGATATCAGCAGGCCATCAGGGCCACAGCTGAGTGTTAGTTTAAATTTTAAAATCAGATCTCTGGCCAGCAAATTTATACTGGGCAGGAGTCAGACAGTAAAAACTAATGATTGTAAGTGAACTGATTGAAAGGATCAGTAATTTTGAGGGGGACTGTGACAGCTTCAGGGATAGCTTGTCCACATGCTCCTGTGGAGTGAACAATCTTGCCTGAGAGTGGAGCATTAGGAAAACATTTTTTCATAATCAGGGACAGTGTAGCCCCTGAGTCCACAAGAAATTTGACAGGAATAACTTCAATCATCACTGTGAGCATGGGTAACTTCAGACATGCTGACTGTGTGTATTTGTAATATGTGGGAATAATCTGCCCTGTGTATGTTGGAAAAACAGGTGTGTGTGTTGGTACTTGCAGTTTGGAGTCCAGGGTCTCGACCTCCCGGGCTTAGTCAGGTTGAATAGCCACCCCTGTGACCACGACCGCCTTGTTGCCCTGGGCCACGTCCACCACGTCGGTGTGGGCCCGGGAAAAAGTTCTGTCCATTTTGCTGTTGTTGGTACTGGTTGGGGTCTAGATTCTGCATCGGGAAACGTGGACCTTGTGGTCTGAACTGACGGCTTGGTCGTCCTCTGTTGTAACGTTTCTGAGGGCAGTCTCTGACCCAGTGGTCCAGTCCTCCACACAGGAAGCAAGGTTGGGGTCCTTGGAGACCCAGGGACCCACCCTGGTGTTGATAGGGCTGGTGTTGTGGTAGCTAGGGTGGTTAGGGTGGACTTTGTTGTGGTTGGGGTCTTTGTGGACCCTGGGGTTCAGCTGGACTGAGTGTCATCTGTGCTACAGCTTGGAGGAGCGTGAGCTGAGCATCTTCTGTTTGTTTTTGTCTTTTTCTTTGTGTGGTTTTTTTGTTCTGTTATGTGTTGATCCCAGGCGTGCCTGGCGTGTCTCAGGAGCTCGTTTAGGCAGACGCCGGATTTCCATCCGATGTATGTGCTCTGGACAGATTTGCGGATAGGAGGCATAAGCCCCCTCATCAGGTATTGACAAAAGATGGTCTCAAAAGATGTGGCTTTAGGGGCCTCTCGCCAGTCCTCATAGTTCATTGGGATGCCAGAATGTGTTCTGAAAAATGGGGAGCAGCCTGTCAGCATAATCTTGTGGTGGTTCATCCATCTTCTGGGTGGTGTCTGTGATGATGGCAAACCTTGGAGTTTGGGGGAAAGCTTCCTTGATTCGACCTGCTATTCCTGCAACACGCTCTCTATACTCTCTGTTCTGCTCATGAGAATATTCTGCATGTGTGAGGCATTGTTGTGCTTCAGGATCATCAAACCTTTGTGATCCCACCGTATTAATGAATCCAATACCATATACGGAAGCCAAGATTAATTTTAATTCTGGTAGGGTGGGTCGAAGTACAGCTACCATGTTGAGAACAGCAGTGGCTATAGCCTCTCTCCCTTGTGCTTGGTCTGGAAGGTGTTGTTTGGCCATGTCAATCAGACAGGTCTTGGGCCAGGCCCTGTACACCAGCTGAGGGCCAGTTGGTCCTCCCACCTCCATCATGGGGTTGGTGTGGACGTAGTTGGGGTCGTCTGTCTCATCTTCAGTCTCGTCCTCTGAGTCTGACAGATGGTTGGCAGCAGCCTTCTTTTTCTTTGAACTTGCTTGTTTGAGGGCATCAATCTGTTGTTTTATTTCTGCCGCCTGGGTTTCAAGGTTCTTTTTTTTTCAGCTGTTGTTGTCTGGTCTGTATAGATGATGTTTTGTCCTTTGATGTTTTTCCTTTGTTCTCATCCTTTGTTTCGAGAAATGGTGGTGGTGGTATTATGGGTGACCGATCGTCATCCACAAACGGTGTCCTTGGTAGTCATCATCTGAATCCAGCACCCACACTGGAGTAGTCATCAGACATGATGTAGGATCTGCTGTTGGTTCTCTTTCTTTCTTTTTCAGAGAGAGAGAGCGAGAGAGCGAGAGAGAGCGAGAGAGAGCGAGAGAGAGCGAGAGAGAGCGAGAGAGAGAGAGAGAGAGAGAGAGAGAGAGAGAGAGAGAGAGAGAGAGAGAGAGAGAGAGAGAGAGAGAGAGAGAAGGAGTAGTTAATTTGGCCAACAGTGAAGCTTTTCCTGTCTTAGTTTTTTGTTTTTGTGTAATTGTCTCATTTTTTTAGAGCCTCTTTGGTCACCTTTTCAATTTTCTGGGTCATCTGATAAGTTTTAGATGTTGTTTTTTGTGATAGGGATTTAGCCTGGTTTTTCCATACTTTAAATGCCTGTTCATGGTTATGCATTGCTACGAGTGTGGCTTGTGGGAACATCTTCATGCTACACATTTTTTGTTTTTGATGTAATAAATGTTCTTCTAGTTTTTGGATTTCTTCTGGGTCAAACAACCCATTTCTTGGGAAATTAAATTTATTATGCCACTGTGAAACAAAGCTGAGACAAGAATCACCATGTAATCTATGCATACGGTCCGCCTCTGGACCACAAGGAATATATTTCTCATCCTTACTATTTCCTGAACCCATGGCTGAGTGAGATAAGCTCACTCACTTATAACCTGTATCTCTCACTCTCTGCTCTTTGAATTGATAAAGCTCCTCGGATGAGGAGCGAAACGTCTTCTGTTACAAATAAAGTCCAGTTGTTTTTGTATTGAACGCTTTTTGAATTCATCATGTCCTGGATGACTGAGAATCTTCACCAGCTTTTATAGAGTTGTTTTATTATTTTCTTCTGCCGTTCCAGTTTACTGGTGATCTTGTCATCAGGTGGGAAACGCACACCAGCAGCTCCCCGTTAGTTCATGTCCCGTACACAAAAAACTTAAATACATTCTCTGACTAAGGGTGCATTCACACCAGCCCTGTTTAGTCCGCTTTAAATCGAACTCTAGCTCATTTTCCTAGAAAGTCCCGTTCGTTTGGGGAGGTGTGAACGTGCCATGGAACTCTGTCATGGAACAAAAAAGGCGAACTCTGGCCCGGGCTAAAACCTAGGTCTCGGTCCGGTAGAAGGGAACTCCAGCGTGGTTCGAGTACAGTGTGAATGTAAACAGACCGGGCCCTGCTCCACAAGAAGTGGAGTACAGCGCAGGGCAAACAAACACACATTTCTTACCTTATATGGAGCCGTCAGCTGCCTTGTGTGAAAAACAGTATTTTCCATGGTCTTCTGCCTCATCTTCTGCTCATGCCGAGTCCATTTTTGAAAAATGACAAAATATAACTCCTAAAACTGTTAAAACTTGATGCCACTCCGTTTTTGTTTTTTATTTCCAGAAGAAGAAGAGTCAGAGGTTTTTGTGTCGTTTCTTTCAGTAGTTCTTGGTGCAGCACCCCCACAGGCGAGCAGGGGTTCAACTGGTTGGCTCGTCTGCACAGTGCAGTGTGAATGCAAATGCACCAGCTCAAATGTAAACAAAATGTCATGAATATTGGTCCCCAACCGAACCGAGTCTACCGGACTATCAGGTGTGACAAACAACCTTAGTTCACTCTGTACTTGATACCAAAATGCAAGCGGATCCAAAAGCCAAGCAGATACAGAAAATGGACAAGATACAGTTGTGATACATCGAGCAATACAGCACAGCAGATAAGTGTGTCTTTATAATATCTGAATTATTGAGCATGGACTTTATCTTAAACCAGTTTGACAAGATTGTCAACAAGGAAGAGGGCCAGCAATGCAGGAGGGTCGTACCAAAGAGAACATTTTATCACAAGCAGAACTGGTTTGTTCCACTTTGGAGTAAGCTGTTGGGGGAAGAATCAGTTTTGTTGTTAGTTTCCTTGGCTGATGAAGCCTTCCGGACCGAAGGCGAAACGTTTCAGTACAAAAGAAAGAAACTGTCCAGATGACTCGACAGAAAAATGTTAAGATTGTATACCTGGATTATTGAGCATGGACTTTGTTATTGCAAGAGCAAGCTCAGAAGATTTTTGTCGTTCATACATTTGAATTCATGTTGGGAGTAACCACGATAGTTCAAAACAATTCAGACCTTGTTCAGGAAGTAATGCTCCTTTGATTAAATGTGCTTAATTTTGAGTTATAAGTTCAAGTTGGTTTTATTATCATTCGCATCGCATCACATGTTGTACATGAGGTGGAACGAAATTGTGTACACAGGGTCCCAGTTACATCCAACAGTGGCAAAAATATAAATAGTAAAAAGATAAAAGTAATAAGGATCTAAGCTATGAACTAAGATATATGCTAAACTGTAACAAACCGGTTTTAGGATCAGAAACAGCACCAGAACTCAGGAGTAGTTTATTAAAGGTTTTATTTTTGTAACCGCCTCTGGTAGAGGCTTGGGTCCAGACAGTGGTCCAGTCTATTATTAAGGGAGACAGGTTAGTGACTGCACATGAAGTTTGATAAGCGATGGCTAAACTAAAACGGTCACTAACCTTCTCAATTGGTAGCAGAACAGGAGGACAAGCCATGGACTGGGTGATGTCACTCAAGCAGAGCAATCTGCAGCAGGAAAGCAGGATGATGGGATGTCCAGATCTAGTGGTCCAGTGAGGGTAGCAGGGGGTCAAGAACCAGGAAGACAAAAACAAGCAAAGCAAAAAATGCAGAGAGGGGTGATCCAAAAAATGTGGTCAAGAGAGAGCAAGCAAGTGTCGTATTACCGTGGTCAGAAAATTGTAGAGGTGTCCAGTCAGGAGCAAGGCAAAAGCGAAGAGTCAGGAGACGAAGCAGGGTTCAAGATCAGAAATCAAGGTCGAGGAGAATGCTAGAAAATTTTCTGGCTAGAGAGCTTTCAATAATCTGGCACTGAGGAGAGTGAGAGTGGAGCTTAAGTAGTGAGCCGAACAGGTGTGGCAGGTGAGTGGTGATTGCAGAGACAGGGTGCAGCAGATGAGCGCAGATTGCTGAGAGAGAGTGACAGGAGCAGAAAACGGGTGATAGGCAAGGCCGGATTAATCATATGGGCAACTGGGCAACTGCCCAGTGGCCCATGATCTCTAAGGGGCCCAGGGCAGTGAGGGCACAAGCAAAATATCTGGTTATCTCCTGCTTTACTTGGAGCCCTGCACTGCATTTGTGCAGCCCCGCCTCCTCCCAGCACGCTGCTGCAGCTCTCTGTTTTTTTTTTTCCAATCGGATCCTCGACGTCGCGACCTGTCAATCAACTCAGAAGGTGTGTCAGTAACTGTCAACAACCTCAATTTGTCCCGAAGGTAAACGCCCCTTACCTGCTGACAAGCTCATCAGGTTTTTTTTTTCTTGAGAAACATTGTTTTAATTAAAACAATACATTTGTATCTGTTGTGAGATGATTTTAGCAGTTTTGCAGATTTTTAATCTACTTAATGAAGAATATTATGACTTAAAATCGTTCATCAAACAGGAAGGAGGGCTTATATCCCTCCTCTTACTACAGTGAATGTGGTACTTTACTATAAGTACAACTATATTTATGGCATCAGAGAAAGCTGAGCTTCAGTTATCCACATAAAGTAAAATGTTATCAGCATGAAAAGAAGGAATGTTAAGTTTGAGATTAATCCAGATTCTGATGTCTGACCAAAGACTTTGTATTGACATAAAAAAAAACTTGCTCGAGGGATTCATCTTCTGATTTACAAAAGACACACAAATCAACATCAAATTGAAATATTCTTTGCAGAAACATGGCTACAGGATATATCTTATTTATTATTTTTAAAATGATTCTCCTTCACTTTTTAAGATATTTAGACAATTTGACAAATTTAGAATGAGCAGAAGTCATTCTGGTTTTATGATTTTTATTGGGAGGTTTCTTGAAGCAATCTCTGTTATAATCAGTAAATCCTTTGTCACAAACGTTCATTGATAATCTTATTTCATTTGAAGTCAACTAAGTTACAGATATTTAATTTTAATTTGGGCATCAAATCGTCACCTTTGAATGTATAATATTTTTAATTATTGAATCAGCTGTTGGTCAGGTTACTTCTTGTTGTGCCATTAGCTCTAAAATAGTTACTGAATCAAGTGTTTACTTCCATCCATCCGCGGGGGTAGCAGCCTAAGTAGGGAGGCCCAGACATCCCTCTCCCCAGCCACTTGGACCAGCTCCTCCAGGGGAATCCCAAGGTGTTCCAAGTGTTTGCTTTGTAGGTAAAACTAGATGTTAAACAACCATTAAAATACACCAGGATGCAGGAAATGGCACCTACTTTATTCAAAAATTTCTGGGGGAGGACCCCTAGACATCCCCCCCCCCCATCAGTGTGTGTCCCCCCACACACACACATTATAAATGCTTCTGACACCAGTGGCCAACACGTTACTAAACAAGTACACATATGGTGTCATGTGGTGGTCAAAGTGTGTTCAACTTAATTCAGTCTTGATGGTTTATGTCAATGAGCATTTGGAGTTTTATAAATAAAAGTACACTTGATAGTTAGAATTTTAAGTATATTTACTGTATATTATGGTCATTTATTCTGTATTTTGCCAGATTATGGTGATTCTGGGGTCATGATGATGGGGCCCTTGAAGATTGTTGCCCAGGGTACAGTGAAGTGTTAATCTGGCCCTGGTGATAGGCAGTGCAGGACCGAACAGGATGAAATAAACAGAAACTGAGGGGGATCCAGGGGCGAACTATGACATAAACCTTAATAGTGCAAAACAATACGCCAAACTACAGCAGCACAAACATGAGTCTGTGTGAGCAGATGAGTACAAATGAATACAGCAGCATGAAATAATCTTCAGTATGAGACCAGCAGCATGGATAATCAGCAGCACATATCACTAATCAAAGTGACATTACAGTGGATTTTTTTCTTGTTTTTTTTTTTTTTTTCACAGTGATAATCCTGATAAGGGATTTAAGAATCTATCAGCTTCAGGATAATCACTATGGAAAAAAAATCATATCATGATGCTGCTGATCTATTTCGTGTTGCTGTGTTCATTTGTACTCATCTGCTCACGCAGACTCATGTTCGTGCTGCTGTTGTATGGTGTATTGTTTTCATGCTATTAGTGCTTAGCAAATTTTTTGTTGTTTTTCTTAGTTCATATCTTAGATCTTATTACTGTTTTTTTTTTTTTTTTTTTTTTTTTTACGTTTTATACTTTTGTTGGCTGTAATGGGGACCCTGTGTACACAATTTCGTTCCACCACATGTTGTGTGTATGACAAATAAAGAAACTCTGACTTCAGGGTTCAAAAGCACGTGGACGTGCATTTGTAATTCTTGTATTTTATTGAAGAGAGAAGGTAAATGTCCAAAAAGACATATTTGATTACATTTATAATATTTTGCTGCATGGAGTTTTATTACAAACAGCTTGTCCTTTTTGACCATTGACTAACAGAAAAAAGTGTTTCACCTTCCATACCCCCCCCACCCCCACCCCACCACCACCACCACACACACACACACACACACACACACATTCACATTCACACACAGGGTCAGCCCACAATTGGTTCAGATCTTACCTCACTGACAGATCCTTTTGTGTCTCCATCAAGGATTTTAGTTCTGCAGCGACAGAGCTTAAATGGGGTGTTCCACAGGGGTCCGTCCTGGGTCCCCTCCTATTCTCTTTATACCTGCTGCCGCTTGGTGCTATTTTCCGGAAACACAACATGCCCTTCCACTTCTACGCCGATGACTGTCAACTTTACTTCCCCCTAAGACATAATGGTACAAGCTCTATTCAACCTCTGCTCGACTGCCTGGCTGACATCAGGGACTGGATGGCTTTAAACTTCTTAAGTTTCAATGAAAAGAAGTCTGAAGTCATGTTGTTCCCTCCCAACGACACGATCACAAACCACTGCATCGACCTCTCCGCTTTAACCGGAGAGGTCTTTAACTGTCAGAAAAACAAAGAGTCACTAATCTGGGAGTGATAATGGACCCTTCCCTGAAACTTAACAATCATGTAAACATGATTGTTAAATCATGTTTCTTCCAACTGAGGCGGCTGATCAGTTTCCAAAATGTCTCAAAATGTTTGAGAACATTTTCAACTTCCTCACAAGTTGCAATGGCTTCTGGTCTTGCCATTAATATTTTGAACAAGTTTAAAAACATGTTACGAAAGCTTTGGTCGCTGTTTTCATCTTTCCATGTTGAGAAATGACGAGTTGCTTTTAGACTTAGCTAGTTAGTTGTATTTTGGTGAAATTGTTTGCATAGTTTATGACTTTTAAGGCTCCAGTATACTGCCACGTACGTCCGTTCACCCGTACATATTGTAGAATGAACATATGCTGTCATATATTCATAGATAAAACGGATTCTTTCATTTTTCTGGACTGTATAATGACGTGCATCTGAATTTAATAAAATGTGGACGTGAGACGTTAATTATCTTTGACTCACCAACGACAGTGGGTCATTTATTAACAGAATCAAGTTTAACACATCACACATTTACATTAATTGGCAAAAATTGAAAATAACGACAGCTTATTAATCAGTTTTTACAGGAAGTAAACAATACGGCGATTGTTTTCTCACTTCCAGCCGAACAGCAGACATTAACCACACGGCGGTGATTGAAAAACTTTGCTTCAGACATTTCTAAAAATATCTGTAATGATTTTTAGCAGATAGAAGAATTTTAAAGATGGGAAATGAAGTTTAAGTTGAGAGAGATGTGTGAGGGAATTTGTCTGTCCTAACCAGAACCAGCACGCTCCTTCTAGACCAGCTTGGCCCAACGGTACGCTTTGGTTGAGATCGACTCTTTTACCTTTGCAGATGATAGTTTCAGCGTTGGTGTAGAGCTCTCCTTTCAACTCTTTCAGCGTCTCCGTAAGAACAGCTAAACCTTGGGAGTCGTGAGATAATCCAGAACAGACATTTCATAATTCCCAGATCTTCTCTCGTTCAGCTTGATTTTTCTTCCTCCAGCATCCTGAATTCCAGCCTTCATGAACTCTGGAATTCTTGTTGGACTCTCCATCTACGGACTCCAACTGGAGGTGGAACCTCTTGTAGAACTCACCGTGAACTAGGAAGTGCCAACATTTAAAGGGCTCTATTTCCGGTTCATTTGGGAGTTTCTGATTGGTCGATGGACCAAAACAGAGGTGTGTTTTGTGATGTAAGGTGTTATGAAAAGTCAAGGAAAAAGATTAAGATTGTTTAAGAACAGACAAAAGATATTATGAAGAACTTCAGACTTCGTGGAGTCAATTCTCTAGTATCTTGTTGTAAAAGTTAAACATGACATTTCTTTTTCAGTAAACTTGCAGTTGACCGAAACTTGAACTTTGACCAACTTACACACTTGCTCATTGAAGACAGAAAATCAGACAATGCATCATTAACCTGATTTCTTCTTTGAATGAGGATTAAAAATCGTTATTACTGTTTCACAGTTGATTTAAAAATGAGTAGTTCACTTCAACATGTAAACATTGTTTGAACTAACACAATTTGATTATCAAACATTTGTAAAATAGTAATGATAATCAAAAGTAGTCTTCTTTCACTTGATTAATTTAAGAAAGAAAGTCTCAGGATGGGTCAACCTGTATTTCTGGATTCAAATCAATGAAATGACAGTTTCTGTCCCATAAGGTGCCCAAGGTCAAGGTTTTGACATCAGGCCTAGTTCACTACAATATGCGTCCACTCTAACCCTGTCAGAAAAACAAAGAGTCACTAATCTGGGAATGATAATGGATCCTTCCCTGAAACTTAACAATCATGTAAACATGATTGTTAAATCATGTTTCTTCCAACTGAGGCGGCTGTCTAAACTGAAGCCCATATTGTCCAAAAATAACCTGGAGACAGTAATGCATGCATTCATTACATCTAGGCTTGATTACTGCAATTCACTCCTGTTTGGTATCA
>NC_056507.1:40769938-40789716 GCF_014905685.2 Nematolebias whitei
TAGTAAACAGCCATCAGTGTGCTAATGATCCATTGTTAGGCTGATGGTCCTTCTTGTGCATGTGATCAGCTGGTTTTGGTTGTCAGCAGCAAACTGGTTGATCCACTCTGAGAAGGTGCTATTTAAGAGACTGAGCTGAAAACAGCACCTCAGACTGAGGAAGTCTCTTGGATGAGAGACGAAACGTTTCTAGTTTTTTTTTTTTGCTTTGTTTTGTTGTTGTTTTTTTAATGTCCAGAGGACCAGATTGAACTTTTTTGGATTTTTTCTACCTGGATTTTTGAGCATGCATCAGGATGGTAAGTGATCACTTAAATCACTCGTTAAAATACCTCCTATCACATCCCCATTTAATATATTTGTGAAAATATTATCGATTATTGTAGCACTATGAGTTGTAATTCTTGTTGGTTTTGATATTATTGGATAAAGATTTAAACTACAATGAATTTGTAAATGTACCGATGTTATTTGAATATGTTTTATTTCCCAGGTCAATATTAAAGTCTCCACACAAAAAAAATGCTTTTATTAAAACTCTTGTCCAATAGTTGTTCGATTTTATCGGTGAATATCTCTATATTTGATCCTGGAGATTGATATACACAACTTATTAATATGTTTTTATCATCCTTGTTTATTATTTCTATTGTTATTATTTTCATGATATTTTCAACAATTATTGACATTTTATTATTAATTTACATTTTATTTCATTTTTAACAAATGAGCCACTCCACCACCCCTTTTGTTGCTTCTGTTCACATGATATAATTCATACCCTTCGATGTGAACATTATTTGTGTTTTCATCATTGAGCCATGTCTCTGACAGTGCTATTATTGTAAAAATTATGTTTAGCTGATTAAAATAATCTGTTATTTTGGATATATTTGCATTTATACTTCTACTATTAAAGTGAATAATAGAGAGACCTCCATTTGTTATATAGATGTGATTAAACTGTTCTTCATTGTAATATTCAGTCTTTTATTACAGGGAAAAAAATTATATCAATCACATCTTCAACATTGTATATTTTAAACTCTAAGTCTTCGTATGTTGCCATGTTTTAATGTATTTGTTCATTTTATATTTTGGAATATATAAATTCCAATTTATAAATTAGAAGTTGATTCCACAAGAGAGGAGCCTGAAAACAGAAAGCTCTGCCTCCCATTCTTTTTTTAGAAACTCTAGGAACTGCAAGTAAACCTACAGCCTGAGAGCGAAGTGCTCTTTTAGGAAAATACGGAACAATAATATCTGTGATGTAAGATGGAGCTAGGTTGTAGAGAGCTTTGTAGGTTAAAAGGAACTGACGCAAACTGAACAATTTGGCCGTAGGATAAAGAGACAGCTACATGTTGACTGCGTAGGTACAGGCAAAGCTGTGCGACGGCTGTGGATGAGTGGTTAGAGCAGTCGTCCTCCAGTGCAAGTGGTGGGGGTTCGAATCCACCAGCAGTCACATGCCGAAGTGTCTCAGGGCAAGACACTGAATCCATTGATGCTTCCGATGTGTGTCCCATTGGTGTATGAATGTGATAAAGCACTAGTCAGTTTAGAATTATTTGTTCAGTTAGCTTTGTAGAGATCTAGTAGAGTGTTGTATGAATGGATAAATGAGGACACAGATTGTAGTGTAAAGCGCTTTGAGTATCTCAATAAGATAGAAAGGCGCTATATAAGTACAGTCCATTTATCTTTTACCTGTAACTAGGGACGGGGCCGATCCGGTATCGGTATTGACCTCCAATACCACCATAATTTACGTATCAGATTTTTCTGATCCAACCTGCAGAGATTTCCGATCCATGATGCATGTCTGTCTACTGAAACTTCTCCTCATGTGATTCCCTGCCGGCTCCTCTACTAGTTGGCTTCAAACTATGGAATGGATTTCCTGAACGGAGGCGCGTCTCTTGAACTCAGAGTAATAAGACCCGCCTCACATTCAGGAAATCCATTCCATAGCTTGCAGCCAGCTAAAACATGCAGCAGCACTGTGGCTAATGGCTAACCAACTTTTCCTTGAAACATGTTTGCCATGTGGAAGTATTTTACACTAGAAACGCCACAAAGAAAGACAGCAACGTGCAATGTCTGCAGAGCCATAGCACCACATTAAACAGTGGTAAAGTTAGTTTTACATTGGACATTTGAGCTTTGTGGCTTCAGAGGTCTACTCCTCTTGCTCAATTCGAAGCAGGCAGCCTGACCCTGGCCAGCCACGCTCAATCTGCCCCGCTCAGTCTGCCCATCTCGGAGGAGGGGCATACTGAGCGCGGCTGACCGAAATCAAACTGCCTGTTTCTGATTGAATGAGAACACACCGCTGAAGCCATGGAGCTTGAATGTTTACCGAGAAGAGGCTAAACTTCATCGTAATTATTGACCAACCGCTATCAGTTGTAGAAAACGGAGGATTTCGCAGCTTGATACTTGCAGCCAAGATATAGTTTACCTCCAGGAGATATTTATCAGAACAACAGTAGACAATCATAAAAAAGCATATGAATTGAAAAATATAAGAAAATTATATATATAAAAATGAAACAAAAACAGCTACATTATAAATCAATGTAAAATACTAAAAACAGGAACATGTCTGGGTTGGTTTATGCCATGAACTTAGCAGATGTTTAAAGCCATTTATTTTTTTTTGATTCATTCATTTAAAAGAAACAAAAACAAAACCATCAATAAAAAGAAAAAAACATTGAACGAAAAGAGTGCAGAAAGAAGAAAAAATATTATAATATCTAGTGCCCCTTATTAAAAAAAATATAAAATAACTTTAAACAAACAGTCACTTAAATGAATCACCTTAATATCCACTTTAAAGCTAGGGGAAAAAACATGTTTTGTGTTAGCAGAATTTAATTCTAACTTTGAAACTTATCCAACATTAATAAAACTTACCTCAAATTGCCTTTTTGGACATGCATGCATATATTTGTACAAATTGTGCTTGAGAGGAGATTATTACAGCCTCATATAAAATCAATAATGATGATGATATTGGAAAGGTATCGGCCGATATCCATATTTGGGGATCGGATCGGATGAAAAAAAAAAATTAAAAAGTGGATTGGTGCATCCCTCCCTGTAACTCCACTGGATCTAGCTGCACACACATCAAAGATGGTTGAAACGGCACCCCCAGGTGTAGCTGCACAGTGTACAGAGGTGAATGAAACTGCACCCCTAGGTGTAGCTGCCCAAGGTCAAGAGGTGGATGAAGCTGTACCTCCAGGTGTAGCTGCCCAGGGGCCAGAGGTGGATGATGCTTTACCAAAGGAAAATGCAGAAGAACAGCTCGGCTGTAGATTGTGTAGCCACTAGAGGATGACACAGGAGTGGATTTTCATTCCTGTCCTGTCCTGGTCCCACAGAAAAAATCCTGTCCTGTCCCAATCCTAGTCCAGAGTAAAAAAAAAATAAATCCTGTCCTGTCCCACTCCTGGTAACATGACTCCTGCTCTTGTCCTGCTCCTGTTCAGAATCACTCCCACTCCTGTCCTGCTCCTGTTTTTCATTTATTTTTTTGGAAATACATTGAATTTGATTTGATCTTCTACCCATTCCTGTTTAAATTACTTTGTGTTCTGTAGTTTTATTTCAAAATATATGGCAACAGGAACAGTTCATCTGTGGTGAAATAGACATTTTTTTTTCCTTAATCCAAACAAAAACCTTCACTAAATATCATAAAACAAATAATACATGGCCTGTAGTCCATATAATTTTCTATGGAGGATCAGCTGCTAAGTCCCTGTTTCTAGCTCTTTTGAAGGTCAGTTACAGTAAAAACAAAAAATCAAAACCAGTACACGAGTCACACCATGTCTACCTTAGATGAAAGAACCCAAACATAACAAGTTGAATTTTACTAATTTATTGAGCAATTGTTTCCTTTAAACAGTGACATTACTGTCATGTTTTAAATTGTTTAAACAAACAAACAAAAAAAAAGAAAAATAATGTACCAAGCAGAGAACTCAACAAATAAAAATGTTTAAAGACATTATTATACATTGGACGACGTCCTCAAGAAGTTCAGTCTATGTGGTCGAGGTAACAAGCTCGTTTTGGTGAAGCATGATGTCGTGCATCTTACCAGACTTCAGAGCATCATTTACAGACTGGATCATTGCAGGTCTGGTGTTCCACCTCGTCTCTCCACAGCTTCAGTGACCAATCCAGAGCCTTGTGTAACCTAAAAGTGACAGAAGACCATGCACAAGTCAAAATAGGGTTACAGTGACCACAAAATACAATTTGTTGGCCTTTCTTTTGGAAAAAAATATTTAATCAAAAATAAGAGACGTACAATTGAAATTAAATCAAGAAAATGTGACATTTGCAGTTATAAATTACAGTAGCTCAAATTTTCTTTATTTCACTTATCATATTTTATAATTATTTAAGTAGCCTCACCAGGCAGAGATTACAAGATTTTATGTATCTTACCAGCTCTTTTGAAGTGTGTGACAAGGGTCTTCAAGCTGTTTAACAGCTTGCTTCCAGAGCTAACAGCTTCCTGTGTTAGGTAGAAAAATGTAATTAAATTAAAGACAAACAAAAAGCTTAGTGCTACTTCTTGTGCCATGCTTTCTAAAACTGTTATTGAATAAAGTATTTACTTATGTAGGTAAACATAGATGTTTTAAAACCTGTTAAAATACACCAGAATGCAGGAAATAGCAGCTACTATATTTAAAAAGTTATGGTGGAGGACCCACAGACCTCGCACCAATATGACCCCTTACAATAATTCTAATGCTAATACACACTGTTGTTCAAGCCAAGAGCCATTATCAACACTGGGGGGGCTAAGCCCCCTAAAACGGGCTTCTAGAATCGCCCCTGGTGTGAAGAAATGAACTGAGAAAAATCAACTCGGCCTAAAATTTAACACAACAACATAATTGTACACATCATATCTTAAATCTAAAACTAAAACAATTATTATAATGTATATGTAACCAGTCTTTCATATAAAAACTGGGATATTTTTACCGGACAATGCTTTCACTAAAGAGTTTGTTGTTGTACTGACATGGTTATAGCCGACAGTAACTATTTACACAATAAAGTGATGGTTATTCACATTTTCCTCCATTCCAGTATCCAGCAGGATGTCACAATATAAAAATAGGGATATTTTTACTGGAGAATGCGTGCACTTTAACCAGGAAGAGTTCGGCTGTTTTTTACATTACAAACAGCAAACGATAATGAAGATTTTAACCTAAAAACCCACATAACAAAGCAGAGCATAATTTTTAAATTAAAAGGGACAAGGTGGAGAAAAATGTGCTGTTTGAGTTTATTTACTGACGGTAAACAAAGTCCGACTCCCCACAGCTGCAGCTGAGACGTTTAAAGCAGCACAGCACCAACACAACTCTAGTGAAGTTCAGGGTTATTTGACACTTTCCTGCTTGTTCTGTGAGTTTAATAGACAGACAGTTACTTCTGACCTTGCGTTACAAACTATTTCAGCCATTCCGTTTCTTTGCTGGAGACTTTGCTGCTCCTCCCACCCTTTCGGTGAAAAGCTAAGGCTGGAACAGGTGACTTATGGGCAATGTAGTCCTTTTGACTTATGTTAAAGTGAAGGCTTACTGAAAGAAAACTACAAAATAGCTGCGCCCGTTTTTTTTTTTTTTTTTGTTTGTTTGTTTAATTTTCATTTTTGGTTATTGGTCGGTTCCCGCTCCTGTCTGCTCCCGTTAGCTTTCAGTCCGGTCTCGTCCCGGTCACGTGAGTTATTATGAGGTTGACAGCGGTCACGCAGGAATCCAGCCGGAATCACGTGATCCGCGGTACTCCCGAAAAAATGTCATCCTCTAGTAGCCACTAATGTGCTGAAATTAACCACTTACTGGAGGAGGATAGGAAATTGAAGGAATAGCTGTCCCGAAAACAATGGATGAACAATTTTTACAAGTTGATGTGATTGTCAGGTACTAAACTGGGCTTTCATGTTTAGCTGTTTTGATGAGTGTGCTGACTCAGCTTCTTCCCCATCTACCACATACAGTACAAAAACTTTCACCTTTTCAGATGCTCCTTCTAACCCTAATTCGCCTGAGGCTGAATCTGCCAGTCCAGCACAATGCACACCTCTTCAACATTGACAGAAAGACTGTGGTGATGGTTTTACTAGACAAAATTGTCACAGTGTGCTGTGCTTGACTAATATGTGTCCCAGTGTTGTTTTGAAACTGAACTGCAGCATTAAATAAACGTATCAACTGAACATGAACTAACCGTTTAATAACACTGTGAACTGAACATGAACTCTTCAACATTTTGCATATTGTGAATAATTGATGGAAGAATAATTAAATTTTCTAGTATATTGGTGTCACAACAATGAGTTTTGTAAACAAGTTTATAATATTGGGTGTAAACAAAGACGGGAAAATGTATTTAACACAAATCTGAAATGAATATGGCACTCAAAATGTCCGATTAAAACGACTTAAAAAATGGTGCAAACTTCAATATAGAACAGTGATGAAAAAAGGTAACAAAATATAACTAAATGTTCAACTTAAAACAATCAATGCAGTTCACATTAAAACAGATATAAAAAACACTGTCAACATCAATATATAACAGTGATGAAGTAAACGTCTAAAAACCTAACAAATAACTAAATATTACGCTGTAAACAATCACTTCTTTTCAGATCAAAACTAGTAAATTGGCATCCTGATGCATGCTCAATAATCCAGGTAGAAAAATCCAAAAAAGTTCAATCTGGTCCTCTGGATATTCAGAAACCCAAACAGGACTCCAGTCAGCCATCAGGTGAAAAGGAGGAACCCAGACCAGTGGTCATTCCGTATGTTGCGGGAGTATCAGAGAAACTGAGACGTTTATTTTCTAACATAACGTCCCAGTGCTTTTAAACCCCAAAATACATTACGGCAAAGACTGGTTCATCCCAAAGATCCAGTTCCCCGGCACAAACAGAATAATATTGTGTATGCTGTTCAGTGTCAGGAGGGCTGTGATCAATCTTACATCGGGGAAACTAAACAGCCACTGGCCAAAAGGATGGCCCATCACAGAAGAGCAACAACATCAGGTCAGGACTCTGCAGTCTACACTCATCTCCAGGTCAGCGGTCACTCTTTCAGGAATGAAGAGGTTCACATCCTGGACAGAGAGGAACGATGGTTTGAGAGAGGATGTTATGGCTGGAATACCACGTCGTGTTCAAGACGGCTGAGGCGTCGCCCTTCGTATAAAAGATTTATTTGACAAAACATGGGTTACAGATATTCAGAGACAAACAATTACATTAATAAGATATATGCATATAAATGGAGCATTAAAGCATGAACCGTCTCGGTGTGCGCCTCCTGGAAATGCTTTGTAAATCTTTGTGAAAAGAAATCGTCCATCATTAAACAGGGGTGGAGGCCTCCGGGTTCAACTGTCCCCCTCTTATAATGCTGTTATTGCTAGTATCACTCAACCTCCTGTGAATAGTAAACAGCCATCAGTGTGCTAATGATCCATTGTTAGGCTGATGGTCCTTCTTGATCATGTGAGCAGCTGGTTTTGGTTGTCAGCAGCAAACTGGTTGATCCACTCTGAGAAGGTGCTATTTAATAGACTGAGCTGAATACAGCACCTCAGACTGAGGAAGTCTCTTGGATGAGAGACAAAACGTTTCTATATATTTTTTGTTTTTTGTTTATTTTGAATGTCCAGAGGACCAGATTGAACTTTTTTGCATAGTAAATTGGCAGTGTAAACTAGTTAGGTAGAGAAAAAAAAGTAAAAAAATCCCTGACTATACAACTTTAAGCAATCATTTCAGATTAAAACTGGTAACTGTTAAAGTGGCAGTGAGTGTAAACTTCAATATAGAACAATTATTTTTATTCTGAATATTATTATTATTATTATATACCTCCACTTGAACCTTGTCAACATTAGTGGGCATCATCCAATAGGCTGGAACATCAGTGACGGTTTTGGCCCTCCGTATATGCACGTACTACTTCAATTTTAAACAGCAGAGCCTCAGTGTGTGTACATGTCATGACTCTGCAGTGCCAGCCATGCATATGCAGTGTGCACTGTCCGCTTGGCCACTGGAACTGATGAACACCCATGTGTAGTGAACTAAGCCTCAGGTCAAATCTGGCCCTGAGGGCCTTCCTGGGACAAGAACTGTATTTCATTGATTTGAGTCCAGAAACACAAAATTAAGTTCATCCAGAGACTTTCTAAGTGTGTCCTGCACTGATCAATTGAAAGAACACTCTCTTTTTTATTATCATTACTATTTTACAAATGTCGTGATAATCAAAAGTGTGTTTAGTTCAAACCATTTTTAAATGTTGAAGTGAACTACTCATTTTAAATCAACTGTGAAACAGTATTAATGATTTTTAATCCTCATTCAAAGTAGAAATCAAGTTAATGTTTGTTACAAGAGTAATTATGCATTTTGATTTTCTGTCTGAAATGAGGTTGTAAGTCGGTCCAAGGTCGGAGACAAACGCAAACAAGTTTGTTGGAACGAACTGTCATGTTTTTAAATCCTCTCAGACATAAATAGAGAAGCTGGCACCTGTTTCCTCCCAACTCGCCTAAACAATTCTCTTGTCTGTCTCAAAAACATTTTCTGTCTGTTCCAAAACATTTTTCTGTTTTTCTGACTTCTAGTGACCTCTTACGTCACAAAAACACACCCTTGATTAGCTCTTTCAGCCAATCAAGAATTCCCAAATGAACCGGAAACAGAACTCTTTAAATGTCGACACTTCCTAGTTCCAACGAGCGCGGTGGGAGAGCAGTTCGGTTCGGAGAGCAGAACCGAACAGAAAAGTTGCTGGAGAGAACAGGAGGTTCCAGACATGATCCAAAGTTCTTCCGAGTCTCGTGGGAATTATGAAATCTTCCACATCTGAGTGGAACTCTGACGGGCTCACAGCTCATGCGAGTCCAACCGAGAGGTGAACGTGTGTCGAACGAAGTACCGTCACTACTCCGGACGTTTTCCAACCATCCTACGGAGACGCTGGAAAAGCGTTGAAAGGCAACTCTACACCGAAGTCGGAATTATCCTCTGCCAAGGTAAAGAGTCGATCTTCAACGGCAAGCGTACCGAGATGAAACTGGGTTCGAATGGAGAGTGCCGTTCTTATACCGACACATATTCCCTCATCCATCTTCTCTCTCTACTTAAACTCCCTCAATTTCCCATCTTTAAAACTCTTCTATCTTGCCAGTAATTCATCCAGATATTTTTAGAAATGTCTGTTGTAAAGCAACAAGGATACCATGGCCGTATGGTTTCCTAGTTGTGAAGCTAATTAATTAAGCTGTTATTGTAATCAAATTGCCAAATTAATGTAAATGTTTGATGTTAAACTTTGATTCTGTTAATAAATGACCGCATTCATTTGATGGGTCAAAGAAAATTAACGTCTCACGTCACATTTAATAATTCAATGCACAATATTACTCAGTCCAGAAAAATGAAAGAATCCGTTTAATTTATGGATAATATATCCCAGATATATGTTCCTCTACACATGGTTTAAGCGGTGGTTCATTGGGGCACTGAAAGTACAAAACCTAAGGTACAAAATGTGTAAAATTAATACTACAGTAATAATAATAATTATACAAATGAAAACAATAAAAAACAAGTTTTTAACAAGTTTAAACAAGTTTTTTTTTTTAAACAAACACTATTCACCAGACACATGTCACAGTACTGTTTTGTTTAGTGACCACACTTAGTGACAGTAAACGTTACCCAGTGTGTTCTAAGTGAAATACAATAATGAAATACAATCAAAATCTGAATAGTTTTACAGTTTAACAGTAGTCGCCATAAACAACATGTAGCAGTAGTGTTTTGAAGGCGCAATGACCAAATGTGATGCAGTTTTTAGCCTCTGTAGATTGAAAGACGTGTGTGTGTGTGTGTTTACCTACCTTTGTGAGAACTATGGTTTTCTGGTCATTGACGCTGAAAATCTGCAGATCCTGCACCCATCCATTAGTAAATTGAAGGTGAGCTTCGAGAGACTTATAATTCTTGAACTGCTGAATGTGTAGGCGCTCACTCCACAAACAAGGTAGCTAAACAAATCTGGAAACGTTAATGGCGGTAGCTCATTAAAATCATTTGTTCATGCACGGTTTTGTATGGCTCAAGCCCATTAATTAGGCCCGAGCAGCTAAGTGCTGGGAAGGCCTATTGTAATCGCTCTGTTCAGGCCACATCTGCAATTTTTTTCCATCAAAAGAATTGGCCTTTTGGGGGCCTTAACATATCCCAAAAGTCACCAAATTTGGCGGACGCATCAGGACTGGTAAAAAATTACAAAAATCTCAACAGAAACGGCTGAAGAGTGCCACCTGGAAATTTTCAAAATACCCTCCGCATTAACCTTAGTTTGTCGTAGAAACATGAAATTTGGTACACTTGTCCAATACCCCAAGATGCACAGAAAACCCTCTGGCACCAACATTGTACGATAAACAAAATGGCAGCCATTTTGGAATGTCATCCCAATCCAATATGTACCAGATTTATTGTGCCTGATCAGTGAGCACTTCTAGACACATTGGTATTGTTGTTTGACATTTGACACAAGTATGCCCCCTACATTATTCAAACTGTTGCATCTCAGTGATACATCATCTGATCTGTACCAGATTTTTGGTGTGTTATCTGTGAGCATTTCTAGACACATTGGTATTGTTTTTTAACATTTGATTCAAGTGTGCCCCCTAGATTATTCAAACTGTTATATATCACTGATAAAATATCCAATCTGCACAAGATTTTTGGTGCATCATTATTGAGCACTTCTAGATACATTGGTGTTGTTGTTTAACTTTTAACTCCAGTGCGCCCCCTAGATTATTCCAACAGTTATATCTCAGTGATACATCATCTGATCTAGACCAGATTTTTTTAATGCTTCATCAGTGAGCACTTGTAGACACACTTGTATTGTTGATTCATGACTTGACTTAAGCCCGGCCCACTAAGAGAAAAAACTGATGATTACTGGGTGGCTCTTCTAGCTTGGCACTGTGTAAGATATAAGACTGAAACAGTATTCACTAACTGTTGATTACCACATATGACATTTTGAAAAGCCTAAAAGAAGTCCTTTACATTCACGACAAAACAGAGAGTCAGAGATTCTTTATTGTCATTCGCACCTCATGTGGTACATGTGGTGGAGCAAAATTATGTACAGTGTCCCAGTTACATCCAACAATAAAATGTATAAGAAAAACAGTAATAATATCTAAGATATGAACTAAGAAAAACATCAACCAAATATACACTTAGCACTCATAACATAAAAACAATGAACGTCAGCACAAACATGAACATGAGTCTGTGTGAGCGGATGTGCACGCATGAACACATCAACATTGAAACAGATCAGCAGCAATATGAAACAGATCAGCAGCAACATGATGTGATTTTTCACAGTGATTATTCTAGTTAGAGATTCATGAGTCTAACAGCCTCAGGGTAGAAACTGTTCCTCAGTCTAGTGGTTCTACACTTAATGCTCCTCAACCTCCTTCCTGAGGGGAGTGGGGCAAAAAGTGTGTGTGCTGGGTGAGTGAGGTCCTTCATGATGCAGGTAGCCCTCTTCCTGCATCTAGAGGTGTATATGTCTGTGATGGTGGGGAGGCTGACTCCGACAATCTTCTGTGCAGCCTTCACCATTGTATGCAAAGCTTTTCTTTCTGAAGCTGTGCAGCCTCCATGCCACACGTTGATGCTGGAGCACAGGATGCTCTCCACTGCACACCTGTAGAAGGAGGTGAGGACTGAGCTTCCCAGACCAGCTCGTCTCAGCCGCCTGAGGAAGTAGAGTCTCTGATGAGCTTTCTTGATCAGGCTGGTGGTGTTGTTGCTCCAGCTGAGGTTGTCATTCATGTGTACACCTAAGTACTTGTAGCTGGAGACCACTTCCACCGCAGATCCTCTTATGTTCAGGGGGGTGTAGATGTTTTTGTTCCTTCTGAAGTCCACAATCATCTCCTTTGTCTTATTCACATTGATGTGAAGGTTATTCTCTTTGTACCAGCTCTCCAGGTGTTCCACCTCTTGCCTGTATCTGGACTCATCATTGTTTGTGATGCATCCCACCACCGCTGTATCATCTGCAAACTTTACAGTGTGACAGCCTGGATGGGTAGCTGCACAATCATACGTGAGCAGAGTAAACAGGAGGGGGCTCAACACACATCCCTGAGGAGAGCCAGTGCTGAGGGTTATGGTAGAGGAGGAGAAGTTGTGGATCCTCACTAACTGTGGTCTGTTTGTTAAGAAGTCTAGTACTCAGTTGCAAATGGAGGGGCTTAGGCCTAGTGTGGATAGATTGTCCATCAGGGTTTGGGGGATCATGGTGTTGAAGGCGAATGTGAAGTCCACAAAGAGCATACGGACGTAAGAGTTTTTCTGCTCCAGGTGGTTGAGCGCAGTGTGGACCACAGAGGAGATGGCATCCTCTGTTGATCGGTTCTCACGGTATGCATACTGATGAGGGTCCTTGTTGATGTTTGTTTTGATGTGAGTCGTGACCAGTTTTTCAAAGCATTTAGCGACTATCGGGGTGAGGGCCACTGGCCGATAGTCATTCAGACCAGTCACTGTAGAGCTTTTTGGGACTGGGATGATGGTGGCAGTCTTCAGGCAGGTGGGAACTGTCTCCAGGGTAAGTGAGGTGTTAAAGATGTCTGCCAGCACCTCGCAGAGCTGATCGGCACATTCCTTCAACACTTTTCCGGGGATGTTGTCTGGGCCAGTTGCTTTGTGCGGATTAATCCTCCTGAAAGTACTCCTTACTTCGGCTGAGATCACGCTGAGATGCTCTTCATCCTGTGGTGAGGTGAGTCTGGTGCTGGGTGGTCTGTTCGGGTCTTTAAAGCGTGCATAGAACTTGTTGAGGGCATCAGGCAGAGATGGGTCTTTGGGGCATTGTTTGCTTCTTCCTTTATAATCTGTTATACACTTAATGCCCCTCAACATGCTCCGAGGGTCTCATGAGATGAATTGACCCTCGATCCTCTGTGCATACAGGAGGTGACAATAATTCCCGTCTGGAAGGTCAGATTCTAGACAAACTTGTAAGGCTTGCAGCCGGACTCATACTGATATGGGCGAAAGGCGATTGCAAAGTTTAGGCATATGCGCACCCTGGTGGACGTGGGTGGGAATGGCATGAGAGCGTTCGCAATGGCGACTGGGAGTTGTTGCTGGAGCGCCCGCGGTTGCAAGTGATGTTGAAGGTTCGGCGCATGCGCAACCCGGGGAACGGGCGCGGGACGAGCGCAAGAGCGTTCGCAATGGCGACTGGGCGGAGTTGCTGTAGCTCCCGCAGTCGCCGTAAGACCAGAGCGGCGCTTTGCTGCGAGGGCCTTCAATGCTGCTTGCAGCTTTAATTACCCTTATTTTCTCTATGTAGGGCTCCTTTGCATCCTTGTTTAGCTTGTCAACATAAGGAGCCTTGCACTTGCCCATCCAATGGTCTATTTCTGTTGCTTGTGTTTTGCAAGTTCTTTACGATGGTGACCGCAACCCAGAATGCAATGCACCATCACATAATTGCCCATTCTCTATTGAATCAGTTTTATCCTGCTTAGAGCCCTGCTTTAGCAATCTTTCTTTCTAAAACAGAACTGCCTGAACCAAATTGTGAGGTGGTCCAGTAAGCTGACAGTAGAGGTGCAACTAAATCCAGAATCCCTCCAGGCAGGTGCAGAGGATATCTAGATCCGTATAAAAAGACAGGTCTCTTCCTCCCGTCCGGATGCAGATATTTATGACAATATGAAAAAGTAAACGTTTCAAAACCAGCTTTGTTCCTTTTGCCAGCAGTTTCTTAAATTTGATTTAGCATAGTTTTAACATTGTTTATTCGTTTATCTCATTTTATCTTGTTCTAATAAGCTTTAGTTAGTTCTTTTTTTCTTTTTGTCTTTTGTTTTATTAGGTTTTCTCTGGTCTTACCGGATTTTATCTTGTCTCATTGTTTTTTTTTTTTTCTTTTTATCCTGTTATAAACAGCTAATATTGTTCTTAAGATGGGGATGTTTTATTTGTCTTTAAGTATTTAGCACATCTACCAACAGGCCTAAATAAAGTTGATTGATTGATTGAGTGATTGAATATAAAGTTTGAGAACTCTTCTCTAAATCTTTGTTTAAATTTTTTGGTGTTGTGATGACCAAATTCCCCATTCAAGGAATAGATTTTCCTGAACATTTCAGTTTTTTTTTTTTATTCTGGGCACTTGCCTGGTTCTCTACCATATTCCTGGCAACAAATGGTAAATGGACTGTACTTATGGTGCCGTTCTATCCATCCAGTATGTTCAAACCACTTTACAACATTATGCCCTCATTTCCCTCCACACACATTCATACAGCACTCTACTAGATCTGAACAAATCTTTCTATAGAGACTTATCAGTGCTGTGGATCACATTCATACACTGATAGGACACACATCAGAAGCAATGAGGGGTTCAGTGTCTTGCCCAGAGACATTTCAACATGTGACTGCTGGTAGAATTGAACCCCCAACTCTTCCATTGGAGGACAACCGCTCTAACCACTCTGAGTAGAGTCACTGCTCTTTCACATTCAGTTGGTTTGAGTATTTGGTAAGAATACCACCTGGGCACTTCCCTAGGGAGGATTCCTGGGAATTTCCAACTGAGAGGAGACCCTGAGGAAGACCTAGAAAATGATAGAGAGACCATGTTTTTCAGCTGGAACACCTTAGTCCTCCCAGAAGAGATAGAAGATGTGGCTGTAGATAGAGATGTCTGGGCCTCCCTGCTCAAGCTGCTGCTGACTGTTCCGGTTTCAGAACAAGTAGAAGATGATGGATGGAAGAAGGCATTCACACATTTTATGAACAAAGCAATCAACTCTATCTTTGATTTGTGAGTTCTCCTTTCAAGTTTTACATTTTGTGATAGTTTGGGGCTGTGGCTGAGGTAGCAACTCACTCCCAACCCGAATATTATCTTGATATTACTATTTATACATAATTAAACAATTATTTGTTTACTTTTGGTGATGATTTGAATATTTTGTTGTGCTTGATTATGAGTGTGATGGTGTTGACATGAAGTTGTGAAGAAGTTAAAACTGTTTTAGCAAAAGTTGAGAAAATCAATGAGTTCATCATGGAGCCTCATCAATGAAAGTTCCACATCAGTGTCTGTATGAAGTGAGGCTCTGCTGGGCTTTGTTGCTGTAAGCAAATCCCTGCTCTTCCTGTTATACTTGCAACAGTCCTTCTACTACAGCGCTGCAATATGTGTGTGTGTGCATGTGTGCCTTTGTGATCAATTTAAAGTGACAAGAAACGAAAGTGCAGGGATGCATTTATGAACTGGAGTATGTGTTTTAGAGCCAATCAGAGTCCATGTGGATGAAAGGCAAGATAAACCACAGCAACATTTGTTTGCATTATGTTGTTATGGTGTAATTTAAGGCTTTATATCCTTCTAATTTATTTGTTTCATAACCATTTTAACACTTTTAAATTTATTCTCCAAACATTTCTGAAACATGTTTCTTCCAAATTATCATCTTCTATATCACAGCCTATAAATCCACCCATCAAGGGGTGCTCAAAATATCTTGTCTAATTAGCATCCAACAAAACTAACACAAATGCTTCAGTTGCAATGCAAAGTCTCTTTACCAGTTCTAGCTCTGTAAGAGAATACTTACGTGGCTTGAGTGAGTGAACCAAAATGAGGCCACATGTTTTGCCTTTGGACATTAAAGCAAACTGTTGTGAGATTAAATCAGAGACTTGTGATATTTAGCTCTCACCAGCTTCATTCACGCAGGTGGAATTTTCAACTTGATATTTAGTTCAGATTCTGCCAAAAGCCTATATGAATTAAAGTGAACAAGAAGTAAGTAAAAATTGTTTGGATTTAATTGTAGCTCAGATGAATTTATTTATTTTTATTTATTTATTTATTTTCTGTCAGCTGCTCCCTTCTTCAGGGATAGCCACAGCGAGCTAAGTCGCATGAAGACTTGGCAATTATTTTTACACCAGATGTTCTTCCTGACACAACCACTGAGCTACACAGCCATTTGTGTGGAGCAGAGAGCTGCATCTAGGGTGCCCGGAGGAGCAGGTGGTTGGGATTAGGGTGGAGGCAGGTGTGGGTGTTACACCTATCCCACCCACATTTTGATGTTGTCAGTACTGGGAGTTGACCGGTGATCTTCCTATCACAGGACCACCTTCTCTAACCTCTGTGCCACCACTCCCATGTAGCTCAAATTATATAAACTGTTCAAACTACAGGTTAAATGGGTCATGGGGTTAAAAGTAGAGCTTTTAAGTTGGCTGTTGTGCATTTTGTCCTATATTTTTTCCTTTTCTTTTTAGGCCCCGTTCACACAGCAACTAGAAACTTTGTGTTTTTCGGTTGTTGATTCAGGGAATATGTCTCGTTTACAAGGACTGCATTCTGTGTTTACATGGAACTGCAGAAATCCTCCATGTCCAATGTAGTTGCCATGCCAAGTCATTAGCTGGCACTCTGAATTTTGTGCCTCCACCTAATGTGCATGCGTGCTGGCACTTGAACCCTGTGTGTAGAATGTAAATATTTATTTGGAGAGTGGAAAGCAGAGGGAAAGGCTTCATGTGGACTGATGATGAGGTCAGTTTATTGCTAAATGTAAAACAGAAAGCAGTATACTCCAGCACCATTGTTGTTGATAGAAGTATGCCATTTGGCCAGACAGCATCGGATGGTTGTGTGTAGAATGACTGTTGTTGTGAATGTAGTGGTGCAGCTTTGATGCACCTCCACTACAAATTATTTAAATATAACGGGTTCTCTCTTTTTCGAGTTAAATTTCTGCAATGTGACGAGGTACTGTGATGATTGTTTAAATCAGTGACATGACACGTTAATTTCCTTTGACCCATCAGAATAAATGTGGTCATTTATTGAACAGAATCAAAATTTAACATCAAAGCATGTACACGTGATTAGCTGATCTGGTTCTGATTAATAAAACTTGGCACGCTTTACTAATAAGACAACAAGACATTTCTGAAGGCATCCAGATTACTGGCAAAACAGAAGATAAGTTAAAGGAAGGGTGGGTGAAGAGCAAGATGGGTGAAGGGGGTGTCTGTTCGGACCAGGATGGCACGCTCCTTTCAACACCAGCTCAAACCTCCGGTACACTTGGCGCGTCACGACTCGTTACCTTTGCAGAAGATAATTCAGCTCCGGTGTCGGGTCCATTTCAACACTACCTTCCAGCGTCTCCGGTAAGAGCGGCTGGCCATCGTCAGAAGTCGTGTCGTTTACTCCGTTCAACAGACATGCTCATCTCCCGGGAGGATTCACAGCAAGCTGTGAGTCCGTCAGAGTTTCCACTCAGGAGTGGAAGACTCCATCAAAGACTCAGAAGACTCACCAGACCCCAACTCGACTAGAAGACAGACTTGAAGGCTAGCAGTTCCAGGAAGTCTGGACTTTTAAAGAGTTCTCACTTCCGGTCACTTCAGGACTTCCTGATTGGTTGAAACAACCAACAGGGGGTGGTTCTAGTGATGTCAGAGGGTTATTAAAAGTCACAGAGAGTGCAAGAATATTTATAAATGTTTAGTACAGACAGAGAAATGTTTTGAAGAAGTGAGAGGAAGCAGGTGCCAGTGTTTCTCTTTTTACCGTCTGCTAGGTTTAAAAACAATACAATTCGTTCTAATAACTTCTTTCTGACTGTCTCTGACTTTTGACCGACATCACTACTTCTCATTCAGACAGAAGAACAAAATGCATAATTACTTTGTAAATAGACATTTAACTTGATTTCTAATTTAAATGAGGATTAAAAAAATAATCATTAATACTGTTTCACAGTTGATTTAAAATGAGTAGTTCAACATTTAGAAATGGTATGAACTAAACACACTTTTGATTATCAAGATATTGTAAAATTGTAATGATAATATAAAAAGAAGAATGTTCTTTCAATTGATTACTTCAGGATATAATTAGACAGTCTCTGGATGAGCTAATTTGTATTTCTGGATTCAAATCAATGAAACAACAGTTCCTGTCCCATGAAGGTCTTCAGAGGTAGGGTTTGGTCGGAGGCCGAGTTCACTACATGAAGAAGAGAAAAAGAGTAAAAACAGAGATAAGACCAAATGGTGGTATCTGAGAAAAGAAGAATGTTGTGATGAGTTCAGAGGAACTGTTAAAGGCTCTGATTTTATGTACCTGGATTATTGAGCATGGACTTAGTGGAGGAGGGGCATACCAAAGAGACCATCTATTCACAAGATGAACTGGTTTGTTCCACTTTGTAGTAAGCTGTTTGGGGAAGAATCAGTTTTGTGTTGTGTGTATCCTTGACTGATAAAGCCTTCCAGATAGAAGGCGAACCATTTCAGCACAACAAAAAAAAAAGAAACTGTCCGGATGACATGTCTGAGAAATGTTGGATTTCATACCTGGAATATTGACCATGGACTTTGTTGTTTTTAGCCAGTTTGACAAGACAGTCAACAAGGAAGAGGGCTGGCAATGGAGGAGGGGCATACCAAAAAGACCATCTAATCACAAGCAGAACTGGTTTGTTCCACTTTGGAGTAAGCTGGTGGAGAAAGAATCAGTTTTGTTGTGTTTCCTTTACTGATGAAGCCGTCCAGATCAAAGGCGAAATGTTTCAGCACAAAAAGAGAAACTGTTCAGATGACCGGACTGAAAAATGTTGGATTTTATACCTGGATTACTGAGCATGAACTTTGTTGTTTTCAACCAGTTTGACAAGACTGTCAACAAGGAAGAGGGCCGGCAATGGAGGAGGAGCGTACAAAAGAGACCATCAAATCACAAGCAGAACTGTTTTTTTTCCACTATGGAGTAAGCTGTTGGAGGAAGAATCAGTTTTGTTGTGTGTTTCCTTTACTGATGAAGCCTTCCGGATCGAAGGCGAAACATTTTGGCACAAAACTAGAAACTGTCCAGATGACCTGACTGAAAAATGTTGGATTTTTTACCTGGATTTTTAACCTCGGACTTAATGGAGGAGGGGCATACCAAAGAGACCTTCTAATCACAAGCAGAACTGGTTTGTTCCACTTTGGAGTAAGCTGTTTGAGGAAAAATCAGTTTTGTTGTGTGTTGTCTTGACAAATGAAGCCTTGCGGATCAAAGGCGAAATGTTTCAGCACTAAAAAAGACACTGTTCAGATGACCTGACTGAAAATTTTCTGATTTTATTCTTGGATTTTTGAGCATAGACTTTGTTGTTTTCAACCAGTTTGACAAGACTGTCAACAAGGAAGAAGGTCGGCAATGGAGGAGGGGCGTATCAAAGAGACCACCAACACAAGCAGAACTGGTTTGTTCCACTTTGGAGTAAGCTGTTGGAGGAAGAATCAGTTTTGTTGTGTGTTTCCTTTTACTGATGAAGCCTTCCGGATCGAAGGCGAAACATTTCAGCTCAAAAAATGAAACTGTCCAGATGACCTGACTGAAAAATTTTGGATTTTATACCTGGATTATTGAGCATGAACTTTGTTGTTTTCATCCAATTTGACAGACTGTCAACAAGAAAGCGGGCCGACAATGGAAGAGGGGCGTACCAAAGAGACCATCTAATCACTTGATGAACTTGTTGTTCCACTTTGTTGTAAGCTGTTGGAGAAAGAATCAGTTTTGTTGTGTGTTTCCTTTACT
>NC_056507.1:40789726-40821880 GCF_014905685.2 Nematolebias whitei
AAAAAAAAAGACACTGTCCAGATGACCTGTCTGAAAAATGTTGGATTTTATACCTGGAATATTGAGCATGGACTTTGTTGTTTTCATCCTGTTTGATAAGACTGTCAACAAGAAAGTGGGCCGGAAATGGGAGAGGGGCGTACCTTACAGACCATCTAATCACAAGCAGAACTGGTTTGTTCCACTTTGGAGTAAGCTGTTGGAGAAAAAAATCAGTTTTGTTGTGTGTTTTCTTGACAAATGAAGCCTTCCGGATCAAAGGCGAAATGTTTCAGCACAAAAAAAGAAACTGTCCAGATGACCTGACTGAAAAATGTTTGATTATATACCTGGATTATTGAGCATGGACTTTGTTGTTTTCAAACAGTTTGGCAAGACTGTCAACAAGGAAGAGGGCCAGCAATGTAGGAGGGGCATACCAAAGAGACCATCTAATTACAAGCAGAACGGTTTTTTTTTTCCACTTTGGATTAAGCTGTTGGAGGAAGAATCAGTTTTGTTGTGTGTTTCCTTGACTGATGAAGCCTTCCGGATCGAAGGCGAAATGATTCAGCACAAAAATAGAAACTGTCCAGATGACCTGACTGAAAATTTTCTGATTTTATGTACCTGGATTATTGAGCATGGACTTAGTGGAGGAGGGGCATACCAAGGAGACCATCTATTCACAAGACGAACTGGTTTGTTCCACTTTGTAGTAAGCTGTTTGGGGAACAATCAGTTTTGTGTTGTGTGTATTCTTGACTGATAAAGCCTTCCAGATAGAAGGCGAAACATTTCAGCACAAAAAAAAAAAAAAAAGAAACTGTCCGGATGACCTGTCTGATAAATGTTGGATTTTATACCTGGAATATTGACCAGGGACTTTGTTGTTTTTAGCCAGTTTGACAAGAATGTCAACAAGGAAGAGGTCCGGCAATGGAGGAGGCACGTACCAAAGAGACCATCTTCTCACAAACAGAACTGGTTTGTTCCACTTTGGAGTAAGCTGTTGGAGAAAGAATCAGTTTTGTTGTGTGTTTCCTTTACTGATGAAGCCGTCCGGATCAAAGGCAAAAAGTTTCAGCACAAAAAAAATAAACTGTCCAGATGACCTGCTGAAAAATGTTGGATATTATACCTGGATTATTGAGCATGGACTTTTTTGTTTTCAACCAGTTTCACAAGACTGTCAACAAGGAAGAGGGCTGGCAATGAAGGAGGGGCGTACCAAAGAGACCATCTAATCACAAGCAGAACTGGTTTGTTCCACTTTGGAGTAAGCTGTTGGAGGAAGAATCAGTTTTGGTGTGTGTTTCCTTGACTGATGAAGCCTTCCGGATCGAAGGCGAAACGTTTCAGCACAAAAAGAGAAACTGTTCAGATGACCGGACTGAAAAATGTTGGATTTTATACCTGGATTACTGAGCATGAACTTTGTTGTTTTCAACCAGTTTGACAAGACTGTCAACAAGGAAGAGGGCCGGCAATGGAGGAGGAGCGTACAAAAGAGACCATCAAATCACAAGCAGAACTGGTTTTTTCCACTATGGAGTAAGCTGTTGTAGGAAAAATCAGTTTTGTTGTGTGTTTCCTTTACTGTTGAAGCCTTCCGGATCGAAGGTGAAACGTTTCAGCCCAAAAAAAGAAACTGTCCAGATGACCAGACTGAAAAATGTTGGATTTTTTAACTGGATTTTTGAGCATGAACTTAATGGAGGAGGGGCGTATCAAAGAGACCATCCAACACAAGCATAACTGGTTTGTTCCACTTTGGAGTAAGCTGTTGGAAGAAGAATCAGTTTTGTTGTGTGTTTCCTTTACTGTTGAAGCCTTCTGGTTCGAAGGCGAAACGTTTCAGCACAAAAAAAGAAACTATCCAGATGACCTGACTTAAAAATTTTGGATTTTATACCTGGATTATTGAGCATAGACTTTGTTGTTTTCATCCAGTTTGACAAGACTGTCAACAAGAAAGCGGGCCGGCAATGGAAGAGGGGCGTACCAAAGAGACCATCTAATTACTTGATGAACTTGTTGTTCCACTTTGTAGTAAGCTGTTGGAGAAAGAATCAGTTTTGTTGTGTGTTTCCTTTACTGATGAAGCTGTCCGGATCAAAGGCAAAATGTTTTAGCACAAAAAAATAAACTGTCCATATGACATGACTGAAAAATGTTTGATTTTATACCTCGAATATTGAGCATGGACTTTGTTGTATTCAACCAGTTTGACAAGACTGTCAACAAGGAAGAGGGCCGGCAATGGAGGAGGGGCGTACCAAAGAGACCATCTAATCACAAGCAGAACTGGTTTGTTCCACTTTGGAGTAAGCTGTTGGAGGAAGAATCAATTTTGTTGTGTTTCCTTGACTGATGAAACCTTCCTAATCGAAGGCGAAACGTTTCAGCACAAAAAGAGAAACTGTCCAGATGACCTGACTGAAAAATTTTGGATTTTATACCTGTATTACTGAGCATGGACTTTGTTGTTTGCAACCAGTTTGACAAGACTGTCAACAAGAAAGCGAGCCAGCAATGGAGGAGGGGCGTCCAAAGAGACCATCTAATCACAAGATGAACTTGTTTGTTCCACTTTGGAGTAAGCTGTTGGAGGAAGAATCAGTTTTGTTGTGTGTTTCCTTTACTTATGAAGCCTTCTGGATTGAAGGCGAAATGTTTCAGCACAAAAAAACAAACTGTCCATATGACCTGACTGAAAAATGTTGGATTTTATACCTGGATTATTGAGCATGGAGTTAATGGAGGAAGGGCATACCAAAGAGACCATCTAATCACAAGCAGAACTGGTTTGTTCCACTTTGGAGTAAGCTGTTGGAGGAAAAATCAGTTTTGTTGTGTGTTGCCTTGACAAATGAAGCCTTCCGGATCAAATGCGAAACGTTTCAGAACAAAAAAAGAAACTGTCCAGGTGACCTGACTGAAAATTTTCTGATTTTATTCTTGGATTTTTGAGCATAGACTTTGTTGTTTTCAACCTGTTTGACAAGACTGTCAACAAGGAAGAGGGCCGGCAATGGAGGAGGGGCGTACCAAAGAGACCACCCAACACAAGCAGAACTGGTTTGTTCCACTTTGGAGTATGCTGTTTGGGGAAGAATCAGTTTTGTGTTGTGTGTATCCTTGACTGATAAAGCCTTCCAGATTGAAGGCGAAACATTTCAGCACAAAAAAAAAAAGAAACTGTCCGGTTGACCTGTCTGAAAAATGTTGAATTTTATACCTGGAATATTGACCATGGACTTTGTTGTTTTCAGCCAGTTTTACAAGACTGTCAACAAGGAAGAGGGCTGGCAATGGAGGATGGGCGTACCAAAAAGACCATCTAATCAGAAGCAGAACTGGTTTGTTCCACTTTGGAATAAGCTGTTGGAGGAAGTATAAGTTTTGTTGTGTGTTGTCTTGACAAATGAAGTCTTCCGGATCGAAGGCGAAACGTTTCAGCACAAAAAAGAAACTGTCCAGATGAATTGACTGAAAATTTTTGGATTTTATAACTGGATTATTGAGCATGGACTTTGTTGTTTTCAAACAGTTTGACAAGACTGTCAACAAGGAAGAGGGCCGGCAATGGAGGAGGGGCGTAACAAAGAGACCATCTAATTACGAGAAGAACTGGTTTTTTTTCCACTTTGGAGTAAGCTGTTGGAGGAAGAATCAGTTTTGTTGTGTGTTTCCTTGACTGATGAAGCCTTCCGGATCGAAGGCGAAATGTTTCAGCACAAAAAAAGAAACTATCCAGATGACCTGACTGAAAAATTTCAGATTTTATATACCTGGATTATTGAGCATGGACTTAATGGAGGAAGGGCATACCAAAGAGACCATCTATTCACAAGATGAACTGGTTTGTTCCACTTTGTAGTAAGCTGTTTGGGGAAGAATCAGTTTTGTGTTGTGTGTATGCTTGACTGATAAAGCCTTCCAGATCGAAGGTGAAACATTTCAGCACAAAAAACAAAAGAAACTGTCCGGATGAACTGTCTGAAAAATGTTGCATTTTATACCTGGAATATTGACCATGGACTTTGTTGTTTTCAGCCAGTTTGACAAGACTGTCAACAAGGAAGAGGGCTGGCAATGGAGGAGGGGCATACCAAAAAGACCATCTAATCACAAGCAGAACTGGTTTGTTCCACTTTGGAGTAAGTTGTTGGAGGAAAAATCAGTTTTGTTGTGTGTTTCCTTGACTGATGAAGCCTTCCGGATCAAAGGTGAAACGTTTCAGCACAAAAAGAGAAACTGTCCAGATGACCTGACTGAAATTTTTGGGATTTTATACCTGGATTATTGAGCATGAACTTTGTTGTTTTCAACCAGTTTGACAAGACTGTCAACAAGGAAGAGGGCCGGCAATGGAGGAGGGGCGTACCAAAGAGACCATCTAACACAAGCGGAACTGGTTTGTTCCACATTGGAGTAAGCTGTTGGAGGAAGAATCAGTTTTGTTGTGTTTCCTTTACAGTTGAAGCCTTCCGGATCGAAGGCGAAATGTTTCAGCACAAAAAAAGAAACTGTCCAGATGACCTGACTGAAAAATGTAGGAATTTATACCTGGATTATTGAGCATGGACTTTGTTGTTTTCAACCAGTTTGACAAGACTGTCAACAAGGAAGAGGGCTGGCAATGGAGGAGGGGCATACCAAAAAGACCATCTAATCACAAGCAGAACTGGTTTGTTCCACTTTGGAATAAGTTGTTTGAGGAAAAATCAGTTTTGTTGTGTGTTTCCTTGACTGATGAAGCCTTCCGGATCAAAGACGAAACGTTTCAGTACAAAAAAATAAACTGTCCAGATGACCTGACTGAAAAATGTTGGATTTTATACCTGGATTATTGAGCATGGACTTTGTTGTTTTCAGACAGTTTGACAAGACTGTCAACAAGGAAGAGGGCCGGCAATGGACGAGGGGCGTACCAAAGAGACCATCTAATCACAAGCAGAACTTTTTTGTTCCACTTTGGAGTAAGCTGTTGGAGGAAGAATCAGTTTTGTTGTGTGTTTCCTTGACTGATGAAGCCGTCTGGATCGAAGGCGAAATGTTTCGACCCTTCAGCATGTGACTGCTGGTGGATTCGAACCCCCTACTCTTGCATTGGAGGACGACTGCTCTAACCACTCAGTCACCGCCGCCCCAAATGGGATTAGCCTGTATAAATAAAGGTTGAATTAATGGATGATTCAGAATATGTTTACACAGTTTCCAGTAGATGTTAGATTTGTTGTAATTTTGTGAATCTTATTGTACAAATGCAATTGCTTGCATGTTTCTTTATAAATTTTGGAGGCCATAAATTTTTTAACACATGAGCTTCTCTAAGCCAGCTTCACAGATTATAGAGGAATGGACAGATGGATGGATGGTTGCATGGATGATGGATGGATGGATGCATGCATGCATGGATGGATGGATGGATGATGGATGGATGGATACATGGATTAATGGATGGATGAATGCATGAACAATGGATAGATGCATGGATGGATGCATAATGGATAGATGGATGATGGATGGATGCATGGATGAATGAATGGATGATGGATGGATTAATGGGTAGATGCATGGATGGATGGATGATGGATGGATGATGTTTCAGATTCAGTGAGAGAGAGACACAGATGCCAAAGCTGCATAAATTAAAGGCCTGTTATGCCTTTGGCTGTGGGCAATAATCAAGAGAGAAAATGTATGGAATCTAAATAAAAGATTCAAGCTGTTTACTGTTTTTGTTACAGAATCCACTGCCTGTATTTTTGCTTTTTTTTTTTTTTTTTTCAAATTTTCTGAAATACAGTATCTTTACCCAAACAAATTTGCACAACAACCATGTGCTTCGTGTGAAGCCATGGTATGTTTCTTTGTTCATCCATCCATCCATCCATCCATCCATCCATCCATCCATCCATCCATCCATCCATCCATCCATCCATCCATCCATCCATCCATCCATCCATCCATCCATCCATCCATCCATCCATCCATCCATCCTCTTTTGCTTGTTCCTAAGTCGAACTGCAGGTGCAGCATCTTGAGCAGGGAGGTTCAGACATCTTCTTCCACAGCCAACTCTTCCAGCTCTTCTGACAACAGACTGGCACAGAGTCCGCAATATTGCAGATGTTGCACCAATCAGTCGGTCAATCTCATGCTCCATTTTCACCTCAGCTTTGGTAAGCCAGGGTCAGAGCACCAAGGTCCCTGCCTTTGGTCACTGCCCATGACGTCATGCACACAACTTGTATGCACCCCCTGCAGGTGGTTGGCTCACAGGAAGAGTTTCTTTGGGTTTTTTGGCGTTGTTTTTTGTGTTGTGGCAAAACTTTCCATCCCTGGTTTGATGGCACAACAGGTGCAGCAGAAGTGCAAAATGTACTGCTGGCTGCCAGTCTTTGCAGGCAGCAAGCAGGGTGTCATGACTAATATACAGGGGAAAGAACCTCTCATATAATATGTGGGGCTGGTACTGGAGTCCAGTGGGAAATCCATCCAGCTCTCACACACTCTGACACATGCTGACTCTGAGTGAGACATTAACAAAAATACACAAATGCTCACATGAGAGGATGGCACGTGTAGGCAAGCACAGACACACACACACATCTGTTTAATCATTTCAAAATTATTTTTTCTTATTATTATAAATTTGTGTTGATCAGACACATTTTTTCACCAGCAACTGTAAAACAATATGGGTTGATTGGTTTGTTATATTTACATATATATGATTTATATTCACTTAGTTTTGCACTTTAATCTGCCTCTCTATATAATGCTGGCTCTTACCTGATAAACATTTGTTTCAGGTTACCCAACTCTTATTAAAAAGATAATGTTTTTCTATTGGTGCATCAGAGTTGCCTCCTTCCTTCATTGTTGAGGCCGGTGCAGTTTCTTGTCCTCTCTTTAGAGGGCACTCTTCACTTTTAAACTATCCCTGTATTCCTTCCAGTGTCTACTTTTCTTTCTTCATGTGTTGCTTAGGTTTGGATGCCTTTTAGCGTCTCTCTTTATGGTTCCTCAGACCGACACAGCTTGTCAGTGTTTACTGTAAACAGTGGGGGTGTTTGCAAAAGCCCTTTTCTTGCTCTGGCTACTGAGCAGACAGAATGGGAGTGGGGGCTGAACAGGTCTCAAAAAATGGTGGTGGTGTCACTGAGGCTACCTGAAAATGATAAAGACAAGCCTCATTTTCTTGTTGAACCCCAAGCAATTTATGCCCCATTTGCACTGCCCCTAATAAGCCCCAACTCTGCTCAGCCCTGCACACCCCTACTCAGCCTGGCTCAACTCAGCCTGGATTTGCACCTGCACTTTAGGATTGATTCTGGAGGCGTGTCCAGAATCCAAGTCCTGCTAATGAGAGTTCTGCGATGAGTTACTCAAAGCAATCTGTTCCTCAGATAATGTTAAATTATTATTTTTATATATGAATGTTTCTGTTGACTTATTTTATATATGAATATTTCTGTTCACTGCTCTGAGACAACTTCTGTTGTGATTTGGCGCTGTATAAATAAACTGAACTGAATTAAATCTGATTAACCAGATACTACAAAAACATTAATATTTAAATCTAAAAAAGTTAAATCTGGTCCTCTGGACATTCAAAAAACAAAACAAAAAAAGTAGAAACATTTCTTCTTTCATCCGAAAGACTTCTTCAGTCTGAGGTGCTGTATTCAGCTCATAGCTATTTATAAAAGACTGAGCTGAATACATCTCAGACTGAAGAAGTCTTTCGAATGAAAGAAGAAACGTTTCTACATTTTTGTTTGTTTGTTTTGTTTTTTGAATGTCCAGTAGACCAGACTTAACTTTTTTAGATTTTTCTACCTGGATTATTGGGCATGCATCAGGATATCTTTATTTAAAATTCTATATTTTTCTTCAGCATTTGATGTATTTGCACTCATTGTGCTTTTGTTTCTTGTATACAGATTATTTTTACCTTTGAATTAAAGTTTAGCTTTGATTTAAAGCTTAAGTTAAAGTGTAAAGCTTGTTTTGTGATTTGTACATCTGTGGGTTAGAATAATGTTGAACCAAAGGCTGTGTCTCTTCTTTAAACATGTTTGAGGGAAATATTCCTGAGATCCAATAATTGTCTTTTTATTATTTTTCAGTTGAATTAACTTTAATTAACAGATTATTTAATAAAGTCAATGGGAAAACAGGATTTCACAATAAAGCCGGCACCGTATATTTATTTTTAATCTTCACTGATAATTTTTTTTTTTTTATTATTATTATTATGCATAAAATGTAAAAAAAAAAAAAAACATTTCCACCCTCTATCCCTCCATCCCGGTCCTCCCGCCTGCCAGGGCTCGAATCCAGCCTTTGTGAGCAGGCGAGGCCGGGGCTCAGGGTCCAGCCTCGCGGGCTTTAACGGCTCAGCAGCTCGTATAATCCTCCGCGGTGACGCCGCTTGCTCAATCTTTGTCGTCGGTCACCAAACACAAAAAACGCCTGGACCTCAGAATTAAACACAGCGTTGTCATTATTGTTTTTAAAATCTTAAAAGTAGATCCAACTTCTGCTCCGCATCCAGAGAAATTGCAAATGGCGGATCAGTGAAAAGTTTCTGAGATCCAGGGACTCCTCCCCCTGACCAGTCAGAGTCCTACATTCACGTTTCGGTCTGGATTCAGCTTGACTGAACTCGCTCGGTCCC
This sequence comes from Nematolebias whitei, assembly GCF_014905685.2. Classification (NCBI taxonomy): domain Eukaryota; kingdom Metazoa; phylum Chordata; class Actinopteri; order Cyprinodontiformes; family Rivulidae; genus Nematolebias; species Nematolebias whitei. The sequence goes on from NC_056507.1 coordinate 40,798,401, forward strand.
ACCGGAGAAACAGGGATGAAAAGAGGTCCTGAATTAGCCTCTGTAAGAGTACCACTGCCTGCAGCTCCTCCTCCAAGATGGCCGCTAATCGCCCACACCTGACGGCCATCAGACTGAGGAGGCGTCCCTGCTACAAAAGGCTGCAGTCCAGTGCTACTCTTCGCTGGAGCATATCACCTTCCATGGTAGTTGTACTTCAAGCCTTTTAGGCTAATACCCACAAGTACTAACCTTAGTCTCTTGTTTCCAGTGTTTTCCTGGTTCCTCGGCTTGTTAAAAGGACCCCTCGTGATCCGTTGGTTTCTGGACTCCTCGTGTCCTGTTCCTGGTCCCCTGGACTCCCTCGTGGCCAGCTCTTGGTTTGTAGACCCCCTTGGGTCCCTCCTTGGTTCAACCACCCTCGTGCCTGGATCCCCTTCGCCTGGTGCTTCTAATCCAGCCAGTGCCTGCCCTGCCAGCTACTGGACTCTCTGGACTCTCTGGAGCTCTCTTGGACAGGAGGATTGGAACCCTCCTCTGGACAACTGTAAGAGATCCACAGAACACAAAACAACAGCTCTTAAGAACTCTACCATCTTCTGGCTGTCCTCTACCCCCTCCAGGAGCTGCAGAGAAGCTGCACCAGAACTGTATATTTATCACCTGTAAATAAACACTGTTCTTTTGTATCTACCTGAGTCTGTCTCGTTCCGGGTCTCATACGAATCTGGGTTCCCCGCGGTTACGACAGAAATGCTCCAGCCTAAGCAGACCCAGAATGAGACCGGGGGCGAACAGACAACCGCCATCTCACAGGTGGAACGGATCTCCAGACTGGAAACAATGTTGCAACAGGTTCTGACCCGGCAACGTGCGGCCCAGTCCAACATGCAGGTACTCGGAGGTATGATTTACTCCATCAAACAACAACTTCTACCTCCTCTTCCTCCAGATCCGACTGACCCGCCTGTCCCCAGTGTCCCTCGTGAGGCACCTGTCGCAACCTCGCATGGTCAGCAGCTGCTCGTCAAACCGTCTGAACTGTTCGCTGGAGATCCCGACCAATGTGGGGGTTTTCTGCTGCAGTGCAGACTCGCTTTCGAGGGAGCCCCGTCTCTCTACCACACAGACTCTGCAAAAATCATTTACTTTATTAACCTTCTCAAAGGTAAAGCCCTTCACTGGGCTAATTCTTTTATGTAGTCCCACGTGAATCCCCCGGCTACTTACTCTCAACTCCTGAAGGAGTTTCGACGGATCTTCGATCGCCCCCTGCAGGCTCCAAACGCAGTGAAACGTCTCCTGGGGTTGCGTCAAGGCCGCCATCCTGTTTCTGAGTAAGCCCTGGAGTTCCGGATCCTGGCAACTCAAACGAGGTGGGACAAACTTGCTCTCCAAGGTACGTTTCTGAACTCACTCTCCGACCAGATAAAGGACCAAATCGCTGCACGAGACGAACCGGAAGGGTTCGACCAACTTATTAAAATGGCCATTGCCATTGATGACCGCTTCCAGGAACGGAGGTGGGAACGGGACTACAAGCCCCAGAAGCCTTCCACTTCTGGGTTCGCGGCCCCTTCAGGTGAACCTCGTTATTTTAAGACAGCGAAAGAAGGTTACCATATGCAAACGTCCCCGGTTATTAATCCTCCTTGTTTGTCTCCCCAGACCAAACTCCCCGTGCCTCCCGAGCCAGAACCCATGCAGATTGGGTGAACACGGTTGACTTTTGAAGAGCGAGAGCGCCGTAGAAACGCTAACCTCTGCATTTACTGTGGCAACCCTGGTCATTATTTACCTCTCTGCCCGTTTCGGGGAAACGAGCAAGCCCACCAGTAAAGCGAGAGATACTAGTGGGTAACTCAGCTCTTACCGCCCCATTTAAACTCCTCTTGCCCACAGTTATCCAAATAAACAGTTCTCGTGTCCCCTTATTGGCCCTGGTTGACTCAGGCGCCGAACAAAATCTCATCAGTTCGGACCTGGTCACCAAATACTCTTTACCCACTTGCGAAATCACTCCCATTTCTGTTTCCGGCGTAACTGGTGAGACGTTGGCGCTCGTCCAACGAAAAACCATCGAGCTTCACTTAATCATCTCTGGCAACCACCATGAGAGAACCAATTTTTTTGTGTTCAACTCCTCCGTTTCTCAGGTTATTTTAGGTTTTCCCTGGCTGAAAACGCACAACCCAGACATTAATTGGGAGCTAGGGTGAGTAGAGAAGTGGAGCAATAAGTGCCTCAAAGACTGTCTACGCTCCGCGATCGCCGGGCAGCCAGTGGTCACTCCTCCTAGTGAGGAGGTAGATCTCTCCGCTGTTCCCACTGCCTACCATGACCTCGCGTCGGTGTTCAGCAAATAGAGAGCCTTATCACTCCCTCCTCACCGTCCCTATGACTGTGCCATTGATTTACTCCCTGGCGCCCCCTTGCCGTCTAGCCGACTTTATAATCTCTCGGGCCCCGAGAGGGGTTCCATGAAAGAATATATCAACGAGTCCCTCGACTCTGGTATCATTCGCCCCTCCACGTCTCCCGTCGGTGTAGGTTTCTTTTTTGTTTCCAAGAAAGATAAAACCTTACGTCCCTGCATCGACTATTGCGGTTTGAACAGTATTACTGTTAAAAATAAATATCCACTCCCCTTAATCAACTCCCTCCATGAGCAGTTACAATCTGCCACCATTTTTACTAAATTGGATTTAAGAAATGCCTACCACCTCGTTCGCATAAGAGAAGGCGACGAGTGGAAAACAGCATTTAAAACACCCCTCGGCCATTTTGAATATTTAGTTATGCCTTTTGGTTTAACAAATGCCCCCGTGGTTTTTCAGGCCCTCGTGAACGACGTATTGCGCGACTTCATCGGCGATTTTGTGTTTGTTTACCTTGACGATATCCTCATTTTTTCCCGTGATCCCTCTCTGCGTGCGGGACAGGTAAGGAAGGTCCTCCAGAGGTTACTGGAGAATCAGTTGTTCGTGAAAGCCGAGAAGTGCCAATTCAATGTCCCCTCGGTTCCCTTTCTAGGTTTCATTTTTGGGGGAGGCCACTACAAGACCGACCCAGAAAAAACAAGAGCTGTGGTCGAGTGGCCTACCCCCGAGTCCAGGAAACATTTGCAACGCTTCCTGGGCTTCGCAAATTTTTATAGGCGCTTTATTAAAAATTACAGTCGAGTGGCCGCCCCACTTTCTCAGCTCACCTCTACCTCCAGACCATTTATCTGGACACCTGAGGCTGAGACTGCTTTTCTTAAATTAAAAACATTATTTTCTTCTACGCCCGTCCTCTCCCACCCTGATCCACATCGACAGTTTATCCTCGAGGTTGATGCTTCGGATACAGGGGTAGGGGCGGTGCTGTCCCAACGATCCTCGGAGGACAACAAGGTCCATCCCTGCGCTTTTTTTTCAAAACGCCTGTCCCAAGCAGAGCGAAATTACAACGTGGGAAACCGTGAACTCTTGGCAGTAAAGCTGGCCCTGGAGGAATGGCGGCACTGGTTGGAGGGCACGGAGACCCCATTCTTGATTTGGACCGATCACAAAAACTTGACTTACCTGCGGGACGCTAAACGCCTGAACCCCCGCCAGGCACGATGGTCACTGTTTTTTACCAGGTTCAACTACGTCCTCACTTTCAGGCCCGGCTCCAAAAACGTCAAGCCGGATGCGCTGTCCCGCCAGTTCGCCCCCCCCCCCCCGACAACACAGAGACCGAGGAGACCATCCTTCCCACCACCTGCATCGTTGGGGCCCTCACGTGGCCCATCGAGGAGGAGATCAGGGAGGCCTGGAAGGTGGAACCGGACCCGGGTGGCGGTCCCCCAGGAACCTTGTTCGTGCCTACCACTCTACGCCCAAAGGTACTACACTGGATTCACAATAACAAACTCTCGTGTCATCCAGGTTCCACCCGCATGATCTCCCTGGCCAGGACTCACTTCTGGTGGCCAGCCATGTCTGCGGACGTACGGGAGTTTGTTGCCGCCTGCCCCATGTGCGCCCGCAATAAGACTGGCACCCAACCCCCCTCCGGCCTCCTGCAACCCCTGCCTACCCCGCGTCGTCCATGGTCCCACATCTTGTTGGACTTTGTTACCAGACTCCCACCCTCTGAAGGTAACATGGTCATCCTAACTGTAATCGACCGCTTTTCCAAAGCGGTCCACTTCATCCCTCTGTTTAAGCTCCCCTCTGCAATGGAGACGGCGCACCTGCTGACACAGCACGTGGTCCGCCTGTACGGTATCCCCTCGGACATAGTGTCGGACCGTGGACCACAGTTCGTGTCCCAGGTTTGGCGCTCTTTCTGCAGGACGCTTGGAGCCACCACCAATCTCACCTCAGGCTACCATCCCCAGTCGAATGGCCAGGCTGAACGGGCCAACCAAGAACTTGAGTCCATCCTGCGCTACATGGCGGAGAAGGATCCGTCAGCCTGGAGTCACCATTTGGCTTGGGTTGAGTACGCCCACAACGTCCATCACTCTACCGCCACCAGCCTGTCTCCCTTCGAAGCCTCCCTAGGCTACCTAGCTCCCCTGTTCCCCAGCCAAGAGATAGACTGCGCGGTACCCTCCGTACAGCATCACTTCAGACGGTGCCGCAGGGTCTGGCACCAGGTGCGGTCCGCACTCCTCCGCACGGCCACCCAGACAAAGAAGGCTGCTGACCGTCACCGTTCCTCGGCCCCTCGCTACCAGGTGGGCCAAGAAGTGTGGCTGTCCACCCGGGACATTCCCCTCAAAGACACCCCTGAAAGATGGCGCCACGCTTCATCGGCCCACTCCCCATCGCCCAGCTCATCGGCCCCTCTGCAGTGAGGCTGCAGCTACCCAGGACCATGAGGATCCACCCGACCTTTCATGTGTCCCAGGTCAAACCAGTCCTCACCAGCCCTCTGTGTCCTCCCTCTGACCTCCCTCCTCCGCCCCGCCTGATCGACAACCACCCTGCGTTCACTGTCCGATCCATCCGCGACGTGCGACGCAGGGGTCGAGGATTCCAGTACCTCGTCGATTGGGAGGGGTACGGTCCTGAGGAGAGGTCATGGATTCCCCAGTCCTTCATCCTCGACCCCAGCCTCATCACCTCCTTCTTCAAGGATCACCCCGAGAAGTGCTTCAGGTCGCCTGGAGGCGATTCTTGAGGGGGGGTACTGTAAGAGTACCACTGCCTGCAGCTCCTCCTCCAAGATGGCCGCTAATCGCCCACACCTGACAGCCATCAGACTGAGGAGGCATCCCTGCTACAAAAGGCTGCAGTCCAGTGCTACTCTTCGTTGGAGCATATCACCTTCCATGGTAGTTGTGCTTCAAGCCTTTTAGGCTAATACCCACAAGTACTAACCTTACTCTCTTGTTTCCAGTGTTTTCCTGGTTCCTCGGCTTGTTAAAAGGACCCCTCGTGATCCGTTGGTTTCTGGACTCCTCGTGTCCTGTTCCTGGTCCCCTGAACTCCCTCGTGGCCAGCTCTTGGTTTGTAGACCCCCTTGGGTCCCTCCTTGGTTCAACCACCCTCGTGCCTGGATCCCCTTCGCCTGGTGCTTCTAATCCAGCCAGTGCCTGCCCTGCCAGCTACTGGACTCTCTGGAGCTCTCTTGGACAGGAGGATTGGAACCCTCCTCTGGACAACTGTAAGAGATCCACAGAACACAAAACAACAGCTCTTAAGAACTCTACCATCTTCTGACTGTCCTCCTCTACCCCCTCCAGGAGCTGCAGAGAAGCTGCACCAGAACTGTATATTTATCACCTGTAAATAAACACTGTTCTTTTGTATCTACCTGAGTCTGTCTCGTTCCGGGTCTCATACGAATCTGGGTTCCCCGCGGTTACGACAGCCTCAAATCAGCTAAAAATACTAGCTAAAGTACTGGTGAAAAAGGGTTATTTCTGTGGTGGGCTGCCCAGAATTGGGGCTTATTAGGGGTAGTGCAAAAGGGGCATTATTGAACCAGGGTTGTTGTCTTCTTAGTTGTTGTGTCTCTCCTGTTCCTTCTCACAGAGCTACAAATACTTATGGCTGCCCTAAATCTCTGAGAAAAATTATCATAGCTTCCGTTGATATGTCATGTCAGTCTTGATGCTGTCATGCCAGAATCACAACATCCCAGTACATTTCAAATCCAATAGGACCCTCAGACAGAGGCTGGTCCATCCTAATGACAAAACACCAACAGAGTAGTGTGGTGTATGCAGTTAAAAAAACGTTCAGCGAGGACTGTCCAGATCTCTATATTGGAGAAACCAAAAAGCCTCTTCACATACACATGGGTCAACACAGGAGAGTCAGCTCCTCAGGACAAGACTCAGCAGTTCACCTACACCGTTGGGTAAGGGACACTCTTTTGAGGACCATTTTTAGACTGAGAACACAGATGGTTTGAGAGGGGGGTGAAGGAAGCCATATATGTAAAACGAGAGAAACTATCTTTAAACAGAGGAGGATGTCTCAGATTTCAACTCTGTAAAACTTATAATGCAGCTTTAGGACTGATACCCAGACTATTTCACTCCTATCAGGAATTTCATCCTTGTGACCAAAGTGGCCTATCTGTGAGTGAGACTGACAAAGACCCTAACAAATCCTTACTGTGAGGATTGATATGTCAGTCTGCATATGTATGTATCTTACCTCATCTTTATAACTCAAACCCCACACTCTGTTCTTTGAATTGAGAAAGCTCCTCGGATGAGAAGCAAAACGTCTTCTGTAACAAATAAAGTCCAGTTGTTTTTGCCTTGAACTTTTTTTTAATTTACCATGTCTAGGATGACTGAGAATCTTCACCAGCACATGCCAGCACAAGTTAATTTTTTTCGTTGTGAATCATTGTCCAGTGACAGCCAATGAGGTTCTATCCACATACTTTTGGGCCCATGAAGTTCGTGTCTAATTACTGTACTTATTTCCTGCTGGATGGAGCCAGGTTGGCGGTCACTTGGGTAGCTGTGCAGGTATTCCTGTTGTACTGTGTAATTTTCATTTAATACCTGGAGCGAGCTAAATATTTGCATTTCACCACAGGACAAACCGCCCCCACAAAATGCACATACTATTTAAAACTTTCAGTGCCCCCACCCCACCTCCTTTTTTGCTTTTGAGAAATCTTGAGGTGTTTCTGTTCTCCTTCCAATACTTGACAGGATGATGTCATAGTGATGATATACACAAGAGGGTGGGAACAGTAATAATCACACTGTTTACATGTATTTCTGTCCAGTGTCAGGTGTAGTGGACAGAGAGGAGTGGGACGAGAGATCAGACTTTGATGTCGAGACTCGTTTCCTGTCGTCATTGTTCTGGAAAGACCTGAGCAGTGGAGAATAGCATGTCCTTTTCAATGGGCTGCCTTTGTTTTGGCTAGAGGCCTTTCTCATTACATGTAGAATAGTAACTGGGCCAGTTGTTGGATTTTATACATGGATTATTGAGCATGGACTTTGTTGTTAAAGTCATGAAAGTTTTTTTTCTTCTTCTTTTGGATGACTTGTATGACATGGTCATCAGTCTCCTTCCTAATGTAATTTGTAAAACACCACTTATTTTAGAAGACTCAAGAAAGTCTTTAAAGCTAAATGGTAAACTGCCTGGAAAAAAATATTCAGACCCAAAGTGGTCAATGGTGGCCCCAGGGAACAAACAAGAACATTCTGTTATTGTTTTGAAAGAGGAAATAATTTGTTAACTGTAGGATACGCTCTGCTGGTTACCTTAATTACTTATTTTCAGAAACAATTAGGTTCTGTTAATTAAGCCCATAAAGCGTGGGCAAAAATTGGGCTTCAGGCAAAGCCATTGTACTTACCCTGGCACATTTCTAGGAAATGAACCAGTAAAGTTTAATCAGACTTTGCAAATGGAAAACAAATCAAGACTGGAAGCCTGGTTTTAATTTGTATAAATGTATGTTTAAGTTGTACTTTGCCACAGAGGAATAAAGACTTGGTAGCATTATTCAAGCAGCAGATTATTCCAAATTGAGATGTGAAGTGAAAACAGTTAGGCGTCAAGGACAGATGTGGTTAGGATTTCCTGAAAGCCTCCATCAAGTAAAAATAAACTACAAACAGGATTCAAAAAAGTCGGGACACTAAACAAATTGTGAATAAAAACTGAATGCAATAATGTGGAGATGGCAAATGTCAATTTTTTATTTGTAATATAACATAGATGACAGATCAAAAGTTTAATCTGAGTAAATGTAACATTTTAAAGGAAAAATATGTTGATTCAAAATTTCACAGTGTCAACGAGTCCCAAAAATGTTGGGACAAGTAGCAATAAGTGGCTGGAAATAGGAAATTGAGCATATAACTGTAACGAAGATAATATGCGTCTGATATTATCCATAATTTAAACGGATTCTTTCATTTTTCTGGACTGAGTAATATCGTGTTTTGAATATTAAATGTGGACGGAAACGTGTTTAAATCTCTGACTCACCAACAACAGTGGGTCGTTTATTTTAAACGATTTAAAACACATCACACATTTACATTAATTGGCAGATTGATTACAATTAACACAGCTTAATTAATGAGCTTTTGCACTGAGAAATCATACGGCCATGATTTCTCACTTGCAACTGAAATACAACAGACATTTCTGAAAATATCTAGATTAAGGAACTGGCAAGATAGAGGTTTAAAGATAGGAAAATGAAGTTTAAATGGAGAGAGATGGGTGAGGGAAAGTGTCTGTATAACCAGAAACAACACGCTCCTTTAGACGCAGCTTAACCCACGGTACACTCGCAGTTGAAGATCGACTCTTTTACCTTTGCAGACGATAGTTTCGGCTTCGGTGTAGAGTTTTCTTTCAACTCTTTTCTGCGTCTCCGTAAGAACAGCTGTGACATCAGGAGTCGTGAGATCATCACAGAACAGACTTCCTCATTGTTCAGAGCGTTCGTCGGGTAGAGCCACAGCGAGACGTCGTGGCATCAATGGACTCTTGTCACTCCATTAGAAACTGCTCGGAACTTCTGTTCCTCTGAACTTCTCTCGTTCAGGAACTTCTCGTTCGAGGTTCTCCCTGGAACTCTGGTTCTCTCTGGAACTCTTGTTCTGCTCTGAACGTTGTTCTGCCTGGAACTAGGAAGTGTCGACCCTTTTAAAGAGGTCACTTCCGGTTCCTCTGAGAACTTCCTGATTGGTTGAACGAACCAACCGGGGTGTGGTTTTAGTGACGTCAGAGGGTCACTACATGTCAAGGAGACAGAGTAGATGTTTTAAGAACAGACAGAAAGATGTTTTGAAGAAACAGAGACATTTAGGAGCCAGTCTTCCTTCTATCTGTCTGAGAGAGTTAAACATGACATTTCGTTCCGATAAACATGTTTTTGACCGTTCCTTGACTTTTGACCGACATCACAACTTGCTCATTTCAGACAGAAGATCAAAAAATGCATAATTACTTTGTAACAGACATCTAACTTGATTTCTACTTTGAATGAGGATTAAAAATCATTAATACTGTTTCACAGTTGATTTAAAGTGAGTAGTTCACTTCAACATTTAAAATGATTTGAACTAAACACACTTTGATTATCAAGATATTGTAAAATAGTAATGATAACAAAAAGAGAGTGTTCTTTCAATTGATTAGTACAGGACACACTTAGAAAGTCTCTGGATGAGCTTAATTTGTATTTCTGGACTCAAATCAATGAAATAACAGTTCCTGTCCCAGGAAGGCCCTCAGGGTCAGGATTTGACCTGAGGCTTAGTTCACTACATAACGAACAGCTGGAAGACCAATTAACACTAATTAGGTCAATTGACAACATGATTGGGTATAAAATGTGCTTCTCAGAGTGTCAAAGTTATCATTATCAACCGTGCATAACATCAAAAGATTCAGAGAATCTGGAACAATCGATGTGCGTAAGGGTCAAGGCCGTAAAACTCTACTGGATGCTCATGATCTCTGGGCCCTTAAACGTCACTGCACCTCAAACAGGAATGCTACTGTCAAGGAAATAACAGAATGGGCTCAGGAATACTTCCAGAAAGCATTGTCAGTGAACACAATCCACCGTGCCATCTGCTGTTGCCAGCTGAAACTCTACAGTGCAAAGAGGAAGCCATTTCTAAGCAAGCTCCACAAGCTCAGACGTTTGCACTGGGCCAGGGGTCATTTGAAATGGAGTGTGGCAAAATGGAAGACTGTTCTGTGGTCAAATGAGTCATGATTTGAAGTTCTTTATGGAACACTGGGATGCCATGTCATCCGGACCAGAGAGGACAAAGATAGCCCGAGTTGTTATCAACGCTCCGTTCAGAAGCCTGCATCACTGATGGTATGGGGTTACATGAGTGCTTGTGGCATGGGCAGCTTGCATGTCTGGAAAGGCACCATTAATGCAGAGAACTATGTTCAGGTTCTAGAACATCATATGCTCCCATCTAGACGTCATCTCTTTCAGGGAAGACCCTGCATTTTTCAACACGATAATGCCAGACCACATTCTGCAGCAATCACAACATCATGGCTACATAGGAGAAGGATACGGGTACTGAAATGGCCAGCCTGCAGTCCAGATCTTTCACATATAGAGAACATTTGGCGCATCATAAAGAGGAAGGTGCGAAAAAGAAGGCCCAAGACGATTGAACAGTTAGAGGCCTGTATTAGACATGAATGGGAGAGCATTCCTATTTCTATCCAAAAAAGTTCAATCTGGTCCTCTGGACATTCAAAAAACAAGAAAAACAAAAAACAAAACAAAGCAAAAAAATGTAGAAACATTTCATCTCTCATCCGAGAGACTTCCTCAGTCTGAGGTGCTGTATTCAGCTCAGTCTCTTAAAAAGCACCTTCTCAGAGTGGATCGACCAGTTTGCTGCTGACAACCAAAACCAGCTGCTCACATGGTCAAGGACCATCAGCCTAACAATGGATCATTATCACACTGATGGCTGCTTACTATTCACAAGGGGTTGAGTGATACTAGCAATCACAGCATTGTAAGAGGGGGACAGCTGAACCCGGAGGCCTCCACCCCTGTTTAATGATGGACGATTTCTTTTCACAAAGATGGACTCCTTTACTCCTCTCTAAAACCATCGTTCCTCTCTGTCCAGGATTGTATGTGTATGTTTTTGTAAAGTGCCCTGAGACAATTTTGTTGTGAATTGGTGCTATATAAATAAACTGAATTGAACTGAATTTACCGAGCTTTGAAAAGATGAAGAAAAAAACACAAACTTTTATTGTTTCACAAAGACTTTATTGTCTAATTTAGTCTATTTGAATTCTGTGGCCAACTTGAGTACAAGTTTTTGACACCATGTACTGAATGGGCATGCTAACGTTGTGTTTGTTTATGCCAAAAAAGAGGAGACAACTGATGACATATTCACTTACTGAAGGGGTGTTCACGCAGCAGTGGAACACTACCGTTTGTAACTTCAAATTTAGGGTGTTTTCACACCTGAGAGTCCGGTAGACTCGATTCGATTTGGGACCAAAATTCAGAACATTTGTTTACATTTTCAGCTGGTGCGATTCGTACCGCACAGGGTCAGTCGAGTCAACCTGTTTCCCCCCTCGCCTGTGGTGGCGCTGCACCAAGATATACTGAAGGAAATTACACAAAAACCTTGGAAGAAGACACTTCTTCTTCTTCTGGAAATAAAAACTAAACCCAAGTGACGCCAAATTTTTGTTGTTTTAGGATTTACGTTTGTCATTTTTTAACAATTAAAAACATTTTTAAAGACATTTGGTTCCACATCTGCTGTTCCTGAGCACCCACTGAGGTGTAATTTCAACCTATCAGTGAAACATAGCCAGGTCTGTGCCTCTCTAATCTGCCCTAAAATTGCACACAGGTGGTTTGATAATATTAAGAGGAATGAGTATGAGTGAAAGCACGTACACATATGTAAGTCTCCTGACATCATGTCAAGAGCAGAATCTTGATCCAAAATTAACTCCTTTGTTGGTACTTTGACTTGTGAATGAGGAATAAATAAATGAATGGTAAAGACAATGAACAAGAGTTCCTCTACAGGCCAAGGATCACTCAGACCTACTGTAATGAAAAAAACATGTTATGATCCTGGAACCATGTAATGCACAAAGATACATGTGCTTTAATAGACAAAAATATATTAAATATGGTTTCATTTGTAACATAGGCCCAATCATATCTACACCTACCATACAGCTAGGCTTTGACCTTAAGGGTGCATTCACACCAGCCCTGTTTAGCCCGCTTTAATTAAACTCTGGTCTGTTTGCCTAGAAAGTCCAGTTCGTTTGGGGAGGTGTGAATGCGCAATCGAACTCTGATGCGGACCAAAAAATTTAAACTCTGGTCCACCTAAAAACCTAGGTCTTGGTTCGGTTGAAGTGAACTCTAGCGCAGTTCGAATGCAGTGTGAATGCAAGCGGACCAGAGACCGCTCCAAAAGCAGGAAGTGGACTACAGTGCAGGGCAAACAAACGTGCATTTCTCTTACCTCATACGGAGCTGTCAGCCATCTTGTGTGAAAAACAACATTCTCTATGGTCTTCTGCCTCATCTTCCACTCATGCTGATGTCAGGAGACTTACATATGTGTACGTGCTTTCACTCATACTCATTCCTCTTAATATTATCAAACCCCCTGTGTGCAATTTTAGGGCAAATTAGAGAGGCACAGACCTGGCTATGTTTCACTGATAGGTTGAAATTACACCTCAGTGGGTGTTCAGGAACAGCAGAGGTGTAACCAAATGTCTTTGTTTCTATCAGGTACTTTCACTTCAGGAGATTAGAAGCTGTCCTGTTACTGGAAATACTGTAAACTGGCCTCATTATTGCGAAACAACACTAATCTCTGCTGCAGAAATAACATATTCAAGTGCAACATTTTATACCACTTTAGGACAGAAGAACAAACTCTTTTTTTTACTTTAGTTGTTCTTGTAGGTCTTTGTCTGTAGAGTGTGTTGGATTACTCAGTTTGCTATAGGCTCGGATCCATGTTACCATCAGCATGGGAAAGACATAAAGAGTCGAGAAAAGGCTAAAAAAAGTCCATGCTCAATAATCCAGGTATACAATCCAACAATTTTCAGTCAGGTCATCTGGACTTTTTTGGTTTTGAACCAGTTTGACATGACTGTCTACTAGGAAGAGGGCCGGCACCACAGGAGGGGGCGTACCAAAGACACCTTCTTAGCACCAACATAACTGGTTTGTTCCACTTTGGAGTGTTAAAGACGGGAGCTGGCTGCAGGCCACCAGACCCGAAAACCCCCTCCAGCCCATGTCTTTCCCCCGGCTCGACTCTCCCTCAGAAGTGGCAACCCTCATTATCAATAAATCAAGGAAACATCAATTGTTTTACCAATTGTATTAAAATCAATGCAGGAAAAAGTTACAATTCACAGCGCTAGACTCTCCGGTCTGTGACGCGTTCACAGACCCGGAAGAGCCCCGATGTCCTGTGTCATTACTCATTTATAGGGTCCTGGACTCCTCCTTCACAGAAGAGGAGCTCAACCTGTCAGTGTATGAGGGGCTTGACTAAGTGTGATCCCAGTGGATCTTATGTGATTCTGATGTGTTAGGAAATATGAGATGGTGCTTCAAAAAGCCCTTCTGCGTGATGTGGCAAGCAGATTAAACTATTTTGTGACAGATATTGAATCCCAGGGAGACTTTTTTTTAGAGTTGCTGACCCAGTTTAACCCAGTCAGAACCGGGCCATAATTTCATTATAATCCCGTCTCTGAGCGGATCAAAACCATAGGACCAGTCCAAAAATATTTTAACAGGAGTAAGCTGTTTGGGGGAAGAATCAATTTTGTGTTGTGTATTTCTTTGACTGAGGAAGCCTTCTGGATTGAAGGTGAAACATTTCAGCAAAAAAAAAAAAAAACTGTCCAGATGACCTGACTGAAAATTGTTGGATTGTATACCTGGATTATTGAGCATGGACTTTTTTGGTTTTGAACCAGTTTGACATGCTTTTCTGTCTGGAATACTGCTCAGTTACAACAGAGTCTTGATTCTGGGAGACTTTAATGTACATGTTTGCTGTCCTGACAAGCCTTTGGTGCAGGAGTTTCTAAATCTGATACAATCTTTCAACTTTGTGCAAAATGTCGTTGGTCCAACTCATCAGCAGGGCTATACACTTGATTTAGTTCTGTCTCATGGTTTATCTGTGGTTAATCTGGAAATTGGAGATGCTATTGTTTCAGATCACAAACCCATTTAATCCGAAACCTCTGTTATTCATGAGTCTAAATCCCCCGCTCCAGCCAAGAGTTGTCGTATATTTAACTCTTCAACCGCTGCTCTTTTTTCCTCTGCATTCATTACTGATGCTGCTTCAGTCCCTGAAACCTCTGCCTGTATTAATACGCAGGAGCTGCTCAGTAGGCATGATGCGACCTGCTCTAAGATTTTAGATCTCGTGGCCCCGCTAAAAATCAGACGACCAAAGCGGGCACCACACCCCTGGTTGAACGCGACCACTCGAGCAGCCAAACGTCTATGCAGGAGAGCTGAATGCAAGTGGAAAAAGAACAAATTACAGATTTCTTTTATTATGTTAAAAGCGTGTCTGAAAGACTATCAGAGCATTGTTAAATCTGAAAAAAACAAATACTTCTCCCAAATCATTGCTTCAAATAGTCATAATCCCTGTGTTCTTTTTAATACCGTAAATTCCATTTTAAACGTGCCTCCGTATGCCAGCATGGAGGCCTCTGTTGACATCTGCAACAACTTTACCAGATACTTTGCTGATAAGTTAAGAGTTGGTTAGGTCATCCATCCCCCAGTCCACAACTGATCCCTCTGTTTTTGTTCCTTGCTCAGCTGTCTTCAAACAGTTTGAACCCATTTCACTCCCATTTCTAAACAAAGTCGTTGGTCAGATGAAACCCTCCGGTACCCCTGCTGACCCCATTCCTGCGTCGTTTTTCAAACAAGTTCTACCCACGATTGGACCCTCTGTTCTTACTATTATAAATAGTAGTATTGTGACAAGTGGGGTTCCCGATGTTTTCAAACATGCAGTAGTTCATCAGTTAATTAAGAAACCTGGACTTGACCCTTCGACTTGCTCAAATTTTAGACCAATCTCAAAACTTCCCTTCCTGTCCAAAATTCTGGAGAAAATAGTTTTCATTCAATTAAACAAGTTTTTGAATGAGAACAAAATCTTAGAGATTTTTCAATCTGGTTTTAAGCAACTCCACAGCACTGAAACAGCATTAGTAAGGGTTTGTAACAATATTATGATATCAACGATTCTGGTCAATTTGTAGTACTTGTGCTCCTGGACCTTACTGCTGCTTTTGATACTGTTGACCACAGTATCCTTATATCAAGGTTGGAGCAGTGGGTTGGGATCACAGGTGCTGCATTAGAATGGTTCCGCTCATACCTGAGTGGCAGGAGTTTTTGTGTCAAGGTTGATAATAATGTATCCGCCTCATTACCTCTTACTTGCGGGGTCCTACAGGGTTCGATTCTTGTACCCCTTCTGCTCTCACTTTATTTGCTTCCATTGGGGTCCATCCTGAGGAAACATGGTCTTTCATTCCATTGCTATGCTGATGACTGCCAGATCTACCTGCCTGTGTAACCAGCAAGTGTTTGCTCCATTCACCCACTGTTAAAATGTCTGGACGACATTAAGGTCTGGATGGCTTCAAATTTCTTAAGTTTTAACATTGAGAAGACTGAAGTCATTGTATTTAGCCCTAGCTCAACTGCCGCCACTGATCCTGTCAACCTGGACTCTTTTCAGCCATATCAGAGTCAGAGAGTCAGAGTCAGAGTTTCTTTATTGTCATTCGCACCTCATGTGGTACATGTGGTGGAGCGAAATTATGTACGCAGGGTCCCAGTTACATCCAACAATAAAATGTATAAGAAAAACAGTAATAAGATCTAAGATATGAACTAAGAAAAACATCAACTAAATATACACTAAGCACTCATAACATAAAACATTGAACATCAGCACAAACATGAACATGAGTCTGTGAGCAGATGTGCACGCATGAACACATCAACATTGAAACAGATCAGCAGCAACATGAAACAGATCAGCAGCAACATGATATGGTTTTTCACAGTGATTATTCTAGTTAGAGATTCATGAGTCTAACAGCCTCAGGGTAGAAGCTGTTCCTCAGTCTAGTGGTTCTACACTTAATGCTCCTTAACCTCCTTCCTGAGGGGAGTGGGGCAAAAAGTGAGTGTGCTGGGTGGGTGGGGTCCTTCATGATGCAGGTGGCCCTCTTCCTGCATCTGGAGGTGTAGATGTCTGTGATGGTGGGGAGACTGATTCCAACAGATTTCTGTGCAGCCTAGCATCTTAAGCAGTCTAGTAAAAATCTTGGGATGGTTTTAGACTCTGACTTCAAGTTTGACAAACAAATTAACTTTGTTCAGCAGAAAAGCTTCTTCCAACTAAGACAGGTAGCTAAGCTCAAGCCAGTGTTGTCCAGACCCAACCTTGATACACTAGTCCATGCCTTTGTCATGACCCGATTGGACTATTGTAATGCATTCTATGCTGGGGTCAGCCAGGCCTCCATTTTACATCTTCAGCTCGTCCAGAATGCTGCTACTCGGCTTTTAACCGGAACTCGTAGGTCTGAACATATTACACCAGTTCTGTCCTCCCTTCTCTGGCTCCCTATTCATACTAGGCTAGTCTTTAAAATTCTTCTGTTGACCTTCAAGTGCCTAAATGGCCTCGCACCACTTTACCTCTCTGAGCTTCTGGAACCTTACATTCCCTTTCGGGCCCTGAGATCATTTGATCGGCTGCTTTTGGCTGTTCCAAAAACAAGACTGAAGCTCAGAGGAGATCGGGCTTTTTCAGTCATGGGCCCCAAACAAAAGACATGAAACTTTGTATAAACTCTTGCCCAACAGAGGGTACTCCTGCTCTTTCAATGAAAAGAGCAGAGAACTGTTGCGGCACAAGCATGATGTCACTCTGCCGTGACGCAGGGGGACCACTCTCGGAGCGAGTGAGAAAGTTGGGCGCATGTGCAGTTTCATCATGGGTAATGACCACAATTTCCCGGGGGTACAGACTTCAGGCCAACATGAAGCCACCCAGATTCAACGGAGTTGTTTTCTCTGTAGCCAGCGGAGATTCTGTTCACGTTTTGGAGGAAGAGATCGCCTCCCTTTTAAACAAACGAGCGATCATAATAATACCGAACGAGGAAGGCACAAGGCTTCTATTCTTGCTATTTTCTGATTCCAAAGAAGGATGGTACTTTGCTCTGCCCCATTTTAGATCTGTATGTACTAAACAGACACTTACGCAGATATACGTTCAGAATGATAACACACAAAACACTCTGTTGGTCCATCCGTCCAGCAGATTGGTTTGTAACGATAGATCTGGCGGATGCTTATTTCCATATTGCAATTTATCCACCACACTGAAAATTTCTCAGGTTTGCCTTTCAGGACAAAACCTACGAATTTTAAACGATCCCGTTCGGACTTTCATTAGCTCCGCGGGTGTTCGGCAGGTGGGTGGAAGCAGCGCTGGCCCCCTGAGGGCAGCGGCATCAGAATTCTCTCATATATAGACAATTATCTTATATGTTCCCGCATGCAGGCACAAGCCATCGGCGACTCCCAGGCAGTAATAAAACATTTAACAGACCTGGGATTCAGAATAAACTGGATAAAGAACTGCTTAGTACCCAAACAAAATACAGAATATTTGGGTCTCAAAATAGACTCCCTCTCTTATAACATGACACTGTCAGAGAGGAGGATAACATCCTTCTCCCATTGCATTGCAAGCTTCCAGCAGGGGAGAGTCATCTCATTCAGACTTTGTCTGTGCCTGCTTAAGCTAATAGCCTCAGTAATTATGGTGGTAAAACTGGGTCTTATAATGATAAGGGACTTTCAAAGATGGGTCGCATCACTGACTTTATGACCCTGCCGCCATTTATATTGCAGAGTGAAAGTATCTGTAACATGTATGATGGATCTGCATCCATGGAGGGACCCAGTGGAGTTCAGCACTGAGGTTCAACTAGGAGCAGTAACATCCAGGGTCACCATCACAACAGATGCATTCCTGAGAGGATGGGGGGCCACGATGATGGGCAGGACAGTGAACGGTGTGTGGTCACAGACAATGTCACGCCTTCACATAAATGTGCTTGAACTGCAGGCAGTTTTCCTTGCTTTAAAGCATTTTCTGCCCCATTTAAAGGATTGTCATGTTTTAGTGAAGACAGACAACTCAACAGTGGTTGCTTACATCAACCGTCAGGGTGGGACACAATCCCAGCAGCTACACAGACTGGCCCGAGAGTTAATCTTATGGAGCAGCACCAGACTCTTGTCAGTCTGGGCAACTCATGTGGCAGGGATCTTGAAATGAGGAGCAGATCTGTTGTCCAGGGGCAACCCTCTGTATGGAGAGTGGCAGCTCTACCCTCAGGTGGTGGAACAGATCTGGCAGAGATATGGCAGGGCTGCCGTAGATCTCTTCGCCACATGTGAAAACACTCACTGCCCGCTGTTTTTCTCCCTGTCAGACGCAGATATTCCACTAGGGGTGAATGCTCTAACTCACCCATGGCCAAACGTGCTGCTGTATGCATTCCCACCTCTCAGCCTGATTTCTCCCACATTGAACAGAGTGAGAGAACAGGGCCGTTCTTTAATTTTGGTGGCCCCATGGTGGCCATCCAAGCACTGGGTGGCAGAAATTATTCAGATGCTGTCAGGGGAACCATGGCCTCTTCCTGTTCACAGGGACCTTCTGTCCCAAGCCAGGAGAGAAATGTATCACCCGCACCTAGACTGCATGGCTTTCTGGGCCTGGCCCGTGAAAGGTGGAACCTAAATCTAGCTGGTCTCCCCCCAGGGGTCACTAATACAATTCAGAACGCAAGGGCCCCCTCTACGCATTATCCGTATAGTGGCAAATGGTAAGTTTTGAAGAATGGTGTGGGGAGAGACACACCATTCCCTTCCAGTGTTCTCTTGTGTAACCCTCTGTATGGAGAGTGGCAGCTCCACCCTCAGGTGGTGGAGCAGATCTGGCCGAGATATGGCAGGGCCGCCGTAGATCTCTTCGCCTCATGGGAAAACACCCACTGCCCGCTGTTTTTCTCCCTGTCAGACGCAGATGCTCCACTAGGGGCGGATGCTGTAGCTTACCCATGGCCAAATGTGCTGTTGTATGCATTCACACCTCTCAGCCTGATTTCTCCCACATTGAACAGAGTGAGAGAACAGGGCCGGTCTTTA
The DNA here is from genome assembly GCF_014905685.2 of Nematolebias whitei. Classification (NCBI taxonomy): domain Eukaryota; kingdom Metazoa; phylum Chordata; class Actinopteri; order Cyprinodontiformes; family Rivulidae; genus Nematolebias; species Nematolebias whitei. The sequence continues at coordinate 40,817,652 of NC_056507.1, forward strand.
ATTTTGGTGGCCCCATGGTGGCCATCCAAGCACTGGGTGGCAAAAACCTTCTGTCCCAAGCCAGAAGATAAGTTTATCACCCCCACCTAGACCGCATGGCTCTCTGGGCTGGCCCGTGAAAGGTGGAATCTAAGGTTGTTTTCACACCTGATAGTCCGGTAGACTCGGTTTGGTAGGGGACCAATATTCATACCATTTTATTTACATTTGAACTGGTGCGTTTGCATTCACACTGTACTGTGCAGTCGAGCCAACCTGTTGAACCAACCTATTCCCCCGCTCACCTGTGGGGGCGCTGCACCAAGAACTACTGAAAGAAACAACACAAAAACCTCTGAAGAAACTCCTTCTTCTTCTGAAAATAAAAACAAAAACGGAGTGGCATCAAGTTTTAGCAGTTTTAGGAGTTATAATTTGTCATTTTTAAAAAATGGACTCAGCATGAGCAGAAGATGAGGCAGAAGACCATGGAGAATATTGTTTTTTACACAAAGCAGCCGACGGCTCCATATAAGGTAAGAGAAATGTGTGTGTGTTTGCCCTGCATTGTACTCCACTTCTTGCTTGTGGAGTGGGGCCCGGTCTGTTTACATTCACACTGTACTCGAACCGCGCTGGAGTTCTCTTCTACCGGACCAAGACCTAGGTTTTATCCCGGGCCAGAGTTCACCTTTTTGTTCCGTGACAGAGTTCGATGGCGCGTTCACACCTCCCCAAACGAACCAGACTTTCTAGGAAAACGAGCTAGAGTTTGGTTAAAGTGGACTAAACAGGGCTGGTGTGAAAGCACCCTTAATCTAGCTGGTCTCCCCCCAGGGGTCATTAATACAATTCAGAACGTGACGGCCCCCTCTACGCATTATCCGTATAGTGGCAAATGGTGAGTTTTTGAAGAATGGTGTGGGGAGAGGCACACCATTCCCTTCCAGTGTTCTCTTGTGGATGTGCTCTGTTTCTTTACAGAATCTATTGGAAAAAGGGAAGGCTTTTTCCACTATCAAAGTTTATTTGGCAGCTATTTCAGCTTGTCACATCGGTTTTGGTGACAAATCCATTGGACAGCACCCGTTAGTGTGTCGCATCATGAAAGGGGCACGACGTACGCTGCCGGACTCTAGGCCTCTGGTACCTTTGTGGGATTTCTCACTGGTGCTGGAAACCCTCCGTGATCATCCCTTTGAACCTGTGGAGGGGGCAGGGATGAAATTTCTTTCTTTTAAGACTGCCCTGCTTTTAGCTTTAACTACAGCTAAAAGGGTGAGTGAGTTACACACTTTATCTATCAGCACTTCCTGCTTGCAGTGGGCACCTGGGTTCTCTAAGGTCTGTCTGAGGCCCAATTCAGTGTTTGTGCCTAAGGTGGTGGATTCTGTGTACAGATGTTGTTCAGTAGAGCTGTTAGCTTTCCATCCTCCTCCATTCTCCTCTGTAATGGAGCGAGACCTTAACTCATTGTGTCCTGTGCGGTCGCTGAAAGCATATGTTGACAGGACAGCTGACTTCAGGAAGTCAGACCAACTGTTTGTTTCTTGGGCCTCAACTCATAAAGGGAAACCAGTGTCACGCCAGAGGCTGGCACATTGGATTCTGGAGACAATTAGTCTCTGTTACAGAGCCCATTCTACCAGGAGCATGACCACATCATGGGCCCTGTTTCAAGGAGTATCAGTCCAAGATATTTGTGAGGCAGCTAGCTGGGCCACACCGCATACGTTTGTACGTTTTTACAGGCTGAATGTGGCTCAGCCATCCCTAGCTCATGCGATACTGGACGCCTGTACTTTGCAGCCTTCTTAGTCCGGGTTCAGGATAGTTGTTGGCTTCGGGGCTTTTTTGCAGTACGGGAGTGGGTCATATCTCCCATAGTGAAACACTGAATGAAGTTAGAAAAAGAACGTTAGGTTACTTAGCGTAACCCCAGTTCTTTGATAACAGAGTGAGGTGTTTCACCAACACTTCCCTCCTTGCATGGTCACGGAAAGAAACCATCCTAGAATGAGTAGGAGGTGGTCGGTTGACTGTGGTGTCATGGTGGTGGCGGAACTCTGAGCAGAGCTCAACAGGTCTGTCTTTGACAGACGTAATGTCATAGGAGCTTCCGTAGATGGTCACGCTGGAGCATTTCCCATAGTTCCCCTCACTCTGTTATCAAAGAACCGGAGTTACGTTAAGTAACCTAACGTTTTGTGTTGTGTGTTTCCTTGACGGATGAAGCCTTCTGGATGGAAGGTGAAACGTTACAGCAAAAAAAGAAACTGTCCAGATGACCTAACTGAAAATTGTTGGATTGTATACCTGGATTATTGAGCATGGACTTTTTGGGTTTTGAACCAGTTTGAAATGACTGTCGACGAGGAAGAGGGCCGGCACCACAGGAGGGGGCGTGCCAAAGAAAGCTTCTTAGCACCAAAATAACTGGTTTGTTCCACTTTGGAGTAAGCTGTTTGGGGGAAGAATCAGTTTTGTCTTGTTTGTTTCCTTGACTGATGAAGCCTTCCGAATGGAAGGTGAAATGTTTCAGCAATAAAAATAAACTGTCCAAATGACCTGACTGAAAATTGTTGAGTTGAAAAAAGTTTTTTGTTATTTTTCTGGAAGCAAGAATTTATTTTAAAGTTATATCAATAAGTGAGAGTGTAATTGGTGGAGGTGGGTGTTTTGTTTTGAGTCTCAGTGTTGAATAGTGTCACTCATTCATGAATAGAAAAATTCTGAGATTGATCATGATGGTATTTTGTTTTTTTGCTACCTATGTTACACATCCCCTCCCCTACAGTTGCTCTCATGTTCTGGCATTGCTTTGAGGCCTCAGAATAATGGGAGATGAGGGAGAACAGGAGAGGCAAAGTGAATGGTTGGGTGTGTGGGGCAGGCTGACTACTTCAGCTCCTCTTCCCTCTTTCGGACCTGTCAGGCAGGCAGCCAGGGAATAATGTAGAAATGTAGCTGGCTGACGTCAACTTGATTAAGTCTGTGCATGTGTCTCGGCAGAGAGGAGACCCCAGGCTTAATCACCCTTAGCCTTGACACTCTCCTTCCCTCTTATTTTCCTACCCATTTTCTTTTTTCATTTTCTCTGCCCTCCTTTTCTACTTCCTTCTACTCCAACTTAGCACACCCACTCAAAGAACAAGAGTTTTTACCCTCTATTTTCTGCTCTATTTTTTGTTTTTCATTGTTTTTATATTTTTTTTCAGGTCTCCTTACTTTCAGCGTGTTGTAACTGGCTTTTTTGTTTGTGAAGCCTTTCTTTCACTGTTTATTGAACCTTTTTTTCCCACTTACTCTTTCTCCCTCCTTTCTCTTTTCTTGAATCACGACTTACTCTTTGCATTCTTTTTTCAGTTGATCCTTTGTGTCTATGTTTGATGTAATTTTGTATGAATAGTAAGGATGGGGCCGATCCGATCCGATCCAGTATTGGTATCGGGCTCCGATACCAGCATAATTTACGTATCAGATTTTCCGATCCAACCTGCCGATATTTCCGATCCTTGATGCATGTCTGTGGTTGCGTTGCACGGTGGCTTCAAACTATGGAAGGGATTTTCTGAACAGAGGCGCGTCTCATGAACCCAGAGTAATAAGACCCGCCTCACATTCAGGAAATCCATTTCATAGTTTGCGGCCAGCTACAACGTGAAGACTGAGTTAGCAGCACTGTGGCTAACATCTAACCAATTTTTCATCTAAACATGTCTGCTCTGTGGAAGTATTTTACACTAGAAACACTACAAGACAGCAACGTGCAATGTCTGCAGAGCCATAGCACCACATTAAACCGCGGTAAATTTAGTTTTACGATGGACATTCGAGCTCCGGGGCTTCAGCGGTCTGTTATTTTTGTTCAGTTCGGAGAAGGCAGTCTGATTTCGGTCATCCATGCTCAGTCTGACCCGCTCAGTCTGCCCGTCTCTGAGGAGGGGCGGACTGAGCGCGGCTGACCGAGATCAGACTGCTTGCTACGGATTTAACAAGAAGAACACATCGCTGAAGCCCTGGAGCTCGAATGTTTACAGAGAAGTTGCTAAACTTCATTGTAATTAATGACCAACCACTATCAGTTGTAGAAAACGAAGGATTTCACAGCTTGATACTTGCAGCCAAGATATAGTTTACCCTCAAGGAGATATTTATCAGTACAACAGTAGACAATCAGAAAAACACATATGATATGATTTGAAAATTACAAGAAAAAAAAAAAAAAAATATATATATATATATACATA
>NC_056507.1:40821980-40837887 GCF_014905685.2 Nematolebias whitei
TTTCTTTTTAACAAAAAAACGAAGTCCAGATGACATGATTCAACCTTTTTTGTTGTTATATACCTGGATGACTGAGAAAACAAACTTTGTGTTTATCCAAGATCTCGTTCTTTCGGTCACAACCCAAAGCTCATGACCATAGATGAGGGTATGAACGTAGATCATCCGGTAAATTGAGAGCTTCGCTTTTTGACTAAGCTCTCTCTTCACCACGACAGACCGATGCAGCGCCTGCTTCACTGCCGACGTTGCACATCGATCTCACACTCCATTTTTCCCTCATTCGTGAACAAGACCCCAAGATACTTAAACTCCTCCACTTGGGGCAGAACCTCCTGAGAGGGCACTCTACCCTTTTCCGGCTCAAGCCCATGACCTCGGATTTGGAAGAACTAATCTTCATCCCGGCTGCGTCACTCTTGGCTGCAAACCGCTCCAGTGAAAGCTGTAGATCATGACCTGATGAAGCCAATAGGATTATATCATCTGCAAAAAACAAACAATCCTAAGGCCACCTAAATGGATCCCCTCAACACCTTGGCTGCGCCTAGAAATTCTGTCCATAAAAGTTATGAACAGAATTGGTGACAAAGGGCAACCTTGGTGGAGTCCAACTGTCACTGGGAACGAGCCTGACTTACTGCTGGCAATGCGGACCAAGCTCTGACACCGGTCGTACAGGGACCTAACAGCCCATATCAAAGGGCCTGGTACCCCATACTCCTGGAGTACCCACCAAAGGGCTCCCCGAGGGATGCGGTCCAACGCCTTCTCCAAGTCCACAAAGCACATGTAGACTGGTTGAGCAAACTCCCACGCACACTCCAGGACCCCGCTGAGGGTGTAGAGCTGGTCCAATGTTCCACGACCAGGACGAAAACTGCACTGCTCCTCCTGAGTCCGAGGTTTGACTATCCGACGGACCCTCCTCTCCAGAACCCCAGAATAGACCTTACCAGGGAGGCTTAAGTGTGTGATCCCCCTGTAGTTAGAACTCACCCTACGGTCCCCCTTTTTAAACATTTTATTTTATTTTATTCATTTATTCATTAATTTAAAAGAAACAAAACAAATTCATTAAAAAGAAAACATTGAATGAAAAGAGTGCAGAAAGAAAAATCTTATATCTGCCCCTTATTTAAAAAAATATAAAATAACTTCAAACAATCACTTAAATTAATCACTTTAATATCCACTTTAAAGCTAGGAATAAAGAGAAACATGTTTTGTGTTAGCAGAATTTAATTCTAACTTTAAAACTTATCCAACATTAATAAAACTTACCTCAAGTTGCCTTTTTGGACATGCATGCATATATTTGTACAAATTGTACTTTAGAGGAGATTATTACAGACTCATATAAAATCAATGATGATGATGATATCGGAACTGGATCGGTATCGGCCGATATTTACATTTAGGTATTGGGATCGGATGGAAGTAAAAAAAAAAAAAGTGGATCGGTGCATCCCTAATGAATAGGTCAAACCATTCATATTTTTGATATCTGTGCATGTCATCTCTCATTCTCTCTTTCTCCCTCCCTCTATTTCTCTCTCGCGGTTGCGTGTGCACACTTTATGAATGCTTTTCAGAGTATTCTTTCACCATTCATGTTTTTTTAAACCCATTTTCATTCAGACCCCATTTACACGGACATGGTGGGGGGGAAACAGGTTTTTTTTTTGGATTTTGATTTGAGGAAAAAAAATACACGTTGACACTGCACATTTTGTGTTTACATGAATGCCCTAAATCCGCTGTAGTTGCCATGCCAGGTCATTAGTTGGTGCTGTGAATTTTATACATTCACCTAATGAGAATGCATGCTGCCTGGGACTGCTCTCAAAGTAAGAAGAGAAGCTATTCTCACATCAGAGGTGGACCAGTTCCGAACGAGCATACACCTTGGCCCGAAGCTTGGCACTGCAGGACTTACAAGAGAGAAATGTTGGAGCAACCACTGCTTAATTTAAGCCAGATCCTGCCAGAACAAGATCCGGTACCCCCCCACACACCCACTGCCCTGCACCCCCCTCCCCCGGCCCACCCATTATTTGCGTTCCAGCATTGATTGGTTTCCAAATTAAGCCCTGGTAGCAACTATTCACTTAAAATTCCCCTCATTTCTTTTTTACAATCCATTCAGTGTTTTAAGCTGCATTAAGCAAAGGAGTGACAGCCTGTTCAAGCCAGCTGAACAACATGGCGTCAGTACCCAGGATGAAAACAGAAAGGAAGAATACAGTGCGGTTAACGTGTCTTTAATAGTGTGTTCAGTTTTCTTATCAGTGTTTGTGTGACACAAAGTTTCTTGTGTTGAATAAATAAATAAAAATTAAACCTGAGGTCTTCATTTTCAACTTCAGAAAAAATGAAATATGTTTCACATCACTTAAATCACATAACTTGAATTGCATAATGTCCAGATAGCTTCATTTAGCTCAGATAGCTTCATTATATCTCCTACCACTAATAGAAAAACAGTTTATTATTGTTAAACTGTTGTTATTTAGCACATTTAAGTATGTTATAGTGCAGCATGACGTGTGGAATATAATAGTAATAATTTATTCAATTTGTACTGCACTTTACATTTTACAATCTCAAAGTGCTACAATATAAAATATCTAAAGAGAATAAAATGTAGACTAAAAAAGGACTAAAAAATTGTTAAAAGCCTGCCTCGACAGGTTCGTTCAATAAATAGCAATATTAGAACTAGGGATGGGGCCGATCCGATCCAGTATTGGTATCGGACTCCGATACCAGCATAATTTACATATCCGATTTTTCTGATCCACCTGCCGATATTTCCGATCCATGATGCATGTTGGCTTCAAACTATGGAATGGATTTCCTGAACAGCAGCATGTCTCATGAACCCAGAGTAATAAGACCCGCCTCACATTCAGGAAATCCAGTTCATAGTTTGCAGCCAGCTACAACGTGAGGACTGAGTTAGCAGCACTGTGGCTAGCAGCTAACAAACTTTTCATTGAAACATGTCCACTGTGTGGAAATATTTTACACTAGAAACACCACAAAACAAGACAGCATCGTGCAATGTCTGCAGAGCCATAGCACCACATTAAACCACGGTAAAGTTAGTTTTACGTTGGACATTCGAGCTCCGTGGCTTCAGCGGGACGCTGCTCTTTGCGCTCAACCGGAAAGAGGCGACTCGACCCCGGCCAGCCACGTCCAATCTGCCCCGCTCAGTCTGCCCGTCTCCGAGGAGGGACAGGCTGAGCGCGGCTGCCCCAAATCAGACTGCTTGCTTCAGATTGAACAAGAAGAAGACATCGCTGAAACCACGGAGCTCAAATGTTTACCGAGAAGTTGCTAAACTTCATCATTTCATGACCAACCACTATCAAATTTAGGAAACAAAGGATTTCACAGCTTGATACTTGCATCCAAGATATAGTTTACCCTCCAGGAGATATTTATCAGTACAACAGTAAACAATCATAAAAAAACATATGATTTGAAAATTATATTAAAAACAAAAACAGCTACATTATAAAGTGATGTGAAATACTAAAAATGGGAACATGTCTGTTGGTTTATGCCATGAACTTAGCAGGTGTTTGAAGCCATTTAACATTTTATTTAATTTAATTCATTCATTTAAAAGAAACAAAATAAAAATAAAAAAATCATGAAAAAGAAAACATTGAATGAAAAGAGTGCAGAAACAAGAAAAAAATTATATTTGCCCCTTATTTAAAAAAATATAAAATAACTTTAAACAATCACTTTCACACCACACATAAACACATCAATTTGTACAAATTGTACTTGAGAGGAGATTATGACAGCCTCATATAAAATCAATGATGATGATGATGATATCGGAACTTGATCGGTATCGGCCGATATTCAGACTTAGGTATCGGGATCGGATCGGAAGTAAAAAAAAAGTGTATCGGTGCATCCCTAATTAGAACTGGATCTGAATGGTGTCTCTTCCCAACACAGAGGTCGGTCACAGCAGCTACATTCTGGCGTAGATTAACTACGAGACCCAAAATATATTCCATCAGTCAAAGCACAGAAAGCTATATGTTTTACTCCACTGCCATTGTTGTTAGAAATATGCTGTCGGTCCGAGTGTGCGTGAAATGTATGCCCCTAGTGTGCATGTGGTTTAACACCTGCGAGAAATCTTGACATTATCAGCGGGTGGTCTCCTGAAAACCTCCACTCTGAGGTGGGTTGAGAAACCTCCAGATTCAAAGAGGGGGGCTACAGGTGTCCTGTAAATGAACAGTCGAACTGCGCAGAGAAAGGTGCGGTTTCTCTCAAAATACCCGCCGTGTAAACGGCCCCTCAGTTGTCAGAGGACATATTTGTTTTTTTCTTGTTTGTTTGTTAAGCCTTAGGTTGGCTAAACGTACTGCACTTTAGAGGTTCTCCAAAATTTTATGGGTTGTAGCTTCGAACAAAGCCGGATTAACCATATGGGCAACTGGGCAAGTGCCCAGGGGCCCACGATCTCTAAGGGGCCCAGGGCAGTGAGGGCACAAGCAAAATATCTGGTAGACATCTGGAGACAGTTTGTCTGTTATCAGGTGGGGAGATCTGGTAGACAACTGGAGACAGTTTGTCTGTTATCAGGTGGGGTCCAGTCCACCTGGGCATCAGTTTGCGGGCGAGAGTTCTGGTCCCGGACTCCCCTTTCCCGGTTGTGGGGGCGAACGTGTAGTACCAGACCCTATCTCCCACTTGGAGTTCCTCGTGAGAGGCCTTTTGGTCATAGTACGCCTTTCGTCCTTCAGCGGATTTTTCCAGGTTTCTCTGGGCAAAAGCAAAGGTGTTTTTAAGGTGTTTTTCCAAGTCATTCATGTATTTTTGTGTGGTGTAGGCTGTTGCCATGGCGGCATCACCTGGTTGGTACAACAGGTGTAGAGGGAGAGTCATTTGTCGACCCGTCATCATCTCAAAGGGTGAGATGCCAGTCGATCTGTGTGGAGTGGCCCTTATGGCCATGAGGACCAGAGGGTTTCACGTCCCAGTCCTTGTGGTTTGCGGCTACGTATTTCTTCAAAATACTTACCACAGTTCTGTTTGCTCTCTCCACATGGCCTGAGGCTTGTGGGTGGTAGCCAACATGGAAGTTGACTTTGATGCCTAGCATCTTCCACAGTTCTTTCATCACTTCAGCTGTGAAGTGTGTACCTTGGTCTGAGTTCACCCTGAGGGGAAGTCCAAACCTTGAAAATACATGATTCATTAGTAACATAGCAGTTGTTTGTGCTGTGTTGTTAGGAGCTGGTAGACATTCTACCCATTCGGTAAATGCGCAAGTTACCGTGAGAAAATATTTATTTCCTCTAGTGCTCTTGGTAAGTGGTCCAACCCAGTCGATCTGGAGGTCAGACCATGGGAATGCAATGCCTCTACTTTGCAGTGGTGCTCTGTGGAGTGGTCTGGATGGCTGAAACTGGCCACAGACCAGGCACCCTTTTATGTAGTCTTGACATCCTTTTTCATTCCAGGCCAATAAGCAACTTGTTTTAATGCTTTCAGCGTGGCGTTATCTCCCTTGTGTCCTGCGGATGGGAGGTCATGCACGTGAACTAACATCACCCCCCTGTGGTCATGGGGGACCACGAACACGGGTGAGGATGTCGGTCCATGAGCAAAAGTTAGGATGCCCTTGATTAGTTTTAGCTGTTTGCGCAGCTGAAAGAGGACTTTAAGGTCTGGATTGGAATCCAGGTCGACTTCGGATGGAGTGTTTTTGTCTGGGTCAGTCAAGTACAGCATCATCGAGTTTATTGCAGGATCCAACTTCTGAAGTTGGATGATGTCTGGGTCAGTCAGCACGGGTTGTACAGAGACCGTGTTGTCAGCCGGTTTGGCTGCAGCCTGTGCACGTGTGTCTGCCATTACCTCAGCTGTAGGTTGTACTGACAGAGTTGCGAGCAGCCAGGAGGGGTCAAAGGACCACGGAGGGCCGTCCACGGCTCCGTCCTTGGCTAGGAAGTCTGCAAGGTCATTATACCGCTTGTCATTGCCTAGGACTCTTGAATGTCCTAGAACTTTCTTCCAGTAGACCTGTAGGTCATGTGATGTCACCAAGTGATCACATGCCATGAAAAGATATTTGTGTTTGACCACTTTCTTGTTGTTTGTGAGAAAGCCATTCTGTTTCCACAGAGTGAGATGACACAAGAAACTAAGTCGAGCATAATTAGAGTCTGTGCAGATGACTAGCGTTTGGATGGAGCGTTCTACTGCCAACTGGAAAGCTATTAGGATTCCTGCTATCTCAGCGTACTGAGAAGACTGAGAGCCTAATTTATAGCTAAAAGTGACCTCTTCTTGGTCTTGGAGGAGGATCCCTCCAACAACTGATTTGCAGGTTTTTTCGTGGTAGAATGAGCAGCCAACCACGTACAGTGTTGTCATATCTTTGCAGATTGGTGATTCGGGTCCTCACTTACTGAGGGTTTTTCTGCAGCTGGCAGTTGGGTGGCTGGTACATCTTGTGTACATTCCTGGCAGAGTGCCAGGCCGGTGCCCAAATGTGACTTCTTGCTTTGTCCGTAGCGGATGTCTAGGTCAAAACTTTGAAAATCTGTGGAGATCAACCATCCTAGCTTTGTGTTTTTTGGGATCAGTACATATTCTGTGCTTGTGTTACACACAGCAACAGATGTGGTTCTGGAGTTGAGGCTCACTTGGCTTGCGGCCTCAATGGACAGTCCTAGTTTGAAAAAACGTAGGAGATGGTTGAAAGTACACCTGTTTAAGGCTAATAGCTTGTCCCTCCACGATGTGGACTCGTACCATTAGGTTTGTTACCTGAGGTGGTACTGAGGTGTTTTGGTTGTTAGCAACCTGGCAGACCTCTGCAATGGTCTGTCCAGCCGTAAGGTTTGCTGTGTCTAGCACAGGAGGATCCTTTGTGGCTAGTTTTAGTGACCACAGTACATTGTGGCTGGTGTCCACTTGGCCACCTAATCTTACCAAGATGTCAGAGCCTATGTAGGTTGCATGTGGGAAGTCTGGGACCACGAGGAATGGGTGGACCAGTTCCCGTTGGTTCCAGATCAGTTTCAGGTTAATGACTCATTTCGCAGTCATCACTCGTAAACTGTTGGGATACAATGGAAAGCGGAAAGCTTTCTCGATCAGAACTGGACCCAAATGTTTTTTAACCAATGTTTCATAGAAAGCTTGGTTAATAGCTGATTTATCTGTCCACAGCGACAGTATAGCATCTTTTGTGTGGGATCCTTGGATCTCTACACCTTTAACTACCAATGGTAGGTAGTATCCGGTGGGCTCTGACTGTCTCAGCTCGCAGAGGAGGCTTTCTTGTTCGGTCAGAGTTGGGTCCACCGGTGTGGGCTCTTTGGTTACACATGCTTTTAAAGGATTACTTACCGGGACTGTGTTCTCTGCTGGGAAGTCCTCTGTGCCTTTTGTGGTGCTTGCTGTTGGGCAGTGTGTGACCGTCTCAGGAGGCATGAGTATTGGCAGGGGTTTGCTCACTCTGGCCCACATTGTCTGTTCACCATAATCTATAATCGCGTCAAAGCGATTTATAAAATCCTGGCCAATCAAAAATGGGAATGAGTCAACCGTAGACACATGTACCGGGTGATAGTCATCTTGCCAACCTGCATGTGAACCATGGCTATAGCTATTAGGGTTGTCCTCGTCTCTGCGAGGCCCTGCATTTCTATAGCACGTTCTATGAGAGGTATTTCCCTGTGAACACCATTAGCGGCAGTCCTGAGCTCCTCGAACAGTTTGGTTGACATAATAGTTATGTCGGCCCCACCGTCCAGTAGGGCTTCATGTGTGAGGACCCCTTCAAGTGTGATTGACATGTAAGCTTTTTTAGCGACCCCCTTTCTGATAAGGTTACACAGGAACCTTGTTGGTTTTGGCCAACGTTTCTTCTTACGTTTACCTTTGTCTGTGTAATCCCGGTGTATCCGAACCGTTGGTGCAGACGCTGTTGCTCCTGGGAGTTCGATTTTTGACGGGCCTCCGTCATTGATGTATGAGATCACCCGCTCTCTGTGTGAAGAGCGGCTCTCATTGTTTGTAACAACAAGGTCCTGGTGGTTGTCCGTGACAGCGGCAACTTTGTTGTTTGTGTCACCTTGATTTGTCTGAACCGTCAGCACAGCTGTTGCTGTTTCTGAGGTTTCAGTTAGTGACGGGTCACCATTGGTGACGTGTGAGTGTACCCCCCCTTTTTCTGATGAGGGGCTGTCAGAGTTTACAACAACAACGTCATGGTGACTGTCTGTGACCGCAGCAACGATGTTGTTTGTGTGTTCTGACTCATCAGCAGTGATATTACCACACAACGCTTCAGATTGTTTGTCCGTGGCAATACCTCTCAACATTTCTAAGAACCGACGCACACTCTCTGTCTCGTCCGAGCTCAGAGGTCTGGGGCTGTCTTTCTGGACCCGCTGCTGTTTCCTTTTCGTATCAGGCTGTCCAGGCCGACGATGCGAGGGAGAAGGCTCCCTCCTCTGGGGTTCCTGGTGGGATCACTGGTTGTATGGGTTACCTTGGGTGCCATACTTTTTACTCTTAGGATGTGTGCCCCCCTTCTGGTACATTTGTTCATCCTCTGGTTGTATTATTAATTATTATTATTAATTATAAACCAAGCGTGATTAACATTTTTATTTACCCAAAAGCTTTTCAAAGAAATGAGTCTAGAGCAAGGTTTCACCAATAGTCTCAGAGTTATTCGCAGTTTTCAGTTCTGAAAAACTGTTATACTGTGTTTTCAACAGCAGGTGGCGGTGCAAGCTTATTTTTACCACAGGGTGACTGTAGCTACACGTCTTCGACAGTAGGAGTCACTGACGACTTCCTGTGAACCGTCCTGTTGACATCCGGTCGTTAGCCATTAGCTTCGATTAGCAACGGACGAAAAAGGTCCAAATTAGCATTTATAGATGGATTTAAAGCTTGAATGTGGCGTCGCTTCAAAAACACGCTCTTTAGGCATAATCTCATCAGGTTAGGACCGATTTGAGGGCTTTTATTCAGCTTTCTTAACCACTAAAGAAGACTCCATTTAAAAACGAGCTTCATTTCCGGTGTCACGTGACTTCACAGATACGTGGACATCAGGGTGGGCTTTTTGCACTGACGCCAGAGTGAGTGGACGTACATGGCGTTACGTCACCGGCTTCTCAGCAAATCAGAACGTTTCACACAGCGGTCCTCGACCAATCACAGCTCGTGTGTACCTGTGTAAGCTAGCTGTTAGCTCCAAAGTCCGGCGATAAGTTTACCCATCAACGCTTCGAAAATGCAGAAATTAACTGTGGAAATGTAGCGAATCAGTATAGAAGCAGCTTCTGAGTCTGCGCTCAGTTTCAGACAGCGTTTCACCATTTAAAACACGACCCGTTCGAGTCCAATTATCAGAACCGGGTCGGAATCGTAGAACCACCGGTTATGAAAGAGTTTCAACAGAATGATGCGTCTTTTCTCTCTGTTTACAGCTTAATCACACACACAGAATGACAATTTCCAGCTTCAAATGAACATCAACACAATACTGTATCGTTCTGAACAGCACAGCCATGAAAAATATCTTTCCAAGGTCAAAACTTGGACTTTTTATATGCCAACATGAAGCGTCCTCCACATGTCAGGTCACATAATTTATCTGTTCAGAAACCGTACGAGCCACCAATTATGTAGTATGTCGGGACAGCTTTCGCTGTAGACATACTACTAATTATTTATTCTTAAGGCTAGTTTAAGCACAAAGAATATTAATTGTTTAAATAACTACGGATTATTTCTTTTTCGAGTTAAATTTCTGCCATGTGACCAAGATAACTTGAAAGTGGAGTGTATAATAAGTGACATGAGACGTAATTTATCTTTGACCCATCAGAATAAATGCGGTCATTTATTTAACAGAATCATTAAAATTAACATCAAAACATGTACACTTAATTTGCGGATCTGTTTCTGATTAATAAACTTAGCAAGTTCAAATAACAAGACAACAGAGGATTACTGATGGAGAATAATTAATCTCTGAAGGCATTTAGCTTGATTTACTGGCGAAGAGGTTTACAAGAGGATAGATTTAGATTTAAAGGGGAGATTTAGATGGATGAAAGAAAATGTGTTGACTAGGAATGGCACTCTTCCTCCGACCCCAGCTCAGCCCTCGGTACACTCAGTGCGTGACGACTCGTTACCTTTGCAGAAGATAAATCAGCTCCTGTACAGAGGTCCATTTCACGCTTCTTTCAGCGTCTCCAGTCAGAGTGGCTGGGAATCATCAGAAGTCGTGACGAAGTACTCCGTTCAACAGAATAAGAACTTTCTTAGAAGGAATCTTTATTAGAAGTTGTAGGGCGTTACGCCCGGGTGAATTCACAGCAAGGCGTGCTGTGACTCCGCTGGAATAGATGGACCCTTGGCTCATGGTCAAACTCCATCAGCTCTTTAGTTCAGCTGTAAGACTCCAGCAAGATTGCAGTCCCAGCCAGAACTCCAAACAGACTTTCAGTAAGAACTGAAAGTTCCTGTACGACTCACTGTAAGACTTGTAAGACTGGGTCTTCCAGTGACACTGAGTCTCATCTTAGACTGAATAGCTCCAAGAAGTGTTGACTTTTAAAGGGTATCCACTTCCTGCTACGTGGTACTTCCTGATTGGTTAACACAACCAGCACAGGTGGAGTTTTAGTGATGTCAGGGGGTTATTAGAAGTCGCAGACAGCAGAAATGTTTTTAAGAACGGTTAGTACAGACAGGAAAATATTTTGAAGAAGTGAGAGACAGCAGCCGCGCCAGTTTCTTATTTACTGTCTGAGAGTTTTAAAACAAGGCACTTCGTTCTCATAACTTGTTCTCTGACTTTTGACCGACATCAAATCCACTCCTCATTCAGACAGAAGATTAAAATGCACACTTACTTTGTAAATAGACATTTAACTTGTATGATCTAAGTCTAATGAGGTTTAAAAATCATTAATAATGTTTCACAGTTGAGTTAAATGTGTGGTTCACTTCAACATTAGAAATGGTATGAACTAAACACACTTTTGATTATCAAGATATTGTAAAATAGTAATGATAATATAAAAAAGAAGAGTGTTCTTTCAATTGATTAATTCAGGATACAATTAAATAGTCTCTTGATGAGATAATTTGTATTTCTGGATTCAAATTAATGAAATAACAGTTCCTGTCCCCTGAAGGTCTTCAGAGACAGATTGATGTAGGAGGTCTAGTTCACTACAATATGCCCTTAAGACATTGGAGAGTAAATGTTTTCTAAAGCTTGCGTTTTCATATATGTTAAAGGGGCGTGGCCACGCCTCAAAGTTTCGCTTGACGCCATAAATTTCCAAACACTATAACTTTGACATTGAAAGACCGAAATGCACGTAACTTGGCATGACTCATTCCTGTTGGATGCCCGATGATCCACTGTGGTTATAATTTGACGTCATCAAAGCCCCACCCCTTTGGAACAGGAAGTCACTTTTTGAACTTGGAATGCTCCCTCTTTGACATCATTGACCTAATCAGGATGATCATGTGTTAGAAGACAGATAATATGGTCTGACTTGATTTAAAGTGCAAACCATTTTTGCTTGAGGATGTGGGCGTGGCGAATTAAGAAGTGATGCCGTTACAATTCGTTTGGCTCTAAATTGCACAGATTTCAGCCGAGGTGCACCAAAATCACTATGATCAATCATTATCCACCCCTTGAACAGGTATCCATGATAAGTGGCCAATAGCCTCCACAGTGCCCCTACATTATTCCTAGAGTTATAGCTCAGTGATATATCATCCGATCTGTAGCAGATTTATTGTGCGCTATCATTGAGAAATTTTAGACACATTGATATTGTGGTTTAACATATGACTCTAGTGCGCCCCCTATATTATTCCAACAGTTATATCTCAATGATACATCATCCTATCCGCACCAGATTTTTGGTGTGTCATCGGTGTGCATTTTTAGACACATTGGTATTGTTGTTTAACATTTGACTCAAGTGCGCCCCCTAGATTATTCAAACTGTTATATCTAAATGATATATTATCCGATCTGCACCAGATTTTTGGTGCATGATCAGTGAGCACTTATATATACATTGGTATTGTATTTTAACGTTTGACTCAAGTGCACCCCCTAGATTATTCCAACAGTTCTATCTCAGTGACACATCATCCAATCTGAACCAGAATTTTTGTGCATAATCAGTGACCACGTCTTGACACATTGATATTGTTGATTCATGACATCACTTAAGCCCGACATACTCAGAGAAAAAACTGTTTATTATTAGGAATGTGCGATATGGCATAAAATTCATATCACGATATGTATTTTGAAGGGTGGTGATAACGATATATATCGCAATATGTTTTGGGTATAAAACTTAATAGGAATTTTTCAAAAAGCATAGGGTGTCCTTTTGCCATCATATATTTTGAATTAAGAAAATTCCACTACTAGGTCCAGAGAGTTTTTAAATAATAAACAAATCAAGTATTAGGCTTCTTGCTTGTAGTACAAAACGGTGCAAAATATATAAAATGTAGTTTTAGCCATATGTTTTAAACAAAAGAATATGTTTTAACAGTTTCCAGTCTTACTTAAGAAATGAACAGCATTAGAGCAGCATTTTACACTGTAACACTTCATCCTCCAAACCTCTAGTTGGCAACTCCTTCTGCTTTAATGGAGAGCTGACACAAAATGAGTCTGTGGCTTTGACCAGAGGGTCTCGCAGTAAAATCACACAACACAGCATTCTTTTCACAGATCAGAGACTAAAGTTGGTCCCCCTTCCAACCAAATTCGGTGTTCAGTGACTCAGAGAGCCGGACAGGACGATCCAAAAATATATTTTGGTCCAGGACCGGCCGCTCCCACTCCACCAGTCACTCTGAACACACCTTGCCGGCCAGGTGACCCCTCGAGCAGGGGAGTCGTCGCACGAAGGTCCGGTGTTTTTCTCTCTCTCTCCCTGGACCCCAACAAACGTCTCATCTGGACCTTTGTGGTTCTACCTGGTTCCGACAAGAATCGCCGGGTGGTATTTCGCTGGTTTTCTGTTGGACTGGCCCTCGTGGTGTCTTCATTGGTGTGGGGGAAGTATACCTGTGACCCCCGAACTGGACCAGAACGGAACTGAGTTGGCTGTGTGGAACTTTGTCTTCAACATAGTGGGTCTCAGCTTCAGTGAGCAGCCCGTTACTTTAAACGAAGGACTGTCCACCTCCATGGAATCGCTATTTTCGCTCGGAGGAGACGCTCCGGTGATTTGAAGTGCTGCCGGACCGGAGCAGAATCGGGCCAGGGACAACTTCAGGTTCTTCATCTCTCGAGCTGTGGAGCGCCGGAGCCGGACTGGAGCAGAACCAGACCAGTGACGACTTTAGCCTCAGCCTCTCCAGTCAGTCTCGTTTTTCACCGGGGGTACCTCTCGTGCTGTCGGGTGCGGAGGTGTCGTGCAGAGAAGCGGAGGAACAGCATGAAGGAGCAGCGTGAAGGAGCAGGGCTGCGTGGTGCTTGAGAGAAGTTCGGAGTTTACATCGGAGTTGCTGTAGGCCTCCATCCAAACTCACCTGGATAATAATTAATTTTATTCCGGATCACGCTGTGGGAAAAAAAAACGAGCGCTGGCAGCCTCAGCTACAGCAGTGTTCTGTGTTTATATGTTCTTAATAAAATGATCTAAAAAAAAAAAAACGGAGCGCTGGCTCTACAGCCCACACATCAGACCAGCCCACCAGGAAATCTCCAGACCCTCCCGCAGCTACGTTGGACCTGAGTTTAATTTGCTCGTGACAAATTCCTTTATTTCTCACCATTGCATTCATGGCATAAACAAAGGAGGAAGAGATCACTTGCCTCTTGGCAAAAAAACAAAAGAAAAGGCCAGATCAGGGATGAAGAAGGGGAATTTAATACATTGGTGTCGCATACAAAACAGTCCGTCGCCGGGCAGTTTATTGTGCGACACTGGTTACCAGTTCACTTTAGAATCCAGTTCAAAATACTGATGTATGTCTACAAATCACTGAACAGTTTCGCCCCCCCCCACCCCCACCCCCATCTCTCTGATCTGCTACAACCGTATGTCCCACCACGTTCCCTGAGGTCAGCGGACCAGCTGCTCCTCACAGTTTCAGGAACTCGTCTTAAGCGCAGAGGTGACAGGGCCTTCTCTGTAGCAGGACCAAGACTCTGGAACGAGTTACCTCTGCTTGTCAGACAGGCCCCCTCCCTCTCGGTTTTCAAGTCCTGTTTAAAAACTCACTACTATTCAGTAGCTTTCAACACCAGATTATCTGTGTTTTGATCCTGTATGCTCCACACTGGTTTGTCGTCATTATCTGCATCATTTTTATGTCTATATTCTGATTTACCTCATTTTGTATTTTGCTTTGTGTGTTACCTGTTGTTTTGTCTGTACAGCACTTTGGTTGGCCTTGTCACTGTTTTAAGTGCTCTATAAATAAAGTGGTATGGTCTGGTGTACTATACGCTGAGGGTTCAGACATGATACTCCAGCATACACCCCGAGCAGCTGCAGAGCAGCTTCACAGACAAGGGGCGTTTACCTTCGGGACAAATTGAGGTCGCCGATTGGTCAATTGCTGACACGCCTACTGGATTGATTGACAGGTCTGAAAAAAAAGCAGATGTCCAGAAGGCCATCATTGACACCCTGAAGCAAGAGGGTAAGACACAGAAAGAAATTGATGAACGAATAGGCTGTTTCCAGAGTGCTGTATCAAGGCACCTCAGTGGGAAGTCTGTGGGAAGGGAAAGTGTGGCAGAAAACGCTGTACAACGAGAAGAGGTGACCAGACCCTGAGGAGGATTGTGGAGAAGGGCCGATTCCAGACCTTGGGGGACCTGCGGAAGCAGTGGACTGAGTCTGGAGTAGAAACATCCAGAGCCACCGTGCACAGGCGTGTGCAGGAAATGGGCTACAGGTGCCGCATTCCCCAGGTCAAGCCACTTTTGAACCAGAAACAGCGGCAGAAGCACCTGACCTGGGCTACAGAGAAGCAGCACTGGACTGTTGCTCAGTGGTCCAAAGTACTTTTTTCAGACGAAAGCAAATTTTGCATGTCATTCAGAAATCAAGGTGCCAGAGTCTGGAGGAAGACTGAGCAGAAGGAAATGCCAAAATGCCAGAAGTCCAGTGTGAAGCACCCACAGTCAGTGATGGTTTGGGGTGCCATGTCAGCTGCTGGTGTTGGTCCACTGTGTTTTATCAAGGGCAGGGTCAATGCAGCTAGCTATCAGGAGATTTTGGAGCACTTCATGCTTCCATCTGCTGAAAAGCTTTAGGGAGATGAAGATTTCATTTTTCAGCACGACCTGGCACCTGTTCACAGTGCCAAAATCACTGGTAAATGGTTTACTGACAATGGTATTACTGTGCTCAATTGGCCTGTCAACTCTCCTGACCTGAACCCTATAGAGAACCTGTGGGATATTGTGAAGAGAAAGTTGAGAGATGCAAGACCCAACACTCTGGATGAGCTTAAGGCTGTTATCGAAGCATCCTGGGCCTCCATAACACCTCAGCAGTGCCACAGGCTGATTGCCTCCATGCCACGCCGCATTGAAGCAGTCATTCATGCAAAAGGATTCCCGACCAAGTATCGAGTGCATAACTGAACATGATTATTTGAAGGTTGGCGTTTTTTGTATTAAAAACACGTCTTTCATTGGTGGGATGAAATGCTATTTTTTTGGGACAGGCATTTTGGGTTTTCATGAGCTGTATGCCATAATCATCAGTATTAAAACAATTAAAGACCTGAAATATTTCAGTTGGTGTGCAATGAATCTGAAATATATGAAAGTTTCATTTTTATCATTACATTATGGAAAATAATGACC
>NC_056507.1:40837987-40842290 GCF_014905685.2 Nematolebias whitei
GGGGAGCAATTTGGTAGGACGCAGTGGGACAGATTTGTGAGAGTTAAGAATTTTACTTAACTTGCAAATACTACTAATTGAGAGAGGAACCTGCATTTTTTTTCATTACCTACAAAAACAAACTATTCCAAACAAGTTAGGAGATATAAAATATATTTGACACAAGTAATATTGAGATTGTGACAAATTTCACATGGCACTAATAATATACAGGTGGGAAAGTTATTGTAAGTATTGTTGTTATGAGGATTATAATCATGATATACTAAATGATATAACAGAAAATAATGTGTTCTACTTTTTTTCTTTTTTTTTTTTTACCTGTGTTCTTGGTCTGTGCCATCATTGTAAATCACTTGTGCAGGCCAGTGCTGGAGGGACAGTTGGCAGCTGGAGTTGAGAGTAGGAATGCGCGATATAAACAGTATACGGTAGAAACGATAGAAATTTAGCCTACAATAGAGATCTGTCTTCTACCGGTTAACCGCAGTAATGCTGTGTCTGAAGTAAAGTCAGAATTTTCAGTTTAATCGTTACTTTTGTTTGTTGAAAACTGTGCATAAGTGGTGTTCAAGTGTAAAATCAGAGCTGTCAGATTTAATCGTTACTTTTTTTGAGTTGAAAACTGTGCGAAAGTGGCGTTAAAGTCTTTTCTTCGAGAGCTAAGTAGCGAAGCTACAAGCTAACTACGCCCGGCTTGCCGTAGTGTTGCCGTATTCTGACGCATGTGCAAAACATTGTGTTCCGTCGAAATTTTTACTTTGTTGTTTTTTTTCCCATTGAAAGTTAAAGTAAGCGTTGGTCAGCTTTAGAGAAACCTGCTATCTGATCTGTGAAAAGAACGCTGTGTTGTGTCATTTTACTGTGAGACCCTCTGGTCAAAGCCACAGACTCCTTTTGTGTCAGCTCTCCATTAAAGCAGAAGGAGTCGCCCACTAGAGGGTTGGAGGGTGAAGTGTTTCAGTGTAAAATGCTGCTCTGTTGCTGTTCATTTATTAAGTGAGAAGACTGGAAACTGCTAAGAGTTAACAACATATTTTTTTGTTTAAAACATGGCTAAAACTACATTTGATATCTTTTGCACTGTTTTGCACTACAAGAAAGAAGCCTAATAATTTGTTTATTATTTAAAAACTCTCTGGACCTAGTAGTGGAATTTTCTTAATTCAAAATATATGATGGCAAAAGGACACCCTATGCTTTTTTTTATCAAGTTTTATACCAAAAACATGTTGCGATATATATTGTTATCGCCACCCTTCACAATACATATCGTGATATGAATTTTATGCCATATCGCACATTCCTAGTTGGGAGTAGTTTGCATTCTGGGAAAGAAGTGCAACTGCATTGTTGCAAAAACTTTTACCAGCTGCACAACTATTGGAGCTATTGGACATGTTTGTGCTGCTGTTGTTCGGCATATTGTTTTTTGTACTATTAGTGCTTCTTATTTTAGCGTATTTTAGATCTTATTACTGTTTTTCTTTACAATTTATACTTTTGTTGGATGTAAATGGGACCCTGTGTACACAATTTCCTTCCATCACATGTACCACATGTGATGAGAATGACAATAAAGAAACCTTGACGTTGTTCTCCTATTCATGATAAAAAGGAAAAGATTGTAACAAGCTTAATGTCCTAAAATGTCATCTCCACACAGAGGTATAAAGGTGGTTGTAAGTTTTAAAAGAAAGAAAAAAACAAATGTTATACACAACCAGCAAATTATCAGTAAACTATAAATGTATTATTTTAAATTATTTTAATATTTATGTTTTATTTTTGAATTTCAACCATAATGCTTATCTCACAAAGACATTGTTCAGCAGACCTACTGGGTCCAGACTGTCTAAGGTTGCTTTCTACTGACTGACTCCAAGGTTATTGCTGCACACCATGGAAGCACAGGATATTTGACAATTTCCCTGCCAAAAACAGGGGCAATGGGGAGGAGGGAGGGTTACCATTGACAACTCTGAGATCTCCAAAGTGACCATCTGAAAATAAAAAGGAAGAAAACCTATTAAAAGAGAAGGGTCAAGGGGAACCCATGGGGCTAAATCTGTCAGAGCTCTTTAAAAAGAGGGTCATTTCTAATTAAGAGCTCTGGCAGCTAGGGCTGGTTGGTGACTTCTACATTTGACCTAATGAAAAATTGTGTCTGCTGAGAGGAGCTGGGAGTTATAGTTTAATCCTTGGTATTAAAATACATTCTTCTAGCTGCTACAGAAGATGAATCACATGGTGCAGAACAATGGAAAGTATATTGAAGTCGTCGTGTGGAAGTTCAGAGCTTTATTGGCTCAACAGGAGTCCCTATAACACACTGTGTATCAAATCTACTACAAATATAACACATCAGATTTAGCACAAAGTCAAAGGGGGATGAGTAAGGAGATTCACCATGTGCTTGAAAGGGATCGTAAGCATGATGATATTGGACTACCCTTGTATAAAATTCAAACTTTCATGTTTTTGATTTTTATATGTGCTATCAACCACAGTTTTACTTTAACATCCACATATAAGATAAGCTAAGGTAAATCTTTATTGATCCCACAGGAAATTGCTGTGCCAGAGTTTCAGTACAAAGGAACATACACAAGGAATCACAAATCAGTTCAATTCAGTTTATTTATATAGCACCAAATCACAACAAAGTTGTCTCAGGGCACTTTACAGGAACATTCACATACATAAAAGCCAATTAGTAAAGTTCTCTATCTAAGGAATCCAGCAGACAAGTTGAATCTTGGCTTAGTTGCAGTCTCCCATCCTGAGCAAGCACAGTGGCAACAGTGGAAAGGAAAAACTCCCTTTTAAAAGGAAGAAACTTCCAGCAGAACCAGGCTCAGGACAAGCGGCCATCTGCTTTGACCGGCTGGTTGAGAGGACAGGAAGGAGAGACAAACGAACACAAAATGGTAGGTCCAGGTATATGTCCAGGTGTATCTGAAAGACAAAAAAAAAAACATGTTAAGGATAGAAAAAATATTTACAAATACAAAACAGGTTGAGCAGAGTAAGTAAAGGACAGTAGCAGAGTGAAAATTTAGGTCAGTTTGTCCTCCAGCAGTCTAAGCCTATAGCAGCATAACTAAGGGACAGCTCAGGAAAACCAAGCCGACCCTTACTATAGGATTTAACAAAAAGGAAAGTCTTAAGCCTAGTTTTAAAACTGGATAATGTGTCAGCCTCACAGACAGAGATTGGAAGTTGGTTCCACAAAAGAGGAGCCTGATAACTGAAAGATCTGCCTCCCATTCTGTTTTTGTAAATTCTAGGAACCACAAGTAAACCTGCAGTCTGAGAGCGAAGTGCTCTGTTAGGAAAATATGGAACAATAAGATCTGTAATATAAGATAGAGCCAGGTTGTTGAGAGGTTTGTAGGTTAGAAGTAAGATTTTGGATTCTATTCTGGATTTGACAGGGAGCCAATGGAGAGAAGCTAAAACTGGAGAAATATGATATCTCCTACTAACTCCGGTTAAGACTCTGGCAGCAGCATTTTGGATCAACTGAAGACATTTTAAAGAAGTATTTGGACATCCTGATAATAAGCCATTGCAATAGTCCAGTCTAGATGTGACAAATGCATGGACCAGTTTTTCTGCATCATTTTTAGATAAGATGTTTCTAATTTTAGTGATATTAAGCAGGTGGAAGAAGGCAGTTCTAGTAACGTTTATAATGTGGGGGATAAAAGACATGTCCTGATCAAAAATAACACCAAGATTTTTAACATTAGAGCTGGAGGACAGATTAATGCCATCTAAGGAGGGAGAAAGACTGAAAAATTAATCCCTATGGTGCTCAGGTCCAAAAACCAAAACCTCAGACTTGTCTGTGTTCAACAGGAGAAAATTAAGGGTCATACAGGTTTTTATGTCTTTAAGACATGCTTATAGTCTAAGTAGCTGATTGGATTCATTGGATTTAATGGACAAATATAATTGTGTGTCATCAGCATAACAATGAAAATTTATCCCATTCTGTTTAATAACTTTACCTAATGGAAGCATATATAAAGTAAATATATAAGAATTAACTGAATATATAAATACCAGTAATTAATTTCTAAACAGGTCAGGTGCATACAGTACATGTGTGAAATGTTTTGTAGTTTGAACATATGCTGTCATATATTCATACTGTTAAAACAGATTATTTCATTTTTCTGGACTGTATAATGACGTGCATCTGAATTTAATAAAATGTGGACGTGAGACGTTAATTATCTTTGACTCATCAACGACAGTGGGTCATTTATTAACAGAATCAAGTTTAACACATCGC
>NC_056507.1:40842390-40843557 GCF_014905685.2 Nematolebias whitei
CAACGACAGTGGGTCATTTATTAACAGAATCAAGTTTAACACATCGCACATTTACATTAATTGGCAAGAATTGAAAATAACAACAGCTTATTAATCAGTTTTATAGGAAATAAACAATACGGCGATTGTTTTCTCACTTCCAGCAGAACAAACATCAACCACACGGCGGTGATTGAAAAACTTTGCTTCAGACATTTCTAAAAATATCTGTAATGATTTTTAGCAGATAGAAGAATTTTAAAGATGGAAAGATGAAGTTTATCTTGAGAGAGATGTGTGAGGGAATTTGTCTGTTTTAACCAGAACATGCACGCTCCTTTGGACCAGCTTGCCCCAACGGTACACTTTGGTTGAAGATCGACTTTTTACCTTTCTGAAGATATGTCAGTTCCGGCGTAAAGTTCCACTTCGAGCCACTTTTCAGCGTCTCCGTAAGAACAGCTAAACCTCGGGAGTCGTGAGATCCAATCCAGAACAGACTTTCATAATTCCGAGATCTTCTCTGGTTCAGTTTGATTTTCTTTCAGCAGCATCCTGAATTCCAGCCTTCATGAACTCTGGAACTGCTGGAGCTACAAACTCTCCACCCGACTCCAACTGGAGGTGGAACCTCTTGCAGAACTCTCCATCATCAGCTGACTCTTCTCAAACTTACTGCTACAAGGCTACTCCTACAATGAACTAGGAAGTGCCAACATTTAAAGAAAGCTCACTTCCGGTTCATTTGAGAACTTTCTGATTGGTCGATTGACCAAAACAGAGGTGTGTTTTGTGATGTAAGGTGTTATGAAAAGTCAAAGAAAAAGATTAAGATTGTTTAAGAACAGACAAAAGATTGTTATGAAGAATTCAGACTTCGTGGAGTCACTTCTCCAGTATCTTGCTGTAAAAGTTAAACATGACATTTCTTTTTCAGTAAACTTGCAGTTGACCGAAACTTGAACTTTGAACAACTTACACACTTGCTCACTTCAAACAGACGATCAAGAATATGAATCATTACTCTGTAACGTATTCCAACTTGATTTCACTTTGAATGAGGATTAAGAATCATTATTACTGTTTCACAGTTAATAAAAATGAGTAGTTCACTTCAGCATTTAATCATTGTTTGAACTAACACAATTTGATTATCAAACATTTGTAAAATAGTAATGATAATAGAAA
>NC_056507.1:40843657-40847071 GCF_014905685.2 Nematolebias whitei
CACAATTTGATTATCAAACATTTGTAAAATAGTAATGATAATAGAAAATAGTCTTCTTTTACTTGATTAATTCAAGAAAGAAAGTCTCAGGATGGGTCAACCTGTATTTCTGGATTCAAATCAATGAAATGACAAGTTCTGTCCCATAAGGTGCCTAAGGTCAAGGTTTTGACATCAGGCCTAGTTCACTACAGTTTTAATGTGAAAACATTAAAGTGTTTATTGTGGTGTAGGATTAATTTTATTAATCTATGTGTAGAAAGGGGGAGGAGTTGAAAAGTTTGATAGCCACAGGGAGGAAGGACTTCCTGTAGTGTTCTGTGGAGCACCTCGGTGGTCTCAGTCTACGACTGAAGGTGCTGCGTTTAAAAGTCCAGTGTGTCATGCAGGGGGTGTGATATGTTGTTCAGGATCTGGAGCAGTTTCCTCAGCATCCTCTCCTCAGACACCTCTGTCAGAGACTGCAGTTCCACTCCCAGAACTGAGCCAGCTCTCTTGATGAGTTTATCGAGTCTGTTTGTATCAGCTTTCTTCACCCTGCTGCCCCAGCACACCACAGCGTAGAAGAAGACACTGGAGACCTCAGAGTAGTGAAACATCTGCAGCATGGTCCTGCAGACTAATGGATGGATGACTGACTTTTCTTTCTTCTAAAATGGAGCCTTGTGGTCTTTATGTTGGGTATTGTTTGAGTGCATTTCCTCCTATAGGTTAGGCAAGTCTTGCATGGCAGGAAAAAGACTGCAGTCCAGCACCCTTTGATGTTAATGTTCTATGGTCCCTTGTCACGGCTTTGTCTGTTAAGTTCTTTTGTTGTCCCTTTGCCTAATTAAGGCCTATGAAAGCCTTGCTGATTACACAAAGACCTGTGTTTGGGGTGGAGGAGGGTGGAAGTCATGTGTTACCATGTGTCAAGTGTGTGTGTGCATAAAGGTACATCTGATTTGACTTGGGCATAGTTTAAAAGATGTGTGCAAAACAGCACACACACAGATGACCTATGCATACAAAGAAATGGCTTTCACAAATAACAATGAGGTTATTCATTTACTGTTGGAGGTCCAATAGCAGTGAAGAGGAACTTGTAAATGAGTCCTCGAGGCTCAATGGGAACTAACCTGGATAAATAAAGTTTGAATGAAAAAAAAAACTTTATCTGCAATCACAAATTAGAGTTGAGGCTCGCACGGATGTCAGTCCGCGAAGGTCCGCGTGTACTGGATTAGAGTCGGCGCGGACGCCCGCAGGGCAGGTCCGTGCAGAGCTCAATTTTTACGACCGTGTACACATACTCGGTGTTGTACAATAAACTGCCCGGCTGTTTTGAATGTGACACTAATGTATTAATTTTCCCTTCTTCATCACTGGTCTGGTTTAATGGCCTTTTCTTTTGTTTTTTAAAGCGATCTTTTCCTCCTCGTCCGTTGACGCCATAACTGAAATTGTGAGAAATTAAAGAATGTGTCATGAGCAAATTAAAATCAGGTCCAGCGTGGCTACAGGAGGGTCTGGAGATTTCCTGATGTGTGGGCTGTAGGGCCAGCGCTCCATTTTTTTTATTTATTTTTTACAACTTTTTATTAACAACAAATAAACACAGAACACCGCTGCATCTGGGGCTGCCAGCTCTCTTTTTTTTTTGCGACCTGTCAATCACTCCAGTAGGTGTGTCAACCAATAACCAATCGGCAAACTCAATTTGTCCCAAAGGTAAATGCCCCTTGCCTGCAGAGTTGGGCTGCAGCCACTTAAGATGGATGCTCGAGTATGAAGTCTCAATCCTCTGCGGACAGAGCACATAGTTTCCGCGCGAATTGAGCACCGCACGAGTCTGTGGGAGCCTTTACGAGCTCTTAACTCACAGAACATTTAGCCAATTGCCAAGCTACCATCTGTGCAAATGAAGGGATATGATTTTAACTAACCAGGCACTTGATATATTTCATTAAGGTTGTATCTCATTGAGCTCAGACTGTTGTTAAGTAGTTGATTATTTAAAATTATGGAAGAAAATATAAAGAAAATGTGCAAATATTTTCTTGCATTCTCACTGAAGTTAAGTATTGTCAAGTCAAGTGACCAGTAATCAATGTGTTTGCTTTTTGGACATCAAGGTTTTGAAAATCACAATCTACTTTTAGTGCACAACTTGAAAGTAATAACCCTTTACTCAAGAAGCCTGATCTCGATTCAGAAATTCTGGCCAATTATATAACTACATCCAATCTAATATTCGTTTCACAAGTTCTAGAAAAATAGTTGCTAATCAGGGCAGCACGGTGGCGCAACTGGTAGAGCTGCTGCCTCTCAGTGAGCAGGTCCTTGGTTCAAACCCCGGTCCAGGGGCCTTTCTGGGTGGAGTTTGCATGTTCTCTCCGTGCATGCGTGGGTTTTCTCTGGGTACTCCGGTTTCCTCCCACAGACCAAAAACATGCATGTTAGGCTGATTGGTAACTCTAAATTGTCCCTAGGTGTGAGTGAGAAAGTGAATGGTTGTTTGTCTCGTTTGTCTCTATGTGTCCCTGTGATGGACTTGCGACCCATCCAGGGTGTACCCCGCCCCTCGCACAGTGATTGCTGGACATGGGCACCAGCGACCCCCGTGACCCAAAATGGAATAAGCGGGTAAAGATAATGGATGGATGGATGGATGGATAGTTGCTGATCTGTTACGTGAACATCTACAAAGAAATAATCTGTTTGAGGAGTTTCGGTCAGGGTTTAGAGTTCATCATAGTACAGAAACAGCATTAGTGGGTATGTTTACATGGACATAAGTAACCGGATCAAATGGCCTGTCAGAATAAAAGTGTGTCATGTAAACACTCCGTTCGGGTTTTTTTTTGTGTATTCGGCGCGATCCGATATAATTTGTGATCAGAACGAAACGGGTGGTTTACGCCGATCCGAAACCCAATCGGTGTGCATGTAAACGCTTGATCTGTTCGTTTTTATCTGATGGTGAAAAACTGACCTGACTGCGCATGTGCAACTTTGCCATTTCCGCCTGGCTAACGCTAATAATATTAGCATGTCAGGGAAGTAAAACTGGTCGGTGAGTGACACAACATTTCTACTAGAAACTTTGAAAGAGCTCAAAATGATTTCTATTACCTGTAGCTCAGTCAGGGAGTGCAATAACGTCTCCACCATCATTAAAACCTGTCGCGGGTCCATTTTGGGTGCTCAGGTTTGTTTACGTTCACCCGGAAGTAGAACTTCTTCTTCGGTGTTTTTTTTAATGAGAGTTTACCACTCTGCGCATGTCAGTACTGCTGTTCAGAACAAAGCCCGCTGCATGTAAATGCTCATCATGAACAGATTGTGCCCATGTAAACAATACATTTGAATTATTCAAACAGAACACATTTCAATCCGGTCAAAGAATTCTGCGCATGTAAACATAGCTAGAGA
>NC_056507.1:40847171-40848387 GCF_014905685.2 Nematolebias whitei
TTATATCCTGATGCATGCTCAATAATCCAGGTAGAAAAATCTAAAAAAGTTAAATCTGGTCCTCTGGACATTCAAAAAAACAAAACAAAGCAAATCAACAAAAAAATGTAGAAACGTTTCGTCTCTCATCCGAGAGACTTCCTCAGTCTGAGGATGAGAGACGAAACGTTTCTACATTTTTTTGTTAATTTGCTTTGTTTTGTTTTTTTGAATGTCCAGAGGACCAGATTTAACTTTTTTAGATAGCTAGAGAAAGTCACTAATGATATTCTTATGACCTCAGACAATGGAATTGTGTCTATACTGGTCCTGTTAGACCTCAATGCTGCATTTGAAACAGTTGATCACAATATTTTACTACAGAGGCTTGAATATGTTATTGGGATTAAAGGAACAGCTCTAAACTGCGCTCAACCACCTGGAGCAGAAAAACTCTTACGTCCGTATGCTCTTTGTGGACTTCACATCCGCCTTCAACACCATGATCCCCCAAACCCTGATGGACAAACTATCCACACTAGGACTAAGCCCCTCCATTTGCAACTGGGTACTAGACTTTTTAACAAACAGACCACAGTTAGTGAGGATCCACAACCTCTCCTCCTCCACCATAACCCTCAGCACTGGCTCTCCTTAGGGATGTGTGTTGAGCCCCCTCCTGTTTACTCTGCTCACATATGATTGTGCAGCTACCCATCCAGGCTGTCACATTGTAAAGTTTGCAGATGATACAGCGGTGGTGGGATGCATCACAAACAATGATGAGTCCAGCTACAGGCAAGAGGTGGAACACCTGGAGAGCTGGTGCAGAGAGAATAACCTTCACATCAATGTGAAGAAGACAAAGGAGATGATTGTGGACTTCAGAAGGAACAAAAACACCTACACCCCCCTGAACATAAGAGGATCTGCGGTGGAAGTGGTCTCCAGCTACAATTACTTGGGTGTACACATGAATGACAACCTCAGCTGGAGCAACAACACCACCAGCCTGATCAAGAAAGCTCATCAGAGACTCTACTTCCTCAGACGGCTGAGGCGAGCTGGTCTGGGAAGCTCAGTCCTCACCTCCTTCTACAGGTGTGCAGTGGAGAGCATCCTGTGCTCGAGCATCAATGTGTGGCATGGAGGCTGCACAGCTGCAGAAAGAAAAGCTTTGCAGAGAGTGGTGAAGGCTGCACAGAAATCTGTTGGAATCAGCCTCCCCACCATCACA
>NC_056507.1:40848487-40848640 GCF_014905685.2 Nematolebias whitei
ACCTCCAGATGCAGGAAGAGGGCCACCTGCATCATGAAGGACCCCACCCACCCAGCACACACACTTTTTGCCCCACTCCCCTCAGGAAGGAGGTTAAGGAGCATTAAGTGTAGAACCACTAGACTGAGGAACAGCTTCTACCCTGAGGCTGTT
>NC_056507.1:40848740-40852474 GCF_014905685.2 Nematolebias whitei
CACAATTTGATTATCAAACATTTGTAAAATAGTAATGATAATAGAAAGTAGTCTTCTTTTACTTGATTAATTCAAGAAAGAAAGTCTCAGGATGGGTCAACCTATATTTCTGGATTCAAATCAATGAAATGACAAGTTCTGTCCCATAAGGTGCCTAAGGTCAAGGTTTTGACATCAGGCCTAGTTCACTACAGTCCCCCCTTTGGAAATCATCGCCTGTCCATGGGGATGAATTCCAAACATGAACTTACGCCTTCGAATGTCCCTGGTCTTGATGTAATCCAGCAAGGAAAACAAAAGTCAAGGTAATTCCACAATGTTTTTGGTAATTCCATTGTGTTGATGATAATTCCATAATGTTGTTGGTAATTCCATTGTAGCAATGCTTTAACCCTTTGGAAACAGTGTCTGTAATCCATTGGAAAAGTCATATAATCCACAACGGTAAATCCACAACGATTGGAAGTGTTGATTGATCAGCATACAGAGGGGTTCCCTTGAATTGAACTGAAGATGCGGCCTTTGGATGAAGAGTGGAGACCAACGTCAGGATTGCAGGTCTCCTCCAGCGAAGGTTGTCGCTGGGTGGATGTCCAGTCTGTGCCGTTCTGGTTCAAATGTGTCATGCAATTATGTGGTTTAAGGTGGGCTTATGAAGGGGATTTACATAAGGCCTTAAACTATATGCACCTGGTGTGTAAGCTATTATGATTGGGAACAGCTACAACTACCAGTTAAGGGGTGGAACATGCTGAAAAGGGTAACTATAGGGATTTATACCTATAGAAGAGTGTTCCAAACTATTTTTCCATTCCTAACTTGGTTTAAGTTAGCTTTACATGGCAAAATATAGTTTGGTTCAATTGTCTGTTGTCTTTTAGACGAACGACTTGAGATTGGGTGTTTGGTTTCCCCATAAATGTTTTGGAAGTCTATGGCGAGACTCATCAAAAAGAATTAGCTATCCCCCCGAATAGAATTGTTCGAGTAGGTTCGGCTTACGCGTTGTGAGACCAATGTAGATTATGGTACTTAAGGTAGCAATAATATACATTGACTCCGCAAAGATTGCAATTTAACGAATGAACTGCATGTTGGCATGGTTAAAGGCTTCTTAGTCTCTAACTTAACTACACAACAAAATTCATTCTTGCTTGGGGTGTTCAGAAACAATACCAAAAACCAATTAAACGATGTCTCAACATCGACAAAAACAGTGACTAAGCAACCAGTAAAACAACGTTTCAACATTGACAAAAGCAGTGATTAAGCAACTAGAAAACAACGTTTCGGTGCGCCACTCACTCTGGATGTCAGATTTGCTCACGTTATCGCGTCTGGTAGCATAATCCTAACAGGCGTCACCACCCTTCGGTCATGGGAGACCGCGAACACGGGTGAGGACGTCGCTCCATGAGCTAAAGTTAGGCTGTCCTTGAGTAGTTTTAACTGTTTGCGCAGCTGAAAGAGGACTTTTAGGTCTGGATTGGAATCCAGTTCGACTTTCGATGGAGTGTATTTGTCTGGGTCAGTCAGATACAGTATCATCGAGTTAATTGCAGGATCATCCAACTTCTGAGGTTGGATGATGTCTGGGTCAGGTGAAAATGACTTTTCATATTTTAAAAGAACTTGGCGAAGTTTGTCTCTTTCTTCATCAGATGTCAGAGTGTCGGCTTGGGCGACCACCTGTTCAATCTGTGATGAGACTGATGAGGGTTCTTGCTCCTTGGGGAGCTCCAACGAATCCTTTTCTGAGTCGTCGGACCTGTCTATGGGTAAGACGCCATAGGTTTGAGGTCCTTGGTCGACGTCATTGGTTGAGAAAAGAGCTATGGGCTGTGTTGGTTTTGTGAACCATACTGGCCCAGCTTCTTGACTCGGTACCAGGTTATCTGGGAGTCCTCCCAGAACTGGAATGCCTAGTTCAAAATCATGAAAATCAGTTTCTGAGTGTTCAGCTTGCGATGACTCATCATCGTTTGTGTGTGAGTTTACCCCCCCTTCATCCGATGAGGGGTTGTTGGAGGCAACGACAGCAATGTCTTGGTGTGTTTCACCGACATCTGTAATGTTGTCATTCGCGCCTTCAGATTTAGTAGCGATCACCTCACTACACAGCGTTCCAGGTTGGTTTCCCATTTCAGCGTGTATCAAAGTTTCTAAAAACCTTTGTATTTCCTCTGTCTCTTCCGAGCTCAGAGGTGTAGGGCCTTGTTCCTGGGACCTTTGTGATTTTATCGCCTCGGTCCGTTTCGTCCGAGGTGGGGGAGGGTTAGGTACGTCTTTTGGGGGTTCCTTTCCGGACTTCCCCTGATAATATGGGTCCTCTTGGATCCCATATCTTTGCGTCCTACGCATACCCCATTTACGATAATCACGTTCATCCTCTGAAAGAGGAGCTTTTCTGTCCCAGCTTGCACCTTCATTACGCGGTTTGTTAGTTTGAAAATACTGCCTTTTCTCGCCTGTTTTAGGAGGAGGGGTCAATGTACGCCGTCCTTCCATTTCTAGGGAGTGGGGTTTAACCTCTATACCAGGAAACACTTCTATGGGCGTCTTAGCATGAGAACATGCCTCGAACACATTCACAGCACACTGTTTAATCTCATTGATGGATTTTTCTCTGAAATTTGCCATAATTTGTACTGACATGCGTATGTCAGTGTGGAAATTTTTGCTGAAAACATATTTAAAACTTTCTTCTTCCTCCATTCCGGTTTCATTTCTGTAACCAAAATAAGCTTGGAAGATTCTTTTGTAATAGATCTTTGGATGTTCATTCTTGCCCTGCTTGACCTTGTCAGCGGCTGGGAAACCAGCAGGTCCCGTGCAGGGGTCGTACTCTCTGATCAAAGCCTCACACAGAAGGTTGTAATCCCTTCTCGTTGCATCAGGTAGACGCTCGATGAAGGCGAACACCTCTCTGTCTGAAGTGAGCCTTATCAGACTGATCTTATCCTCAACCGTAGCATTAGGATAACCTTTCAATCTGAATTCAAGACCTTTCAGGTACGCTTTTGTTCCAGTTGAACCCATCGGTCCAGGTACAAAGCGTTGTACATATTTTGAGAGTTTTAGCAGAACATCTATTGAAAGAGGAAGTTTCCATGCACTCTGTTGCATGTTTGGTGGAGGAGACCTGTTCAGGTCTGTTTCTACCACTGTAGGTGAGGGTGGAGGTTTTTCTCTCGACACATGTGGAGGTGCAACAACATCTTCCTGAGGTGGTTGTGGGTGACCTGGACTCTGTCCACGGTCTTCTCTGAGTTCCAGATAAACTCGCCCCACGTCAGAACTTTTATTTGTTGCTGCGGCCAGTTTCTCCTCACATGCTTTTAGGCGTTCCTG
Organism: Nematolebias whitei; assembly: GCF_014905685.2. Classification (NCBI taxonomy): domain Eukaryota; kingdom Metazoa; phylum Chordata; class Actinopteri; order Cyprinodontiformes; family Rivulidae; genus Nematolebias; species Nematolebias whitei. The sequence continues at coordinate 40,852,092 of NC_056507.1, forward strand.
TGATGTTTGACATTCACTTAGTAAACGCATATAGTGTTCCAGCAATAACTCTCTATCCACTCTGCGTTTGTGCAGATCTTTTTTAAGCACATCTATTTCACCTTTACAGCGGGAAACTTGTGACACTGTCACGACGTGATCCCGTCTTAATGCAAAGTATGATTCTTTCAGCAACATTGCCATTTTAGCCAGCTTTTCATAGCTTGACATTGTAATTTCTGTAGAGGTCACACTCTCTGCAACCTCCTTCAGATTGTCAACTAACTCTTTTGGGTTCATGCTGTACACCTGTTTGCCATATGGATGTAAGGATCCTGTTAGCAGTGCTAACGCATACTCTAAACAGTCCTTCATCTCATAAGGATCAAAATCTTTTCCTACCA
>NC_056507.1:40852574-40854741 GCF_014905685.2 Nematolebias whitei
GCGATGTGTTAAACTTGATTCTGTTAATAAATGACCCACTGTCGTTGGTGAGTCAAAGATAATTAACGTCTCACGTCCACATTTTATTAAATTCAGATGCACGTCATTATACAGTCCAGAAAAATGAAAGAATCCGTTTTAACAGTATGAATATATGACAGCATATGTTCAAACTACATCTGGTGGCCCGTATACGTTCATAAATGGACTGTGTATTCGTGTGACAATTGAATATTACATGTTGGCATGAAAAGTGCAGAGAATCAGCTGCTGTGAAACGCAGCGAGCTGAGCTGCGATGCTTGGAGAAAATACAGCATGTCTGCAGCTAGTGATGCTTTGAAAGCTGATATTGAGAGTCAATGTGTCTGTTTAAAAGCTGAATTGTACGTCTGTTATGTGTAACTAAGCTGATGAGCTGTGGAAAACGTTTATTCTGTTTAAAAGGACGAAGGTTCTGCTGCTGACCCGGTTTTGGTCCGGTTTCGGTTCTGATAAGAGTATTTTAAATAGATGGAGAAACGTTTTAAGGACTGGACGAAGTCTCAGTGAAGCTTTGAGAGCTTGATTCGTTACATTTTTAACAGAAAATAGTGCATTTTGACAGTTTAAAAGACGAAAAGTTGACGGACTAGTTCAGGCTAAGGCTAACATGCTAGCTGGAAAAACGATCCGTGATTGGTTGAAAACGGCTGAGTTGGGACGCTGTGATTCGCTGAGAAGTGAGTGACGTGCCTGCATCACTTCCTCTGAGTCAGCGATATAGTAACCCACCCCGTTGTTGCTCTGTCATTGGTAGATTCAGTCACGTGACCCGGAAATGAAGCTCGTCTTCATAGGGAATTTCAATCTGCTTTTTAAAGCTGAAATACGCTTTAAAGTTGCATTCTGATCCGCTGTTACGTTTCTTTGAAGCCTAATCGCTGAAATGTTGCCACGTTTCAGTTTGAAATCCGTCATTAAATGGTGTTTTTGGACCACGCTAGCCGATCCTAATTTTAAGCTAACAGCTAACGACCGGATGAGTGACGTGGCGCGTCACTTCCTCTGATGTCAGATTGTAAAGTTCGGTTGCACCGAAGCCTTTGCTGTGCTTAAAATCACTAATTAAAACTTGCCACATGTCCACAAAAAACTCATGTTCATGCAAAAAAGTCGTGCTTGTTGAAACAACGCCACGTTTAAGCTTTAAATCCGTTCAGAAATGTTGATTTAACCGAGTTTTAGCCTAAGCTAATTTTAAGCTAAGCGGCTAACGACAGGATGTCAACAGAACGTCCACAGGAAGTTATCATACGCTCCTGCTGGTAAAAAGCTAAACACTGCCCCCTCCTGTGGAAACTTGATATCACAGTTTCACTTCGTTTTTAGGTTATTTTGAGTGAAATTAAACGTATTTATTTCTGTAAGACGAATTTTTGAGTTAATAAACTTTCCTCAAGTTGAATTATCACTGTTATCTTGCATTTAAAAAGTGATCAAGGTATTTATGCAGCAGGCATTTACCAAAAACTTTTATTCACTGGTAAATCCTCATGACAGAGGTGCAAAATAAAAAATTAGAAACTTTTTAAAAGATACAGATACAGATATTCACAGAGTAGATAAAGTTTACTCATTTGCTGGAAAGATAATACACGTTTAATTGCTAGATCATTAAATAAGAGTAAACTTATCAGAAAAAAGGAACTTTTCTGTTTAAGTTACCACCTAAACAATTACATCTTCTTATTTATTTTTAAATAGAAGATATTGGCAGGAGGACAGGAGTATAACAGTTTTTCTGAAGAAAGACTGATTATTCCTCATCATCAATTTTCTTTTTTCTGCTCACCACCTGGTTTAATGAGTAGCTGTTAAAATAGCGAATTTCTGGAAGTAAACGGTTTAAAAAAAAAGTGTTTTTAAACTGATGTTGCTGTGAGACTTTTTAGAAAAATTGCAGGTTCATAAAAATTCAGTGCTTTAGAGTAAAAAACACTGAGAGGCTTGGTAATCTAGTATCTGTTAAAAAATAAGCACATTAAAAGTAACACTGCAGACAAGCATTTACTTAAATATTCATGAATTGGGGTAAAACCTAAGAAACAGGTGCCCGTTCCTCTGAATAAGTTGACTTATAACAGTACTTTTGTGTAAACCCAGAGCTAAAATAGTGTGAAACTCAA
>NC_056507.1:40854841-40855942 GCF_014905685.2 Nematolebias whitei
GTGTATGTATGTATGTATGTATATAGGCGTAGGTATGGGTATATATATGTATTGAAACTTACTGCAAAGCCATGAATATTTTAAGTTCTTTATACATATGTATTTTGTTGCTGTGTTTTGTCATGTTCTTTGCAGGTGAACAGACAGTGGCCGGGTGTTTTGAAGTGTGCTCTATTTCTTATATTTTGGAGTCTTACTTTGTCTTTTCTTTTTTTCTATCCTATTAAAAAAAAAAATCCTACACTAGAATGTCACTATAATAAATATTTAATAATAATGGTGTGGAGAGGATGGCTGTAAGGGGAGAAGGGAGGCCATCAAAAAAAAAAAAAAAAAAAAAAAAAAAAAAAAAAAAAAAAAAAAAAACATTAGTTTGTCGTAGAAGCATGAAATTTGGTACACTTGTCCAATTCCCCAAGTTGCACAGAAAACCCTCTGGAACCAACGTTGTACGATAAACAGGAAGGTGGCCATTTTGGAATGCCGTCTCAAATTTAACACCTTTTTGGCCGTTTACTGCCTCCACATTTGAACAAACTCCTCCTAGGGATTTCGCTCAATTGGTTTCAAACTTGGCCATTTTGTTCAAAAGGCATGGGGGACGAAAAGCTATCTAAAGGTGCGTTTCGGAGCATGCTGAAGGGGCGGGGCCAGACATCAAAGTTTGATATCTCGCCATGAAAAACGAAAAGTTAAAAGTGCCTACATGAAAACTGTCTGAGACATCAAACCTTAAGTGATTGATCCACATACAGTCCCTTGCAAGACTGAATGGCCAAACCATGACATCACTTAAGTTACGCCCCCTGACAACAGGAAGTGTAAAGTTTAACGTTCAACAGTGCCTATCTGACCCCTGTGACGAAATCAGCATGATAGTGTGTCCAGTGACCAAAGACATGTTGGTGTAACTTGCTTTACAACACTGACAGTTTTGGGTGGAGTATGTGGGAGATGCGGCGTGGCCAAGTAAGACGTAACGCTGTCACCATACGTTTGGCTCTAAATTGCATAAATTTGATCCGAGGTGCACCAAAATCAGTATGATCGATTATTATCCACCCCTTGAACAGGAATCCATGATAAGTGACCAATAGCCTC
>NC_056507.1:40855952-40861550 GCF_014905685.2 Nematolebias whitei
TTATCCACCCCTTGAACAGGAATCCATGATAAGTGACCAATAGCCTCAACAGCGCCCCCTACAATGTTCCTACAGTTATATCTCAGTGATACATCATCCAATCTGCAACAGATTTATTGTGCGTAATTAGTGAGCACTTCTAGACACTTTGATATTGTGGTTTAACATATGACTCCAGTGTGCCACCTACAATATTCCAACAGTTATATCTCAGTGATACATCATCCAATCTTCACCAGTTTTTTTGTGCTTAATCAGTGAGCACTTGTAGACACATTGGTATTGTTGATTCGTGACATCACTTAAGCCCCACCCACTCAGAGAAGAAACTGTTGATTTTTGGATGACTCTTCCAGCTTCGCACTGTGTAAGATATAAGACTGAAACTGTTCGTTAACTGTTGGTTACAACAAATGAGATGTTGAAAAGCCTTAAGGAAGTGCTCGTCAAACATTCGCCACAAAACAGGAAGTCACAATAACTCCTGTCTGGAATGTCGGATTTCTCCTATACTTGTAAAACCTGCAGCTGGACAAGTACTGACATGGACTGAAGGCGATGTCGAAGATTCGGGAAATGCACCTCTTGGTGAACGCGTGCAGGATTGGAACGAGAGCGTTCGAGATGACGACTGTGTGGAGTTGCTCCTGTGGTCGCCATAAGGCTGGAGCGGCGGTTTGCTGCGAGGGCCTTCAATGCTGCTTGCAGCTTCAATTTTCTTTTGTTGTTTAAAATAAATTATTTTTATTTTAAACTGCTGCCTTACTCGCCCGCCTGCAAATTAGTCTAAAACTCAAGGATTGTAATACTTATTCCACCGTGGACTTTATTTTTCAGAACTTTTGTTTTTTATCAGTGTATTGAGATCTGCTGGCTCTTATTAGCCTTGGCTAATTCGCTATGGCATCCGGCTTCATTACATGTGTCGTGTGCCAAATGTTCAGCTATAATACTGATTTGTTTGAAGATAATGGTGCATCAAGTGTACTGATATGATGGTTCTAGTGGAGAGGCTCTCTGATCTGGAGGCTCGACTCTGTGCTTTTGAAAAACCATTAACTAGCCAGGTGCTCGTAGGCTCCGCAGAGCCACTAATGCTAGCTCACATTAGCAGTATAAAACCACAGGTCCAAGGTAAACTAAATGCTAAAACTAAGTCCCCGGTTCACGATTTGATCCGCTCACGTTTCAAATGATGATTCTAAAGATTTTTCTTCTGTTTTAAACCACATTTCAAATCAGTTTCCTTCCCTTAGCAACCCAGAACCACAGGCCCGTGGGGTATCGGCCCAAATTAAACCTAAAGCTAAAACTAAACCCATCAGCTAACCACCAATCCGTTCGCGTTTCAAATGATTCTTCTCCCATTCAAAACCATGTTTCAAATCAGTTTCCTCCACTTAGCTACCCTGAACCTCAGCCCCACTGGTTGACTGTCCACAGAAAAAATAATACTAAAACTAAGCCCTCGGTCAACCACTGACCCATTCAACTTTCAAATCAATTTTTCTGTTCTTAGTGAGACACCCGCCGAGAAGCAAACTCTCATTGTTGGCAGCTCCATAGTTCGAAACGTGGCATCTGCGACTCAGACCACAGTCAAATGCATTCCAGGGGCCAGAGCAGGTGACACTGACTCTCACCTGAAACTACTGGCTAAAGCTAAGGTGAAATCCAGTAAATTTATTATTCACGTTGGCGAAAATGACACTCGGCTACGCAAATCAGTGATCACTAAAATAATAATTATTAATTAAATAAATTAAAATTAAATAATAATTATTAATGTTGCTTTGGTGTGTAACTTCACAAAAACTATGTCTGACTCTGTAGTTTTCTCCAGCACCCTCCACCAACTTGTCCAACGATGACATGTTTCGCCGTATGTCTGCTTTCAACCTCTGGGCATCGAGGTGGTGCTCCAAAAACAATGTAAGATTTGTAGACAACTGGAATGCATTTTGGATAAAACCCGGTATGAGGCAGAGAGATGGAATCCATCCCACCTTAAGTGGAGCATGGGATAAAAACAGCATGGAATAAACTTTCATTGTTATGCTGATGATACACAGTTATACTTTATTTGTCCATGAAACCTAATGAATCCAATCAGCTACTTAGACTACAAGCATGTCTTAAAGAAATAAAAACCTGAATGACCCTAAATTTTCTCCTTTTGAGTGCAGACAAGACTGAGGTTTGAGTTTTTGGACCTGAGCATCTTAGGAATGAATTTTTCAGTCTTTCGCCCACCTTATATGGCATTAATCTGACCTCCAGCTCTAATGTTAAAAATGTTGGTGTTATTTTCGATCAGGGCATGTCTTTTATCCCCCACATTAAAAACGATACTCAAACTGCTTTCTTCCACCTGCATAATATCGCTAAAATTATTTTTTTTATTTATTTAATTATTTCTATAGCACTTTACACAACCATGGTGATGGTGACCAAAGTGCTTAACAAAAAACAGTACTTAAAATGACAATAGGTTAAAAGCAAGAAAACACAACATAATAGCACAAATGAAACCAGAAATGTCACCACATATTTACATACTAAAAGCTTGTTGGAATAAAAAAGTCTTAAGCTTCGATTTAAAAGGGCCAAGTTCAGTAATCTGATGCAGATCAAGTGGGAGCTTATTCCAGAGTCGAGGTGCGGCCGCAGAAAAGGCACGGTCACCCCAGCGTTTATATTTAGTCCTTGGAACAGAGAGCAGGAGCTGGCTGTCTGACCTCAAAGATCTGGAGCGGGCGGGGAAACTTAGCATCTCAGTTATATAAGGAGGAGCAAGGCCATTCAGAGCTTTAAAAACAAATAATAAAAGTTTAAAATCTATTCTAAAACGGATGGGGAGCCAATGTAGTGAGAATAAAACAGGTGTGATGTGGTCCCATCTAGGAGTGTTGGTTAAAAGGCGCGCTGCTGCATTTTGTACAAGCTGGAGGCGACTCAGTGATGACTGTGGTACACCGACATACAGAGTGTTACAATAATCGAGCCTAGAACTGATAAAAGCATGAACAGCTTTCTCCAGGTCGTGACAATTTAAAAAGGGTTTGACCTTTTTTAAAAGGCGTAAATAAAAGAATCCCGACTGGACAACAGAGGCAATATGTTTGTGTAGTAGTACATATACGAGATATATGCATACAATTTTCACGAGTTCCTCATCTTTCTGACTGTGTAATGTCGTGCATTGAATTTAACAGAAATGCGAACGAGAGACGTTATTATCTTTGACCCATCAAATGAATGCGGTCATTTATTTTCAGAATCAAAGTTTAACATCAAACATTTACATTAATTTGGCAAAATATGAAAATAATAACAGACAAGTTTCACAAATAATGAGCTTCAATCACGCGGCGGTGATTGAGGACTTTGCTTCAGATATTTCTAAAATATCTGTACTGATTTTATGAGAAAGCAGAGTTTAAGATGGAGATTTATCTTACAGAGAGATATGTGAGGGAATTAATCTGTTATGACCAGAACGTGCACGCTCCATCAGATATCAGCTGGCCTCCGGTACACTTAGTCGAAAATAGAACCCTCTACCTGGTTGACGATGGAATCAGCGTCGGAGTAGGTTCCTTTCTGACTCTTTCAGCGTCTCCGTGAGAACTGCCAAACCCTCAGAGAGTCGTACGTGGTGTTCAAACAGAAATCATAATCCCAACATCGTCACTGCATTCTGTATTCCAACGGAAGCACTCTGGGCTTCAGACATCAGAGTTTTCCCCATCAGACATCAGAGTTTTCAGACTCTAGAACTTCTTCAGAACCTCCATCACTCTGAGACTCTTACTCTATCACTCCCAGACTCTTGCGTCTCAGCTTCTTGCAACTCTTCAGCCTCTGCATGAACTGGGAAGTTGCCACATTTTAAATGGGTCGACTTCCGGGTCATTTGAGAGCTTTTTGATTGGTCGATGGACCAGAAATAGAGGTGTGGTTTGTGATGTAAGATGTTATCATAAGTCAAGGATTGTTTTAGTGACAACAGAAAGATTATTGTAGGACTTCAGACTTTGTGGAGTCTCACTCTTATTATCTTCTGAAAAAGTTTAAACATGACATTTTTCTCGGTAAACATTTTAGTTGACCGAAAACCGACCTTTAACATACTTACAAACTTGGCTCATTTCAGACAGAAAATCAAGAAATGCATATTAACCTGATTTCTTCTTTAAATGAGGAATAAAAATCATTACTTACTGTTTATGTAAAATAAAAATGAGTAGTTCTCTTCAACCTGTAACATTGAGTGAACTAACACAATTTGATTATCAAACATTTGTAAAACAGTGATGATCATAGAGAATTGTCTTTTCTGCTTGATTAATTCAAGAAAGAAAGTCACCAGATGGCTCAGACTGTATTCAGATCAATGAAATAACAGTCTCTGTCCATCTGATAGATTTGAGGTCATCAGGGTCAGATCAGGGTCAGATCAGGTTCACTACAGTCCCCCCTTTGGAAATCATCGCCTGTCCATGGGGATGAATTCCAACCGTGAACTTAGACCTTCAAATGCCCTTGAGCTTGATGTAATCCAGCAAGGAAGACCAAAGTCAAAAGTAATCCAGCAAGGAAGACCAAAGTCAGAAGTAATCCAGCAAGGAAACAAAGTCAAGGTAATTCCACAATGTTCTTGGTATTCCATTGTGTTGATTATAATTCCATATCGTCTCGATAATTCCATTGTAGCAATGCTTTAACCCCTTGGAAACAGAGTCTGTAATCCATTGGAAAAAGTCATATAATCCACAACGGTAAATCCACAACGATTGGAAGTGTTGATTAATCAGCATACAGAGGGGTACCCTTGGGTTGAACTGAAGAAGCGGCCACTGGATGAAGAGTGGAGACCAACGTCAGGATTGCAGGTCGCCTCCAGCGAAGGTTGTCTCCAGCGACGTCCAGCCTGTGCCGTTCTGGTTCAATGTGTCATGCAATTATGTGGTTTAAGGTGGGCTTATGAAGGGGATTTTACATAAGGCCTTAAACTATATGCACCTGGTGTGTAAGCTATTATGGTTGGGAACAGCTACAACTACCAGTTAAGGGGTGGAAAATGCTGAAAAGGGGTAACTACAGGGGTTTAAGCCTATAGAAAAGGGTTCCAAACTATTTTTCCATTTCTAACTTGGTTTAAGTTAGCTTTACATGGTAAAATATAGTTTGGTGCAATTGTCTGTTGTCTTTTAGACAAACGACTTGAGATTGGGTGTTTGGTTTCCCATAAATGTTTTGGAAGTCTATGGCGAGACTTATCAAAAAGAATTAGCTATCCCCCCGAATAGAATTGTTCGAGTAGGTTCGGCTTAAGCGTTGTGAGATCAATTGTAGATTATGGTACTCAAGGTAGCAATAATATACATTGACTCCGCAAGGATTGCAATTTAATGAATGAACTGCATGTTGGCATGGTCAAAGGCTTCTTAGTCTCTAACTTACTACACAACAAAATTCATTTTTTCCTCAGAAACAACCAAAATCAACTAAACAACGTTTCAACACCGACAAGAGTAGTGACTAAGCATCTAGAAACATCGTTTCACTGCTTCTCCTCACCCTGGTTGCCAGATT
>NC_056507.1:40861650-40900242 GCF_014905685.2 Nematolebias whitei
CTCTTTATAAAATTCTGCTGGATATCCATCTGGGCCTGGAGATTTCTTATTAGGCATGTTTTTAATGGCTTCACGGAGCTCATCTGATGTTAATGGTGAGTCTAGTTCTGAAGATTGACTACTGTCCAGTTTTGGAAGTATTACTCTCTCCAAGAATTGATTAATATCTTCATCTGTTGGGTTTATTTGTGGAGTATATAGAGTTTTATAGAAATCTCTAAAAACACTATTTACTTTTTCCTCGTCATAAGTTATGTTACCATTTGTGTCTTTAATACCATATATAGACGTTTTTTCTTTATTTAATTTGAGTTGATTAGCTAAAAAGCTACCGGATTTATTACTGTGTTCAAAATGTTCCAAGCGAAGTCTTTGTACTAAGAATTTGTTTTTTTTGTCAATACATTCATTTAGTTCTAATTTTATCTTGCGTAGTTTTTTCTGTGTTTCCTCTCCTTGTAAACTTTCTAATAATTTGATAGATTTCTCTAAATCCTCAATACGTTTATTTTCTTTTTTCTTTTTGTTTGTTGCGTAGGATATTATTTTCCCTCTCATAACTGTTTTCCCAGCCTCCCAGAGTGTACACGCTGATGTACCTGGCAAGTCATTAAACTCTAAATACGATGTCCATTCATTTTTAAAGTATTGTATAAATTCTTCATCCATAAGCAGTGAGGTATTTAATCTCCAGTTTATACTTTTTGGGATTTCTTTCTTATTATCTAAATTTAAAGTAACTGGTGCATGATCGCTGACAGCAATAGGGTGTATCTTAGTGTCTGAAATGTTGGTCAGCAATGAGTTGCTGATTATAAAATAATCCAGACGAGAGTAAGAGTGATGCACATGTGAAAAGAAAGAATACTCTTTACTATTAGGGTGAAGAGACCGCCATGCATCGCAGAGTCCATAATCACTCATGTACTGTTTAACTACATTTATGGATTGCCAACTGCGTTGAGCTCCTACTGCATTCAGCCTGTCTATTTTGTTATCTAGACCAAAGTTAAGATCACCTCCCAGTACCAGCGAGCAATCCATGTGATTTGATAGAGTAGAAAAGAGATCATGAAAAAAAGCAGCATCGTCCACATTTGGCCCATATAAGCTAACAATACAATATTTTTGACTGAGTATGGATAATTTTAATATTATATATCTACCTTGCGGGTCTATAACTGTGTCTAATATTGTGAAGTTCACATTTTTATGTATTAATATTGCTACTCCTCTCTGTCTTGAGTTATAGCAGGCTGAGAATACATGAGGAAACTCAGGAGATTTTAGCTCATCCACAGTTGACGGTAATTTATGAATCTCTTGGAGTAATACAACATCTGCCTTTAATCTTTTAATCTGGCTAAAGATTCTATTTTTTTTATGTTGGCTACCGGCTCCATTAATATTCCATGTGACAAACCTTAAGATGTCCATATTTGTGCTTGTGAAAATATAATTAAACCACACCCATTATCACAAATATCAAAAATAGTAAAACACCCAGACAATAACATAATCCTTAATGATTGATTATTTATGATTTATAGATAAACTAAGTGCTGTTTTTGAAGGTAAATCATGCATGTATTCCTTTATGAGGTATTTGTATGTATGTATATGGATATATATAAGCCTTTGTGCCTGTGTGCTAATAATTATTGAGTCAGAAAAATAGAGACAAAAAAAATAAAGTGAGATGATAATAAACACAATAAACACATAAAGATAAAAGAAGAAAAAATAAAAAAAGAACCCCCTTACCACATTAAGTGTCATGCCACCGTGTACCACCACCATCTGTGTAACCCACCAACCGAGCTGTGCTGAAAAATTACATAAATATCTGGTAAGTAATATGAATATATATGCTTGCTAATACATTTTAAGTAAAATTAGCAACTGAAGATCATACTTACCTTTTTTATATTATTAATAGAGCCAGGGAGTAACCTCTGGATCTCTAAACAGCTGACCATTGATGTACAGTTTGTCAACAGCCACCGCAGCTCTTCTGCCCTCGTTTATATTTTTCTTTCTAATCGGGAACAGGACGCGCCTTCTACTCAGAATCTCTGCAGGGAATTGATCGTTCATGCTGAAGTTCGTGTCACGCAGTTCTCTACCTCGGCTTTTAATTTGTTCTTTCTGTTTGTAATGTTCAAACTTAGCTACAATCGGCCGCGGCCGATTGCTTCCAGGCTTCTTACCTCCGAGGCGGTGGACCCGGTGAAAAGTGATGGAATTAACCGCGTCACTCGGCAACTTCAGCTGATTCTGAATGAAGTCACGGACGGAGGCCTCAGGGACCTCGTCCGCTCGCTCCGGTATTCCCGAGAAGACGAGATTGTCCCGCATGCTCCGGGCTTGGATATCCAGGATCGATTCTTTGATTTTTTTATTATCCCCGGATAGCAGCGTCATCTCCTCGGTGAGTTGTTTTACCGTTCCTCTAAGCTCCTGATTTTCACTAGCAAGTGATGCTACCTGTTGTTGGCTGAATTCCAAAGACTCCCTGAGGCCTTGAAACTCTTTATGTAGCATCTCTACTAATGCTAGTCGGGCGTCCAAGCTAGTTAGCTTCTGGTCAATTGACTCCAATATCTCCTTTAAACCTGAATCGTCAGGAGACGGTGCCGTAACGCTGTCTGAGCTGCCCTGTCGATGCCGCTTAGCAGTGGGGATGTTAGCTGAATTGCTAGCAGCACCGGATGTTTCTTTAGGCTTACCCATGACTAAGCTGTCGAAACACTCGTCAACAAACAATTCCAGGCTCTGCAAAGTCTCCTCGTCCAGTTTGTTTGATCGAATGAAAAAAGTTTATTAGTAATATTTAGGACTTTCTTAATTATCTTATATTTAATTAAACAGTTTTTATTTAAATAAATACGGACTTACCAAAGTTTTATCATAATACTCACGCACAGTTTCTTCCTAGGTTCTCAGCAACAGCTCATTGCACCGTCACGCCCCAGTCACTGTCTGTCCAGAACTAATGTTAATGCGGAGGGTATTTTGAGTATTTCCAGGTGGCGCTCTTGAGCCGTTTCTGTTTCGATTTTTGCCACGCCCTTAAAATACGTAATTTTTCAGCAGTCCTGATGCGTCCGCCAATTTTGGTGAGTTTTGGAATATGTTAAGGCCCCCAGAAGGCCAAATCATTTGACGGAAAAATTACTCGGGCCTAATGAACTGAGTGATTACAATAGGCCTTCGCAGCGCTTCGTTGCTCGGGCCTAATGATGGCGTGGCAACAAAAACAGGAACAGGCAGGCGAATCAGGACGGATACAGATCACGAAGCGGACAGGCACAAAACTCACGGAGGAGGACTGAGTCGTCTGAGAAAACAGAACAATGACCAGACGAGGAATGCAGGAGAAAAAGGCTTTTTATAAGACAGAGGGAGAGTGAGTAATGAGAGCACCTGGGCAGGTGGCTGATGAAGGACAGGTGTGAATGAGACTGAAGATTGGAGACTGGAGAGGCAGACTGAGGAGTGAGTGGAAAGTGACAACAGAATCAGATACAGAGGAACATAATCACACAAGGGACAGAATGAAATGTATAAGAAGCAGAACATAAAAAGCAGAAGGGTCAGAATGAAATAAGCACATTAAGCAGAAAGGGGGAAGACACAGAAATACCAGACAGCTAAGCGACAGACTGTGACATAACCCTCCTCTCAAGGGACAGCTCCTGATTTCCCCTAGGACCACAACACAGAAAAAACACAGAACGGGTGGAAGGATGGGGAAACAAAAACCAACAGGGTAGACCTGGGAGTAAAAATAACCAAAACACAAATATTTCTATGAACGGCCCTGGGCATCGTTCATAGCAGGCCTGAGTTCAGGTGGACGGCCTGAGGACCGTCCAGAGCGGGACCAGAATTCAGGCGGACGGCCTGAGGACAGTCCAGAACAGGACCAGAGTTCAGGCAGGCGGCCCGGGGACCATCCAGAACGGGACCAGAGTTCAGGCGGGCGACGCGGGAACCATCCACAGCGGGACCAGAGTTCAGGCAGGCATCCCAAGGACCATCCAGAGCGGGACCAGAATTCGAAGAAGGATGAAATGGGGCCAATGATGGTAGTCCTGGCAGTTGCTGGGCCAGAGATGGTGGTGCTGGCATCTGCGGGGACGGACGTCGGCAGTTGTGGGGACGGACGTCGGCAGCTGCGGGGATGGACTTCGGCAGCTGTGGAGACGGATGTCGGCAGCTGTGGGGACAGATGGGACATTGGCAGCTGCGGGACCAGACCTGGATTCTGCTGCTTCAGGGCCAGACCTGAATTCTGCTGATGTGGGACCAGACCTAGATTCTGTTGTTTCGGGGCCAGACCTGGTTTCAGCAGCCTGGAAGTCGGGCCTGGGTTCAGCAGCCGAGGATTCGGGCCTGGGTTCAGCAGCCGGGGAATCCAACCTGGGTTCAGCTGCCGGGGAGTGTGGCCTGGGTTCAGCAGCCGGGGAGTTTCGGCCTGGGTTAGAAATTTGTCTAACAGGACATTGACTCAACATGAGAAAGATGTGCTGGCAAAAGGACTAAACTTTGCCATCTCCCCACAAGAAATACCTGTTGTGGAACTAATCACGGCCACTGAATCAGCGATTAGGAACAACAACTTGACGGAAGCAGAGGCAGAACAACTCAGAATGAAAATGTCAGCAATCCTCTCCAGTGCCAAACTGCCTCCTTCAAATCTCACACCACAGGAAAGGAAAGCTATAACATCACTCAGCCAGGCCCAAAACATCACTATTTTAACAGCTGATAAAGGAAGATGCACATTAGTCCTCAACACTTCTGATTACCAGGAAAAAATAACTACACTACTGCAACACCAGCAACACCTACGAGACCCTGAAGAGGGACCCAACCAGCACTTATAAAAAGAAAGTCACAGATTACCTGCAAAAACTTGAAAAGGAGAAAACAATCAATCGATCGTTGTATTATAGATTGTACCCAGGGGAAGCCACTCCCTGTCTTTATGGGCTTCCTAAAATACACAAAGAAGGAACACCACTCAGACCCATCGTCAGCAGCATGAACTCAGTGACATACAATATTGCTAAACATCTGGCTGATATTTTAGCTCCTCTTGTTGGAAACACACATCACAAGGACTCCATTGATTTTGCCAACAAAGTTCAACATCTGAAACTAACCCCAGAAGAAACCCTTGTATCGTATGATGTGACTTCTCTTTTCACTTGCATACCCATCTCTGAAGCAGTAGAAACCATCAGAAAACAACTTCTACAAGACAATGACTTAATCAAGAGGACCAATGTTAATTCAAATTTCTTTTAAAATGTTAAAAGAGGGGCAGCACGGTGGCCCAACTGGTAGAGCTGCTGCCTCTCAGCGAGCAGGTCCTTGGTTCAAACCCCGGTCCAGGGGCCTTTCTGGGTGGAGTTTGCATGTTCTCTCCGTGCATGCGTGGGTTTTCTCCGGGTGCTCCGGTTTCCTCCCACAGTCCAAAAACATGCATGTTAGGCTGAGTGGTAACTCTAAATTGTCCCTAGGTGTGAGTGAGAGAGTGAATGGTTGTTTGTCTCGTTTGACTCTATGTGGCCCTGTGATGGACTTGCGACCCGTCCAGGGTGTACCCCGCCCCTCGCACAGTGATTGCTGGACATGGGCACCAGCGACCCCCGTGACCCAAAATGGAATAAACGGGTAAAGAAAATGGATGGATGGATGGATGGATGGATGGATGTTAAAAGAGAAAAAACATCTCCTAACAAAGGAGGAGGCCTCAAATTTCCACTTTCAAAAACCTATAATGCAACTTTAAGACTGATTTTCAGCCAGTTTTCACACCTGATGGGAACAGAGGGGCCTCATCTGTGAATTAGAGTAACCAAGTCCTTAAGAAACCCCTATTGTTAAGCTGTTGAGGTGTGAATTGTAAGATCTACATATGTATGTGTATCTTACCATACCATACCATACCATCCATTATCTTTACCCGTTTATTCCATTTTTTTGTATACATATATATATATATATATATATATATATATATATATATATATATATAATTATTATTATTTTTTTGCTTCAAAAGTTTAAATGTGCAGCTATATGCTGATCACCTGTGCACAACACTGTGGGCCTCCTTAACAAACAAACCCCACTGCATGCCAGATAGTCAATATGGTATGCAGGAGTGTTTTTTTAACATATATAACTGTTTTGTATCAGTGTCACAATCCAGATTTTTTTTCATCGTGTTGACACAGATGTGCTTTTTCCATCTGAGGGATGTATCTAGATTTAGATGTAGATGATGTAGATGTAGTTCTAGAATTGCGCCGCTCAAGGTGGCTGCATGTTGGAGCAGCTCTGTTACTTTCATTTTGAGATTTTGCTTTTAGTAACTTTAATTCCTGGTTTTCTGGATGTAAAGCACATGTTTTGGATGATTGTTTCCTCTGGTATCGGAAGCTGTGCAGCTGGAAGGATTTTTACTGAAACTTTTTTAGTTTTGGACATTTGTTATGATGCATAACCATGGCAATAAGGCAGTTTTCTACAACCAACAGCAGCTGGTTAACATCTCAAAAGCTCAAGTAATCTCAACTACAGCCCCAAATCTCAAATGAGTTGAAAAGGATGTTCTGTGGACACATTCTCATCTACCTGCCAGCTTATCCCAAGTGCCTGACCACTGAGATCCTGGAACTAGCAGGAAACAAGGCTCATGACAGCGGAAGGACAGGATCGTCCCTCGGCACCTACAGTTGGCTGTCCGCAGCGATGAGGAGCTCGGCAGACTGCTGGGAGGAGTGGCCATCGCACTGGGAGGAGTTCTACCTGGCATTCGGGCGGTCCTACAGCCCGGGGGAACCGTGAGGCCAGTCGAGTCTGGGTGGACGGATCAGACGGCATCTGCAGCCAGTTTCTTAGGAGCCACTGTGGGATAGACCTTTACAAGAGATCCTTCCTGCCTACAGCCATCAGTATCTATAACATCTCTTAATGACATGAGGATAACGAGTTACAACAACAAATAATTTCCCTTTGGGATTAATAAAGTATTTTTGAATTGAATTGAATTGTATGTTTTAGAACTACCTGCAATGTACACTGAATCTGCTTTTCTTCTCTTTCACATTACATAAGGTCAAGGTGTCTTTATTGTCATTCACATCTCATGTGATACATGAGGTGGAACAAAACTATGTTTACAGGGTCCCAGTTACATTCAACAAAAATACAAATTGTAAAGAAAAACAGTAGTAAGATCTAAGATATGAACTAAGAAATACGCTTAACTAGAAATACACTAAGCACTAATAGTACAAAATAATGTGCCAAACAACAGCAGCACAAACATGAGTCTGTGTGAGCAGATGAGGACGAATGAACACAGCAACATGAAATAAATCAACAGCATGAGACCAGCATCATGGCTAGTCAGCAGCACATATCAACAATCAAGTGGCATTACAGTGATTTTTCCACAGTGATTTTTTTCACAGTAATTTTCACAGTGATAATCCTGACTAGCGATTCAGGAGTCTAACAGTCTCAGGGTAGAAGCTGTTCCTCAGTCTAGTGGTTCTACACTTAATGCTCCTCAGCCTTCTGCCTGAGGGGAGCGTGACAAAAAGTGTGTGTGCTGGGTGCGTGCGGTCCTTCATGATGCAGGTGGTCCTCTTCCTGCATCTGGAGGTGTAGATGTCTGTGATGGTGGGGAGGCTGACTCTAATAGACTTCTGTGCAGCCTTCACCACTCTCTGCAAAGTTTTTCTTTCTGCAGCTGTGCAGCCTCTATGCCATACGTTGATGCTGGAGCACAGGATGCTCTCCTCTGCACACCTGTAGAAGGAGGTGAGGACTGAGTTTCCCAGACCTGCGCGTCTCAGACGTCTGAGGAAGTAGAGTCTCTGATGAGCTTTCTTGATCAGGCTGGTAGTGTTGTTGCTCCAGCTGAGATTGTCATTCAGGTGCACACTCAAGTACTTGTAGCTGGAGACCACTTCCAACGCAGATCCTCTCATGTTCGGGGGGGTATATGTGTTTATTCCATCTGAAGTCCACGACCATCTCCTTCATCTTCTTCACATCGATGTGAAGTTTGTTCTTCATGTACCAGCTCTCCAGGTGTTCCACCTCAAGCCTGTAGTTGGACTCATCATTGTTTTTGATGCATCCATCCACCACTGTATCATCTGCAAACTTTACAATGGGACAGCCAGGACAATAAGGACAATATGACAATAAGGTTGCAGATTTAAAATTGTGAACAATAGGTAAGTCACAATGAGTGAGGTAGGGGAGAAATCTACGTTGACACAGTATTTTTATCCATTTGGTGTTGTGCATGCTTTGGAGCCACATGTATTGTGCAGATGTAGAGTATGCTCATTATTTAAAAAACCATAAATGTGCAAAAGCTTTTTTTATTTTAGATTAAACTAAATGCACATTCACATTTCTTTTCGTTTTTGCCTTGCAGCTCGCCGTTTTCAACATTACACATTTGCAGCCAAGATGTCAGCCATTTATTTATTTATTTTAAAACAATTCCTTTTTCTTTTTATTGCAGGTTGTCCCATGCCCAGAGATCAGCGGTAAAAGTTCTCCGCAGAATGCAGTACTTTGTGGCCAGGAGGAAATTCCAGGTAAGGAGGAAAACTCCTGTGACAAAAACTACAGACACAAGTAAAAAGTGACAAATAATAAAACAACACACATTTCAGGCAAAAGCAGTGCGTGGTATTGTAAACTACGAGGAAAAGTCATGCTGCATCGTTATTTTGTATGTAGGTGTTTGTTTTAAAGTTTGAAATATTCATCTTTAATGTATTTTATACTCGCTTTAGTTTATCAAAATATTCCAACCCATTATTGCCCAGCTGTTGCAGTAATATACGTAAAGAAAAAAAATGTCAATTGTGCAAAAATGTACACAAGACTTATTGGAATCATGGACTAAAATGCTAAAACAGTAATGCATAAAATGTGTAATAAAATATTTTACTGAAAATAATTGTTTATGAAGCGGATGGTCGATTAGACTTATGCTAAATATTCTTCCTAAGGGTTCCTTAAGCATATTTTATTTTGTTTCAGAGTGTTCTACATGTTTTCAATTATGCCTAATTGATCTCAGCTGCAGAGACTACGGTGTCTACCAGAGAAACCCTAAAAGGTTCATTGGGTGCATTCCAATGCCCCTTGTGTCAACATCATACTAAACAAAGCCGTGAAAGGACCCCTAACATGGCTGACCATGTGCACCAGTGTATACACATGCACACATTTACACATTGAGCTGACAATGAACCCTGTGCACCCAAGGGGGCTGAGGATGTTTTTGGGGGACTAAGCAACAGAGGTTGTGATTGACAATGGCTTTTGTGTCCTACCACGTGTGTGTGTTTTTCTTGTGCGTGTGGGTCTGTGTGTGACTGGATCCACAGGAAGCCCGGAAACCCTATGATGTGCGAGACGTGATTGAGCAGTATTCCCAGGGTCACCTTAACATGATGGTTCGCATCAAGGAGCTGCAGAGAAGGTAGATGCTTTGACTTTGTTTTGGGCTTGTTTTTGTCTTCTTGTCATAAACTTAAAACATAAACTTAATCCTTTTTCTTCTTGCCTTTAAAAAAAAGTATAACTTTGAACACAGTACCATTTCTAGAAATGTGTCCATCCACAACAAAAACACAATAACAAAAAAAAACACAATAGCTATTCCAGGCCTGCATGCAGCCATATAATGCTGCCACAAAAATACCAAACCATACCACTTTAGTTATAATGCACTTAAAACAGCAGCAAGGCCAACCAAAGAGCTGTACAGCAAACACAAACAAGCAAAGAACACAGCATAAAAACATATATCTAAATGAAAAAAGATAATAACTAAAAGGCTAACATTGTAGAATACAGACAGGATTATAAAGAAGTTACACAGTGTCAAAAGCCAGGGAATAAAAGTGGTTTTTTAAGCGAGACCTAAAAACAGCGAGAAAGGGAACTTGCCTGACATGCAGTGGTAACTCATTCCACAGTCTTGGACCTGCAACAGAGAAGGCCCTGTCACCTCTGAGTTTGAGACGGGTTCCTGGAACCAGTAGGAGCATCTGAACTGCTGACCTCAGAGATCACTGTGGGACATATGGCTGCAGCAGATCAAGTTCAAGTATCTTTATTATCCCCGAGGGGCAATTAGTTTAACAGTCAGTACATGTGTACATATACACACACATGCACATAAACACACATACACATATACACATATATACATACACATACATATATATGAACAAGACATTAAGACATTAAAGTAACAGTATTGAAATTAGTGTTCATTGAGAAACCTGATCAGCAAGATAAGAGGGGGCAGAACTGTTCAGAGATTTAAAAACATTTACAGTAGAAGGATTTTGAACAGAAAACAAAAATGCACCAAAACAGGGACCATGGTGTGTCACATGCTGTCACAGTTTGCACATTGAGTGTCAACAAAAATTAAAAAAGCGTACATGCTTGCATCAGTTGTCAAATTAGAGTTGGGACTACAACATCCTTATTTTTGTAAAAGTTGCGTTTTGGCTGTCTATACCATGATGCAATGTTTTCAAGATTTTTCACTTTGGAACCTGTTTCTGAAAAAAATGTTGTTTTAGGGCTGCTAAAATGCCATATTTTTGTGGATGCAAGGCTGAAACTATATAAAAAAGTACATTAGCATATTTACACAAACTATCCCCCTCTGAACACGCCTTAATAGAATGCTTATTTTTTCCATTCATTCATTCAACCTTTACTTAGACAAGTAAATCTCATTGAGCCTCGAGGACTCATTTACAAGAGAGACCTGATTTCAACAAAGAATGATGACAATGTAGTAGGTACAGGGCCAGCATAGCTGCACCTTTCACTACTAATTATTTAAATATAACGGGTTCTCTCTTTTTCAAGTTAAATTAAGGCCATGTGACGAGGTACTGTGAGGATTGTGTTTAAATCAGTGACATGAGACGTTAATTTCCCATGACCCATCAGAATAAATGAGGTCATTTATTTAACAGAATCAAAATTTAA
Source organism: Nematolebias whitei (assembly GCF_014905685.2). NCBI lineage: Eukaryota > Metazoa > Chordata > Actinopteri > Cyprinodontiformes > Rivulidae > Nematolebias > Nematolebias whitei. The sequence goes on from NC_056507.1 coordinate 40,872,721, forward strand.
CATCAAAACATGTACACGTGATTAGCTGATCTGGTTCTGATTAATAAAACTTGGCACATTTTACTTAATAAGACAACAAGACATTTCTGAAGGCATTTAGATTACTGGTGTAGTGGACTAAGCCTACGTCGAAACCCAGTCTAAGGTCAAAACTCTTGACCTTTAGAACCTTGTGGGACAGAAGCTGTCATTTCATGTATTTGACTCCATAAATACAGGTTCACCCATCCTGAGACTTTCTTTCTTGAAGATTCAAGTGAAAAGAACACTCTCTTTTTATTATCATTACTATCTTACAAATGTTGATAATCAAAGTGTCTTAGTTCAAACCATTTTAGATGTTGCAGTGAACTAATCAATTTTATTAACTGAGTAATGATTTTATTCTCATGTTAAAAGCTGTGCAGAGTAATTATGCATTTTTCTGATTTCTGCTTTTGAATGAGCAAGTGTGTGCGTTTACAAGGTTACAGTCAAACGAAAAACAAGTTGTTATGTTAAAACTGTCATGTTTTAGAATCCTCTCAGACGTAAATAGAGATGTTTTGCACCTGTTTCTTAAGGCACGCCAAAACAGAACCCTCTCGGTCTGTGAGAACATTTCTGAGCTGTCTCATAACAATTCTCGCTGTCTCTAACCTCTTACGTCACAAAAACACACCCCTTCTGGTCGTTTCTGACCAATGAAAAATCCCAAAAAGTGAACCGGGAAAGAGTCTTTAAAATGTCAGTACTTCCTGGTCTACACAGACTCTACAAGAACTCACAGGGACACGGAGAGACACACAGGTACTCAGAGTTGGAGAGTTGTCAGACTTCTAGAGTTCTGGAGTTCTGATGGAGTGCTGTTGGAGTTCCTGACATGACAACGAAGCTCTTCCGAGTTCCATGGGATTATAACATTTTCCACTGAGGTGAGCTGTGGCTGACAGAACCTCGCAGCTACTCCGGACGAGTAACAGCATCCTACGGAGACGCTGAAAGGGTGCGTTAAACGGAATCTCGCCTGAGACATCTCCAGGTAAAAGAGTCGTTTTCACCACCTAAGTGTACTGTGAGGAAAAGCTGAAGAAAGCCCGGAGAGTGCCGTTCTGTTCAACACTCTACCTCAAACACCATCTTTCTCCCCTTTAAACTTCATCTTTCATCTTAAACTTTTCTATCAAGTAGAAATTCTCCCAGATATTTAGAAATGTCTGTGTAAAGTGCTTACCCACATTCATGTGGGTAAAAGATCATAGTTGTACAGTTATAAATGTCTGTTGGTGCAGCAACGGAGAAATCATGGCCGTATGATTTTTCCTGATTGATTGCTTTGTTGTTATTTTCATAATTTGCCAAATCAATGTAAATGTTTGATGTTAAATTTGATTCTGTAAATAAATGACCGCATTCATTTTGATGGGTCAAATTTAAATGACGTCTCACTTTGCATTTCCTTAAATTCAGTGCACGTTTTATTCAGTCCAGAAAAATGAGGAACTCGCGTTAAATGATGAATATATCCCAGCATCTGTTCATCTACACTGGCAAAATAGAAAAGTTTTAAAGGAAGGAATGAAGAGAAAAGATAGGTGAAGGGGGGTGTCTGTTCGGACAGCAGAATGGCACGCTCCTTTCAACACCAGCTCAAAACCTCCGGTACACTTGGCGCGTCACGACTCGTTACCTTTACAGAAATTAATCAGCTCCAGTGTCGGGTCCATTTCAACGCTACCTTCCAGCATCTCCGGTAAGAGCGGCTGGCCATCGTCAGGAGTCGTGTCGTTTACTCCATTCAACAAACACGCTCATCTCCCGGGTGGATACACAGCAAGCTGTCAGTCCGGCAGAGTTTCTACTCAGATGTGGACGAATCCATCAAAGACTCAGAAGACTGAGAGGCTCAGGAGACCCACTTGAAGATTGAAGACTCCAGGAAGTGTGGACTTTTAAAGAGTTCTCACTTCCGGTCACTTCAGGACTTCCTGATTGGTTGAAACAACCAGCCGGGGGTGGTTCTAGTGATGTCAGAGGGTTATTACAAGTCGAGAAAGTGCAAGAATGTTTAGGAACTTTTAGTACAGACAGGGAAATGTTTTGAGGAAGTGAGAAACTCTATAGGTGCCAGTATTTCTCTTTTTACCGTCTGCTAGGTTTAAAAACAATACAGTCTGTTCTAAAAACTTATTTTTGACTGTCTCTGACTTTCAACCGACATCACTACTTCTCATTCAGACAGAAGATCAAAATGAATAATTACTTTGTAAATAGACATTTAACTTGATTTCTAATTTAAATGAGGTGTAAAAATTCATTAATACTGTTTCACAGTTGATTTAAAATGAGTGGTTCACTTCAACATTTAAAAATGGTATGAACTAAACACACTTTTGATTATCAAGATATTGTAAAATAATAATGATAATATAAAAGAAGAGTGTTCTTTCAATTGATTACTTCAGGATACAATTAGACAGTCTCTGGATGAGCTAATTTGTATTTCTGGATTAAAATCAATGAAATAACAGTTCCTGTCCCATGAAGGTCTTCAGAGGCAGGTTTTGGTCGGGAGGCCGAGTTCACTACAGTCCCCCCTTTGGAAATCATCGCCTGTCCATGGGGATGAATTCCAACATGAACTTACGCCTCCGAATGTCCTTGAGCTTGATGTAATCCAGCAAGAGGAAAACAAAAGTCAAAGAAGGTAATCCCACAATGGTTTAGGTAATCCCACAATATTTTTGGTAATTCCATAATGTTGTTGGTAATTCCATTGTAGCAATGCTTTAATCCCTTGGAAACAAAGTCTGTAATCCATTGGAAAAAGTCATATAATCCACAACGATAAATCTACAACGATTGGAGGTGTTGATTGATCAGCATGCAGAGGGGTTCCCTCGATTGAACTGCAGAGGCGACCACTGGATGAAGATTGGAGACCCACGTTGGAGTTGTAGGTCCCTTCAGCGAAGGTTGCTGCTGGTGGTTCCCAGTGGGTGCCATTCTAGTTCTATGTGTTATGCATTTATGTGGTTTTAGTTGGGCTTATGAGTGAGATTTTACTTAAGACCTTAACCTATATGCACCTGATGTGTAAGCTATCATGGTTTAGATCAGCTACAGTTACCAGTTTAAAGGGTGGGTCATGCTGAAAAATTTATATATATATAGGGATTTATACCTATAGAAGGGCATTCCAAACTATTTTTCCATTCCTAACTTGGTTTAAGTTAGATTTACATGGCAAAATATAGTTTGGTTAAATTGTCTGTTGTCCTTTTAGACGAACGACTTGAGGTTTGGTTTTTTTGGTTTTCCCCTAAATGTTTTTGGAGTCTATGGTGAGACTCAACTGAAGGATTAGCTAGCCCCCCCCCCCCCCCCCCCCCAATGTAGGTTATGGTACTTAAGGTAGCATTAATCTACATTGACTCCACAAAGATTGAATTTTAACAAATGAACTGCATGTTGGCATAGTCAAAGTCCTTTTAGTCTCTAACTAAAGTACACACAAAATTCATTCTTGCTGGGGGTGTTCAGAAACAATACCAAAAACCAATATAACGATGTCTCAACATCGACAAAAATAGTGATTAAGCAACCAGAAAAACAATGTTTCAACATTGACAAAAGTAGTGATTAAGCAACTAGAAAACAACGTTTCGGTGCGTCACTCACTCTGAATGTCAGATTTGATCACGTTATCGTGTCTGGTAACATCACCCTAACTAACGTCACCCCCCTGTGGTCATGGGGGACCACGAACACGGGTGAGGACGTCGTTCCATGAGCAAAATTTAGGATGCCCTTGAGTAGTTTTAGCTGTTTGCGCAGCTGAAAGAGGACTTTAAGGTCTGGATTGGAATCCAGGTCGGCTTCGGACGGAGTGTTTTTCTCTGGGTCAGTCAAGTACAGCTTCATTGAGTTTATTGCCGGATCCGACTTCTGAAGTTGGATGATGTCTGGGTCAGTCAGCATGGGTTGTACAGGGACTGTGTTGTCAGCTGGCTTGGCTATAGCCTGTGCACGTGTGACTGCCCTTACCTCAGCTGTAGGTTGTACTGACAGAGGTGCGAGCAGCCCGAAGGGGTCGGAGGACCACTGAGGGCCGTCCATGATAGCTGGTTTATCTGTCCGCAGTGACAGAACAGCATCTTTGGTGTGGGATCCTTGGATCTCTACACCTAGAACTACCAATGGTAGGCAGTATCCGGTGGGCCCTGACTGTCTCAGCTCACAGAGGAGGCTTTCTTGTTCAGTCAGAGTTGGGTTCACCGGTTGGATCTCTTCGGTTTCACATGCTTTTGAAAGCTTACTTACCAGGACTGTGTTCTCTGTCGAGAGGATCTCGGTGCCTTCTGCGGTGCCTGCTATTGGGCAGTCTGTGACTGTATCAGGAGGCATGAGTATTGGCAGAGGTTTGCTCACTCTGGCCCACATTGTTTGTTTACCATAATCTATAATCGCGTCAAAGCGATTTATAAAATCCTGGCTGATCAAAAATGGGAATGAGTCAACCATAGACACATATACCGGGTGGTATAGTGTCATCTCGCCAACCTGCATGTGAACCATAGCTATAACTATTAGGGTTGTCCTCGTCTCTGCGAGGCCCTACAGCCCTATAGCACATTCTATGAAAGGTATGTCCCTGTGAACACCATTAGCGGCAGTCCTGAGCTCCTCGAACAGTTTGGCTGACATAATAGTTATGTCGGCTCCACCATTCAGTAGGGCTTCTTGTGTGACGACCCTTTCAAGTGTGATCGACAGGTAAGTTTTTTTAGCGACCCCCTTTCTGATCAGGTTACACAGGAACCTTGTAGGTTTTGGCCGACGTTTCTTCTTACGTTTACCTTTACCTGTGTAATCCCGTTTTTTTTAAACCGTTGGTGCAGTTGCTGCTGCTCCTGGGAGTTCGGCTTTTGACGGCCTTCCGTCATTGATGTATGAGATCACCCGCTCACTGTGTGTTGAGGGGCTCTCATTGTTTGTAACATCAAGGTCTTGGTGGCTGTCCATGACAGCGGCAACGTTGTTATTTGTGTCACCCTGTTTTGACTGAACCGTTAGCACAGCTGTTGCTGTTTCTGAGGTTTCAGTTTGTGATGTGTCATCGTCGGTGACGTGTGATTGTATCCCCCCCTTTTTCAGGTGAGGGCATGTCAGATTTTACAACAACAGTGCCATGGTGACTGTCTGTGACAGCAGTAACGGTGTTGTCTGTGTGCTCTGACTTAACAGCAACGATATTGCCAAACAACGCGTTAGGTTGTTTGTCCGTGGCAACACCTTTCAACAATTCCAAGAACCAACGCACACTCTCTGTCTCGTCTGAGCTCAGGGGTCTGCGGCTCTCTTTCTGGACCTGCTACTGTTTCTTTTTCGTCTCAGGCTGTTCAAGCCAACGTGGTGGGGAAGCAGTTCCCCTCCTCTGGGGTTCCCAGTGGGATCCATGGTTGTATGCGTCACTTTTGGTGCCATACTTTTTACCCTTAAGGCGTTTGCCCCCTTTCTGGTACATTCGTTCATCCTCTGGTTTCTTGGGAAACCATTTAGGATCTCGTCTGGACCAGGGGGCACTCACCTGTTGCGGTTTGGCTGCTGGGAAACCTCGTTTCCTCTCGCCTTTTTTGGGCGGGGGAGTCGAAGCCCTCGTCCCTTCCAATTTTATTGACTGGGCAGGAATCCTCTCACCTGGGAACACCTCCATGGGTGTTTTGGCCTGTGAATGGGCTTCAAGGACATTCATAGCACAACTTTTTATCTCACTGATGGATTTCTTTTTGAAATTAGCCATCATTTGCACTGACATCCTTATGTCAGGGTGGAGATTTTTGCTGAAAACGAACTTAAACGTTTACTCCTCCTCCATGCCGGTGTCGTTCCTGTAACCAAAATAAGCCTGCAAAATCCTGGAATAATATGCCGTGGGGTGCTCATTCTTACCTTGCATGACCTTGTCGGCGTCTGGATAACCGCCAGGTCCCGCGCAAGTGGAATACTCTTTCATAAGAGTAGCACATAACAGGCAGTAATCCTTTCTTGTGGCATCAGGTTGACGCTCTATGAAGGAAAACACTGTCCTGGATGAAGTGAGCCTGATCAAACCTACTTTATCCTCAAATGTAGCGTTGGGATAGCTTCTTAATTAGAAGTCAAGGTCGTTCAGATATGCCTTAGTGTCGGTTGAACCCAACGGCCCTGGCTCAAAGCGTTGGACATATTTTGCAATTTTGTGCAAATCTGAAATCGAGAGTAGCGGCTAAGTGATTTGTGTCGTAGGAACCAAAATAGCACGTGGAAGTGCTAGACTCACGTGGAGGTGACAGAAGGGGATTAAGTGCAGGAGGTACAGCAAAATCCTTCTGAGGTGGTAGTGGGTGTCCTGGACTCTGACTTTGTTCGTCTTTGAGTTCCAGACAACCTTGCCCCACGTCAGAAATCTCATTTGTTGCTGCGGCTAGTTTCGCCTCACAGACTTTTAAGCGTTCATGTGATGTATGACATTCACTTTGTAAACACACGCCTTGTTAGACTAACGCCGCCTTTTCCAATCTGCACTCGTCCAGAGCTTTTGATGTGAGTTACACCTCTCGTTGTAGCGCATCATTGTCTGAACACAGTGCTTGGTACTTAATCTCTCTTTCACGTAGCTTCACCTCATATGAGTCTGCTTGTAACGACAGCTGAGCTTGTGAGAGCTCTCTCTCACATTTCAATTCATTTTCCCAGGTCTCCTTATCAAATTTAGACTGTGCCATGAGTCTTAGATACTCCTCTGTTTTGCTGTTTAAGCTTATTGCAAGGTCTTCAGCTTTGTTGGCCTCAATATAAAATTTAGCCTTTATTAAGAGTGTAAATCTAAAAAAGTTAAATCTGGTCCTCTGGACATTCAAAAAAACAAAACAAAGCAAATCAACAAAAAAAATGTAGAAACGTTTCGTCTCTCATCCGAGAGACTTCCTCAGTCTGAGGAGCTGTATTCAGCTCAGTCTCTTAAATAGCACCGTCTCAGGGTGGATCAACCAGTTTTGCTGCTGACAACCAAAACCAGCTGATCACATGCTCAAGAAGGACCATCAGCATAACAATGGATCATTAGCACACTGATGGCTGTTTACTGTTCACAGAGGGCTGAGTGATACTAGCAATCACAGCATTGTAAGAGGGGGACAGTTGAACCCGGAGGCCTCCACCCCTGTTTAATGATGGACGATTTCTTTTCACAAAGATGGCCTCCTTTACTCCTCTCTCAAACCATCGTTCCTCTCTATCCAGGATGTGCACATCTTCATCCCTGAAAGAGTGACCGCTGGCCTGGAGATGAGTGTAGACCGCAGAGTCCTGGCCTGATGATGTTGATCTGTGCTGGGCCATCCTTTTGGCAGAAGATCAACATCATCAGGCCGTAAAATCAGAGGAGGTGGAAGAAACGCATACAGAAGCGTTTTGGGCCATGGGCTGTGGGCAAACGCATCCACCCCCAGCGGTGGTTTGTCTCGCGGGCTCAGAGAAAACCATAGTTGACACTGAGCGTTTTCTCGTGTCGCAAACAGGTCCACAGCTGCTTTGCCAAATTTCTGCCATGTCTGAGTCATCAGGTCTGGATGGAGAGTCCAGTCCCCGTGACGTGGACCACCCCTGGACATCACATCTGCCCCTTTGTTCAGAACAACGGTTATGTAAACTGCTCTGATGGAGAGCAGATTTTGGTGAGCCCAACACAATAGCTTTCGCACAATGTGTAACATCTGGGCTGAGCGCACACACCCCTGCCGGTTATGTACGCAGCAGTCACCTTGTTGTCTGTGTGAATCAAAACGTGTTGATTCTGCAACACAGGAGCAAAGTGTTGAATCACGTTCAGCACCGTGTGGCGCCCCTACTGCTTGAGATAGGCATGTCCCCCCCCAGCCTGACAGCGATACGTCCGTGAAGACTGGCACGTGTGACGTGGGTCTGCTGACGGGAGCTCCCTCCGACAGAACCAGGGTGTTTCCTCAGTGTCGGAGGTCTGCTCTCACGGAGGGAGGAACAGTGATCATCTGTCTCTTTTGTTTTTCTGGATCCACACGCAGACGCACAAACTATCTCTGGAGGTGTCTCATGTGTAATAAACCCAGCGGGACCACTGTGTGAGCTGATAACATAATTCCTAACAGCTTCATGATAGAAAACAGCTGTTACCACTCTGCCAGGTCTTACGTGACGGAGCTGGTCTTTTAAAGTGACGATTCTCGTTTGTGATAAACGAGCCCTCATGGTGGTTGTGTTAGCTCCACTCCCAGATAAACAATTGTCTGAGCCAGGAAAATTAAGCTTTCTTCCAATTTATGGTGAAGCCCAGATTTAACAGGTGTGATGTCAACACCTGAGCCTGCATCACTGTTTCCTGTTTGGAGCGTGACAGCAGCAGCAGGTCGCCCAGGTAAAACAAAACTCTCATCCCTGCTCTGTGTAACGGATGCAGGGCTGTCTCCACACACTTTGAGAACGTACGAGGCGCGAGAGGATAACCAAACGGCAGCCTGTTGTACTGATACTTCATCCCTTGAAAGGAGAAACGCAGGAATTGTCTGTGTTTTTGGGATGAGCGGTATGTGAAAATAAGCATCTTTCAGTATCGACGGAAAACAAACCAGTCGTTTCTCTGGATGTTGTCCAACAGCTGTCTGGTTGTCAACATGTGAAACGGTTTGTCCATGATCACCTTGTTGAAAGCTGACAGATCCAAAATCGGTCTCGTCCCTCCGGTCCGTTTGGGAACTAGGAAGTAACGTGAGTAAAAACCCTGTCTTTTTCTCTCCGTTGGGAACTCTGGAGATTACTTCTTTTATCAGAATCTCTTGGACTTCTGCATTTAGGGATGAGATTTGGTCTGGGGATGACAGGACCGTCTCTAAAATTCCTCCAAACGGAGGGGGTCGGGTTACAAATTGTAACGTGTAACCTTTGCATAACACCCTGGCCATCCATCTGTCTGGCGAGCATGGTTTTAGCCACTCCGCATAACGTTCGTGGAGTGGACGTGCGTTTAAGTGATACATCATGTTTTGTACGGATGTCATCCAGTCCACCGCCTCGACCGCCGTCATGTGTCGTGGGAATGTTTTCCGCGTGACCCAAGGCGAGGCTTCCTCGAAGGGGCTCTGAACGCGCCCGTGTGCTGCGTTCAGACCGCAGACCAACCTTCATGTCTAGGTGGGCCGGTGTGTGCTGAGGTGAAGCGTGGCAGCTGATGACGCCGTGGGGCTGCGCGTTTGACGCCACTGCGGTGAAAACGCGTGTCTCTCCTGCCGCGTGCGGTGTCCTGCGCTGGGTTCGCTTTGAGATCTCGCATCTATGCCGCCATGAGCGGGCGAGCACTACAAAGCTGTGAGTGCGACTTCATCTACACCGTGCCGTTTGAGTGAAGACTGCGAGCCCCACGGGAGCACACGTTTTCTCCGGTGGGACACGCGCCGCTCTCGCTGGAAGCGAGACTCGTCACTGGGTTCGCTCAGCTGTCTCACGCTTATGCTGCCGTGAGCGGCCAAGCGCTGAGACACGGTGGATGAAGCCTGCCTGTGCCGCGGCGGCACGCATTTGCTTCGATGCGGCGTGTGTCGCTCTCACTGAGAGCGTGGTCCTCCACCGACCCGACCTACGGTCCCACATTTATGCCGATGTGGGCCGGTGAACGCCGGGGAGCTGTGTGTGCACCATCATCAATGCAACGCCGTTTGGGTGAAGGCTGTTTGCGTCGCGTGAGTGCGCGTTTGACACCACTTGGGTGAGGATCGTGTAGCTCGGGTTGACAACGAGTTATTTCGCTTACCATTGTGAGGTGTGAGCGTCTCGTCATGTCTTGGAGCAATGGTGAGTTTAAAAAAACCCTTATTAAAGACACCGTCTCGTTATGTGTGGAGGGTGTGTGCGCAGCTGCTGTGAGTCCATCCGAGCTTACAGACTGGCTAGAAACAGACACTTGATCATTAAATGATGTTTTATTCAACATTTGTGTCATATTTACACACACCCTCTGCAGACCATCATTCTGAATCTTTTCCCCCATGAGCTCTGGGATTCGTTGGCCCAGGGCGCCGTCTGCTGGGGGTCTCTGGGAAAAACGTTGGACACTCTGTTGCCGGGATGAAGAGGGTCGGACGGGCTGAAACTCAGCAAGATGGCTGTGGAACCGTCTTGCCACCGGCTCATTTTGTGTGGAGTGTGTGCCTCCGGCTGCGATGCGGGCCGGCAGACAGCAAAGAGGCGCACCGGTTGGGGGTGACGTCAGCTGCTCTGCAGACGGAGCGTTGTCTCCTCCCACCTCTGAACATGTACGCCAACAGGTAACGTGTTGTTCGCTGCGGCCGTCCGTCTGGAACGCATGCTGGTGAGCTCAGTCGAAGATCGGTGTCACCGTCTGGATTACGCTAACCGGAGGCGCGGGACGCTAGTCCACCTGGACATCTTGCTCCGATGAAGCCTCTGTCAGGCTCAGCTCCAGGGGGCACTGAGGGAAAAACCGCTCGTGAAAACCCTTCTGCTCTGGTGATGGGCGTGGGCTGTGGGAGCTGGGCCCCCAATCTACCAGGAAAACCGGCTGTGGCCTCGTCCCGTAGGACGCCCTGTTGGGAAAAACGAGGCCAGATGGGGTCAGGATGGTAAGCCGGAAAAGGAGTCTAGAAAAAGAACCCTCCCGACGGATCATCCGAACTGGCGGGAAAAGGCGCGGGACGTAAAAAAAAGGTCCCTTCATGTCAGCCACTCCTGGGTTACGCGGGCAACCCCAGAGGGTGCCGTCGGCCGGGAGCGGTGTGATCGCCGATGTGAAACGAGGTGGGATGAGGTGAGCATTCGCTCAGCCCCTCTCCACTGACACTACGCTCTCCAGGAGGGAATGAGCTGCGGGGGGCCGCTGCTGACGCTGCCCGTTCCGGAGGAACCATCCGATTCGCTCCGGGGGTCGGCGATAAGAGGAAAATTACAAGATGGCGTTGTCCAGCATGTAGCGACCTGTCACTAAGAAATACTCCTCGGCGCTTACCTTGAAACAAGACGTCAGCTTGTCAGCTCGTCAGCTTCTCCTCGGGCAGGAGAGCTCACTGGGACGACCGGAGGTCGACGTGACGGGCCAAGCATTCTTAACAAAGGTTGTTCATCTACACAACTTCCCTCTTCGTTCTTCTGACAGTGCTATTAGCTCACTGAAGAAAAATAGGAGCCGATTTCCCGCTCTTAACGTAATTTATACGGACAGGGTGGGGCCAACACAGCAGGTGGGCGTGGACTAAATTTTTTCAGTGTAATGCTTTCGCATAACGGGATCAAACCATCAGCGACAGCCTTAAAGGACGAAGCTTATACGAAATAGAACAATACAGCCTGTTCTAATAACTTCTTTCTGACTGTCTCTGACTTTCGACCGACATCACTACTTCTCATTCAGACAGAAGATCAAAATGCATAATTACTTTGTAAATAGACATTTAACTTGATTTCTAATTTAAATGAGGTGTAAAAATTCATTAATACTGTTTCACAGTTGATTTAAAATGAGTGGTTCACTTCAACATTTAGAAATGGTATGAACTAAACATACTTTTGATTATCAAGATATTGTAAAATAGTAATGATAATATAAAAGAAGAGTGTTCTTTCAATTGATTACTTCAGGATACAATTAGACAGTCTCTGGATGAGCTAATTTGTATTTCTGGATTCAAATCAATGAAATAACAGTTCCTGTCCCATGAAGGTCTTCAGAGGCAGGTTTTGGTCGGAGGCCGAGTTCACTACAACAACAATGGACAACAGTGACAACAATAAACAGTTATAAAAAGTCATATGATTTTTTAAATTTTTTTTTTACAAATAGGATGGCTAAAAAAAAAAGAAAAGTAAAAAGAAAGAAAAGTAACAAAAAACAGCTAGATTCTAAGGCAATGTAGAAAACTAAAACAGGAACATGTCTGCATTGGTCCATGCCAGGAGTCCAACAGATTCTTAAAGCCACTTAGAGAGGTCAAGGTCAAGAGCTTCAGATCTTTTTGAAAGATATTCCAAGAAACAGGAGCAGAGTAGGAGAAGGCCCTTTTGCCTAGTTCAGTTTGCACTGAGGGAACACAGCAAGTAATAATGTCCTGAGAGCGCACGCTGTAGCTGCACTCACGCAGAGACATGTAGGAGGAGATGTATGAAGGCAGCAGACCAAGAAGTGATTTAAAGATGAAAACGTACCAGTGACAGAGTCTGCGTGAAGTTAATCCTGTCCAGTTAACCAGTGAATAGAGGGTGCAGTGGTGGGTACGATAATCACAGCCAGTTATGAATCTTAGTGCACCATGATAGACAGCATCCAACATCTGCAGGGTTCTTGTAGGAGCGTTCATGTAAGTAATGTCACCGTAATCAATGGAAGGAAGGAAAGTCACAGATACAAGGCGTTTCCTAGCATTCGGGGTTAGACAGGATCTGTTTCTGAAAAAGAAACCCAGTTTAACTTTCAGTTTCTTTACCAAGTTTTCCACATGGAGCTTAAAAGAGGGATGCGAGTCGACCAAGATACCCAAATACAGGTCCTTCTCAAAAAATTAGCATATTGTGATAAAGGACATTCTTTTCCATAATGTAATGATAAAAATGAAACTTTCATATATTTTAGATTCATTGCACACCAACTGAAATATTTCAGGTTTTTAATTGTTTTAATACTGATGATTATGGCAAACTGCTCATGAAAACCCAGAATGCCTGTCCCAAAAAATTAGCATATCATGAAAAGGTTCTCTAAATAGCTATTAACCTAACCATCTGAATCAACGACGTAACTCTAAACACCTGCAAAAGATTCCTGATGCTTTTAAAAACTCCCAGCCTTGTTCATTACTCAAAACCGCAATCATGGGTAAGACTGCCAACCTGACTGCTGTCCAGAAGGCCATCATTGACACCCTCAAGCAAGAGGGTAAGACACAGAACGAAATTGCTGAACGAATAGGCTGTTCCCAGAGTGCTGATTGTAAAGAGGGTGGGTCCTAAGACTGAGCCTTGTGGTACACCATTGTTGATTGTTAAATAACTGGAGGAAGTACCATTATGTTGAACACATTTCCTCCGGCCTGAGAGATAGTTAGAGAACCAACCAATGGTGTGTTCTGAGAAATCGATTTCTGAGAGCTTATGACACAAGATGTTATGATCCACAGTGTCAAAAGCTTTAGATAGCTCTAAGAAAAGTGTGGCACAATAATCCTTAGCATCCAGTGCTTCAACATTGTCATTAAGAACCTTCAGTGAAGCAGTCGTTGTGCTGTGTTGTTTCCTGAAACCAGATTGATGGGGAGGTAAGATGTTAAATTAGTCCAGGTAATTTTTGATTTGAGAGATATCAGTTTTTCTAGAACCTTGGCTAAAATGCAGAGTTTAGAGATTGGCCGATAGTTGTTCAGTGAGGTGGGGTCCCCTCCCTTCAGCAAAGGTAGAACAAAGACTGTTTTCCAAGCATCTGGAATGGAGTTTTGGCTTATGGAGAGATTGAAGATGTGGGTCACAGGGACTGTGATGATATGAGCAGCCAGCCTTAAGAAATAAGGTGTAATTTCATCTGGACCTGCAGATTTTTTAGGATCAAGATCTTTTAACAGTTTATTAACTTCACTGACTGAGAATGGAGAAAAAGAGAAGGTGTGATTAATTGAGGATTGACTTGTAGGAGGGATTTGAATTGTAGAAGTTTTGTTATTAAGTGAAGTGGCTGATTTTTCATTAGTAGCTGTGTCAAATAAAGAACTTGAAGCAACAAAATGTTTGTTGAAACAGTTCAGGATCTCGTGCTTATTTGACACAGGAACAGAGTTAACGAGAAGTTGTGATGGGAGGTCAGATGATTGGGGGTGCCTAAGAGAGATTTGATGGTTTTCCAGAATCTGTTAGGGTCATTTAGATTTTTGAAGGTCTGAGATTAAAAAAATAGTTACGTTTTGCAGCGTTGACAGCAGTTGTGAATTTATTCCTCATCTGTCGAAAACTCAACCAATCAGTGTCTGAGTCAGATTTTCTCGCTGCAGCCCAAAGATGATCTCTCTGGTGCAGGAGGTCAGCTAGCTCTGGAGTAAACCAGGAGCTGTCTCGTCCCTTTATTCTGAACTGACGAAAAGGAGCAGGTTTGTGCACAAAATAAATGAAACTATTATGAAAATAGTTCCAAGCGGAGTTCACATCATCAATTAATAGAATACGATACCAGTCAAAGTGAGACAGATCCCAGAGGAATGACTGTTCACAAAAACGTTTCAGATCCCTTTTTTTAATTAATCTGGGCTTAGAAGGTGGAAGTTTAATATCTCTTAGAGTCGCTGTGACACAATCATCACTCAAAATGTTAGCAAATACACCTATACCAGGGAATTTGTGAGGCATATTTGTTAGAAACAGGTCTAAGATGGAGGACTTTTCAGGACAGTTTTTGTTTAGTCTAGTCGGAGAGTTGATCAGTTGGGTTAGATTGAGATACAGGCAACATTCCTTGAATTTGTTACTAAGGGGGGGTCGACTTATCCCAGTCATTGTTGAAATCTCCTGCCAAAAAGATCTCTTTGAATTTTAAATTTCCAAGGAATTCCATCAGGGAGGACAGAGCCTCAGGTGTTACTGAAGGGGGACAATAACAACCCACTACAGATAAAATCTGGCCTCCATTCAAAGTAATGTTTACAGCTAAGGCATCAAACTGGTTTGGAATTGTTTTAGAAGACACAAGACCAGCAACCAGAGAATCTCTGATGTAAATAGTAACTCCCCCCCCCCCTTTTTTTTGTTGACAATCACAGCAGTAGATGTTAAATCCATTGATTACCAGGTCATTATTCAGTACAGATTTGTTGAGCCAGCTTTTAGAGAAGAAGATTACATCTGCCCCAGAAGAACTGATCAGAATTTTCAAGGCATCAAGTTTTCTCAGAAGGCTACGTGCGTTTACATGCAGAAAATGAAGTCCTGACACGTTTTCAAATTCATTTGGTGTCCTATAAATAGTGGGGGGTCCAGGGTTGGGCTGAATCCCTGAGATCAGTAACAACATTATTATCAGACATTTTCTCGAGTTTTTCATGACTGATGTGTAATTACAGGAGTTAACAGCGTGACAATTAGCCCCCATAATTGAACCATGAGAAACATTAATGAACACACGATCATTCAATTCAATTCAATTCAATTCCATTCAGTTTATTTATATAGCGCCAAATCACAACAAAGTTGTCTCAGGGCACTTTACAGAAACATTCACATACTGTACATAAAAGCCAATTAGTAGTTCTCTATCTAAGGAATCCAGCAGACAAGATGAATCTTGGCTTCGATGCAGTCTCCCATCCTGAGCAAGCACAATGGCAACAGTGGAAAGGAAAAACTCCCTTTTAAAAGGAAGAAACCTCCAGCAAAACCAGGCTCAGGACAAGCGGCCATCTGCTTTGACCGGCTGGTTGAGAGGACAGGGAGGAGAGAACCCCATTCAGAACCCCAAAATAGTGAAAGTTGCAATGATGGGCAGATCCAGGTGTATTAACAAGATTCAGTGACTCCAGATAGTCTGAGATCTGAAAATAATGACAATAATATGAATGGTGCAGAAAAGTCTCAGACCATAAAACATCACAAATCAAATGGGCAAACAAACCTGACAAGGTAGTCCAACAGCAGTTTGAGTTGGGCTGAAGGGGGCTCCAGCCCCCCTGCGAAGATGGATGGATGCTCCCATGGGAAACAGAAACTGGGTCCAGAACCAACAGACAGAAACAGATAATTTGCAGCAAACAGCAGAGCGAGCTGCCAGAAATCCTCCTGAAATGAAAGGCTAGGCTATGAGCTAGGCCCATAGCTCATTTCAGGCCAACAGGGGACAACAGCGTGACCCAAAATAAAAATAATTATTATCCAGAGGAGTTTGGATGGAGGCCTGCAGCAACTCCGATGCAAACTCCGAACTTTTCTCGAGCACCACAAAGCGCTGCTCCTCCGCTTCTCTGCACGTCACCCCCGCACCCGACGGCACGAGAGGCACCCCCGGTGAAAAACGCGACTGACCGCTGAAGTTGACACTGGTCCGGTCCGGTTCGGCTCCCGTCCGGCTCCGACTCACAACAGCTAGAGAGACGAAGAGGCTGAAGTTGTCCCTGGCCCGGTTCTGCTTCAGTCATGTTCCGGCGGTGCTTCAAAGCATCGGAGCGTCTCCTCCAGGCGAACACAGCTATTCCACGGAGGTGGACCGTCCTTCGTTAAAAGTAATGGGCTGCTCACTGAAGCTCTGTTGAAGACGAAGTCCCCCTCAGCCAACTCGGTTTGGTTCTGGTCCAGTTTGGGGGACACAGGTACACTTCCCCCACACCAATGAAGACACCACGAGGGCCAGTCCAGCAGAATACCAGCAGAAAACAACCGGAAAACCAGCGAAATACCACCCGGCGATTCTTGTCGGAACCAGGTAGAACCACAAAGGTCCAGATGAGAAGTTTGTTGAGAAGTTTGTTTTTGTTGGGGTCCAGAGAGAAAGAAAAAAATATGCCAGACCATCGTGCGACCACTCCCCAGCTTGAGGGGTCACCTGGCTGGCAGGATGCACTCAGAGTGACCGGTGGGGTGGGAGCGGCCGGTCCTGGACCAAAATATATTTTTGGATGGTCCCGTCCGGCTCTCTGAGTCACTGAACACCAAATTCGGTTGGATGGGGGACCAACTTTAGTCCGGTTCAAAAAACAGGTCAGTTTGATGATAAAAGACTGCAGAGAAGCCGGAGGGAGCTGCCGTCCATCAGCTCGCCGGAAGTGCAAGTTGCTTATTGCTTGGCTCTAGTCAGTTGAGAAACTAAATCCATAAATTGCACTTACAAACATATATTTTTAATGACACTACAATATTTATCTGTTGGCACAAGCTGTAAAGATTCAGTCCTGGGGCCTTTTGAACTGGAGGTTAGATGTTCTTCCCATTCACACATTGGTAATCTCTTGGGAAGGAAAAATAAAATGGATAGATGGAGTATCCTGATGCATGCTCAATAATCCAGGTAGAAAAAACAAAAAAAAGTTAAATCTGGTCCTCTGGACATTCAAAAAACAAAACAAAGCAAAACAACAAAAAAATGTAGAAACGTTTCGTCTTTCATCCAAAAGACTTCCTCAGTCTTAGGTGCTTTATTCAGCACACTGATGGCTGTTTGCTATTCACAGGGGGCTGAGTGATACTAGCAATAAGATCATTGTAAGAGGGGGACAGTTGAACACACTCTACGTGCATTCCTGTTGATGATGCAGTAGAGGTAGGCAGTTTAAGATTAAAATCATTGGTTACGTACTGTATGTAACCCCAGATTCTATGAGTATAGGCATAGCCCTTTAAGAGCTGTCGCTGGTGGGTTTTATCCCTAAGGCACTCAGCGCTGCACTGAAACTTTAGTCCACGACCACCTGCTGTGTGAGCCTCTCCCCCGGGCCGTATAAATTACGGTGAGACCGGGAATCGGCTCCCAAAAAGCTATTTTCTTCAGCCATTTAGGAACCAGTGAGGCCCCGTGCTTAAAGGGCTACGCCTATACTCATAGAATCTGTGGTTACAGTACGTAACCAACATACTATTTCATATAGGCTTCGCCCTTTAAGAGCTGTCACTGGGGGGTTAAAGGCGAAGCAGGATATAGTCTATGCCTCACTGGGTCCATTCAGACACAACATGAAGCACCTGCTTGCACAAAAAACATTTTACCACTCAGCCTTCTGTGTGCGTAATTACGCACTGCGTAATTGAGTGCTCCATGCGCAGGAGCGCACCAGAGAAAATCTCTCGTGAGGAAAAAGGCTGAGATAGCAGACATGCTGTTGTGAATAGGAACAACGGAGGATACGAATTATAACAGTGTAACGATGAACAGAGCAGACAAACATCTCCACAGGATGAACCGATTAATAACGATAAAATCAGCAGTCATCAACTTGTGACTGATAATAAATATCTCACACTGCAACTGCATGCAGGCAGGAGTGAGCTCAAAAGTGAGGCTCCATAAAACAAATAATAATCATTCTGTTGGAACCCTGAGAACAGAATGGGTCATGGAGAAAGTAGAAACATCAGGTAAATAAAAACTAATAATTGAACATGACGATGGCCAGGCAGCCGCCATACAAATATCCTTCACTGTCATCCCTCCATGCAGATCCATGGAGGATGAAAAACCCTCTGTTGGAATGCGCTGAGATTCTCTGGAGGATCCAGTCCAGATGAACTGTAAGCTTCAGAAATAGCCTCACACAACCAGTGTGAGAAGCGCTGGGTGGGTAGAGGACATCCTGAAGGGCTGTCCCAGTAATACACGAACATACGCTGAAAACGGCGCCGTGCGGCCGTGTGCACCACGTAACATGAAAAAATGCGTGCATAGGACAGAAGGAGGTGAAATGTTGCTTCCTCCTTAGAATTATGAGGAAGAGGATAAAAACCCATCCAAGGTCATCACTCTCGATCTGAGTGAGCTTGTGATGCTTTTCAGAGCAGGGTTAAAAAACAGTACAGCTGAACTGCCGTTAGTTTGAATTCTGAGACATGAGGGAGCAACAGAGAGAGCCGACAATCATTCACTCTCTTTGCCGACGTCAGAGCTAACAGCAGGGCTGTTTTAAATGACAGATATTTAAGTAAAACCTGATCTAAAGGCTCAGAAGGAGCTTTGATCAGAGCGTGCAGGACCATCATTAGGTCTCGCTGTGGAACTAGTGGACGTGACACTGGTCTGTGTCTCCGTACACCTTTCAGGAAACGCTTTATAAACGGGTGATTAAAAACTGTTCTGTCACAGAAAACCTCATGACAGGGAGAAATAGCTGCAGCTTAAGTCTTAATTGTGCTGAACGCTAGATCCCTGTCCATCCGCTGCTGCAGAAAGAACAGCATGCCACCTAGTGGACATGAGATGGCCTCTACACCTTTCTCTGTGCACCAACACTGAGAGAAGTTGTCCACTTGATGTGTACAACGTTGTGGTGGAAGCAGCTCATGCGCCCTGAACGTACGCACCACATACTGTAGGAGGCCCATCTTTTCTAAACGGATCTGTTCAGTGGACAGACCTATTTCTGGGTAACTCCTGATCACTTTTCCTGCCTGGAGGAACGCGCCCCCCCCCCCCCCCCCACACACACACACACACAACAGTTTCCACAGCCGACCCGATATCAGTCGCTGCAGATTCTGGAACCACGGAGTGCATATGCGTTCAGGAGCTACGTGGATGACTGACAGTTCTTCCTCCCGGACCCTGTCCAGGGTCCGTGATATCAGCAGGACTGGAGGGAATGCATAAAGGAACATTTTTTGGCCACGGGCTGTGAGCAAAGGTGTCCAATCCTAACGGTGGGTCGTCTCGTGGGCTCAGTGAGAACCATAATTAGCACTGGGCATTCTCCCGTGTGGCGGACAGATCCACTGCTGCTTGGCCAAAAACTGCTAAAAAAATCGGAGAAAAACAGCTCGGGATGGAG
Source organism: Nematolebias whitei (assembly GCF_014905685.2). Classification (NCBI taxonomy): domain Eukaryota; kingdom Metazoa; phylum Chordata; class Actinopteri; order Cyprinodontiformes; family Rivulidae; genus Nematolebias; species Nematolebias whitei. Next base: position 40,892,220 of record NC_056507.1, read on the forward strand.
GCTCTAATCTCTGAGGCGGGGACTGCCCCTCGACATGATATCCGCTCGCCTGTTCAGGAATGCTGGGAAAGTACACTGCTCTGATGGAGAGCATGTTGCTGTGTGGCCAGCATAACAGCTGTTTCACGATACATAACAGTTGGGCTGAGTGCACACCTCCCTGACGGTGTATGTAAGCTGCCGTCATTTGTTGTCTGTGTGGATCGGAACATGCTGATCCCGCAGCAGGGGCAAAATGCTGAGTCACGTTTCAGACCATGAAAAAACATTCTAGCACATTTATGTGAAGCGACATGTGGTCCAGCCACTGTGATCCCACTGCTTGGGACAGACACATTCCTCCCAGCTTGACAGGAACATGTCTGTGAAAACTGAGATGTGCAACCTAGGCCTGCTGATGGGAACTCCCTCTGACAGAATGAGGAGGTTTCCCCAGTGATTCAGATTGTTTCTCATGGAGGGGGGCACAAAGATAATCCACATCTTCTGGTGCACAGGATCTATGCGCAGGTGGGCGAACCATCTCTGAAGGCATCTCATGTGAAGTAGGCCCAACAGAACCACGATGTGAGCCGCTGACATCGTCCCAGGAGTTGCATGACAGGCAGAACTGTCACTATGCTGCAGGGTTTAACACGGCGGAGCCGGAATTGACACAGCTGGCGGCAGCTGTGGCTGAGTGGTTAGAGCAGTCGTCCTCCAAATGCAAGAGTTGGGGGTTCGAATCCACCAGCAGTCACATGCTGAAGTGTCCCTGGGCAAGACACTGAACCCCTCATAGCCTCTAATGTATGTCCCATCAGTGTATGAATGTGATCTAAAGCACCGATTAGTCTCATTAGAATGATTTGTTGCATTAGCTTTGTAGAGATCTAGTAGAGTGCTGTATGAATGGGTAAATGAGGACACAGATTGTAGTGTAAAGCGCTTTGAATATCTTGAAATAAGATAGAAAGGCGCTATATAAGTACAGTCCATTTACCATTTACAGTGGAGCTGAGCTGACAGAGCTTTGGCTCTCAGCTGTGATAAATGGCCCTCATTGTAGTTGAGTTAGCTCCACTTCCAGATAAACAATCAACTGAGACGGACAAACAGAAGTTTTCCCCAGTTTATAGAAACCCCAGGTTTGCAGGTGTAACACTAGTGTTTTGGTCTGTGCGACAGCTTTCTAACTAGACCAAGCTAATAAGAGCCGATCGTCCAGATAAAAGGGTTTCTCATTCCTGCCATGTGTAATGACTGCAAAGCCGTCTTCATGCATTTCAAGAATGTACGTGGGGTGTTTCAGAATGATGGAAATGTGAAAAATGTGCTCTTCAGATCTACAGAGGTGAAAACCAGTCGTTCTGGTGAAGTTCTCCAGCAGCTGTTGGGAGCTCTGGAAAACACGTTTATCGTCAGAAATTCCTGAACTTCTGACTGGAGAGATGAGCTCTGTTCTGGAGAAGACAGAACCATCTCTATAATCCCTCTGAAACGGTGGGGGTTGAGCTGCGAATTGTAGCGCGCAACCTCTTCTGATCAGATGGTCCGCCCATCTGTCCAGGGAACACACTCACTGCCACTCTGAGTAGCGCTCAGAGAGCGGGCATGCATTCGTGTTGTGCCATGTTTCTCATGAAGGTCAACCATACTAAAAAGTCCTTTCTGCCATCACTCGCTCCGGAGATTCTCCAGAAGAACCCAATGGGGGCTCCGACAGAAAAAAGGCTGTATGTGTGCCTCTGTGCTGGGCCCAGGCTGTGGTCTCACATAGAGTTGAGGTGAGTCGCCGCACACCGAAGGAGGCGCGAGAGCTTCTGAGTGAAACACCGTTTCGGTGGAGGCTGCAGCTGTCGTGGAGAAACATGTTTACTCCTGCTGCGCTGTGAGTGGGCAGAAAAACAGCAGAAATTAAAAATAGGCTCTGGCTGAGAGACGAGGGATTTTACCAGATTCGGTCTGCTGAAAAAAAAATTTTAGCTGATGTGGCAGACGAGTGTTGTGATATTTATTGAACGGCGGTGCCTTTTAAAATGCTGTTTAGAGGTTACTGGCTCGTTCTGTGTGGGGAATGTGTGAAGAGAGGCAGCTGAGAGGTCAGCTGATCTGACAGACTCAGATGAAAAAACTTTCAGAGGTGTTTCTGTTTTATATCAAAACATACATCATCAAAAAATTACATACCTTCCCCTCAAGGATCTGTTACCTGGTGGAGGGGGGCCGGCAGAGGAGCGGGGCGTGAAATCGCTGCCGCAACAGTGGAGCACCTCTGCTGCTGTTGCTGGCCAAGGCGGTCCCTCCAGCGGCCGGAGGGGCAGATGGACTGTGACGTCACCAGACGGTGTACAGTCTCTGAGACCTCCTCGGACCTCTGCGATTCCTAAAGGATGGTCCTAAAGTTGGCCCCGAGCAGCACCTCTGGGGTGATGGGGCCCTCCAGCAGGTCTTTCTGCAGCCTCTCGGACAAGGATGGCAAGAGGCGGAGCCAAGTGATCCTCTGGATCATGGTCATCCAGGCGGCGATGTGGGACAGGCAAATCGCAGAGGTGGCACATGTTTAAGATGACATCAGCAGCTTTACAGAGAGAGCTCTTTGTCTCCTCCGGCAGGTCTGCTTCTCCCAGCCTCTTCGAGATGCTATAGGCCAGCAGGGCGACGTTGTTGTTCGCTGCGGCCGTCTGGGATGATCACTGGTGGGCTCGGTTGGAGACTTTGTCACACTCTGGTCATGCTTCCCTGGAGGGACAGGTTGCTGGTCTATCCTGGAAGCATTGTCCCAGCTGCAGCCTCGTTCCAGTGTGACGTCACAACTGGACAGCGAGGCCAGATGGGGTCAGGGAGATGAGCCCGGGCGGAGCCAATCTTGCCGCCAGATCATCCGATCAGGGCGGAGGGAGGCGAGGGACGGAGAGTCCCTTGTGTTAACATCCTCCTGGATTATGTCGGGCAGCTCCGAGAGGAGGGCACCAACGGCTGGGAGCGGTTTGGTCGCCGATGTGGGAAGATCTGAGGTGGCTGAGCATTTGCTCGGCCACTCGTCTTCTATCACTACGCTCTCCAGGAGGGAAGGGGCAGCTCCGCATCGCCTTTCTCGGAGGAGTCATTCTGTTCACTGCGTGACTCTGCGTAAAAGAAGGCAGTGGCGTCGTCCCACGCATAGCGTCCCGCCACAGAAAAAAACATTCAGTGGAGCTGCTACTAACAACACCTTTTTCGAGGAAATTATCAGATTTACCTCGAGAAAAAAACACGTTAGAAAAGGCGGTGGCGTCTTCCAGCAAGTAGCGGCCCCACACGTAATAAACATTCAGTGGGGCTGCTGCTTACATCACCTTTTTCCAGGAAATCATTCGATTATCGCGAGGAAAAAAAACATTAGAAAAGGCAATGGTGTCGTCCAGCGGGTAGCGGCCCGCCACGGAAAAGTACTCCTCGGCATTTACCTTGAACAAAGGCTGGTCGCCTGCTTCTCCTCTGGGAGGAAGAGCTCACCGGGACGGCAGGAGGTTGGCGTGGCGGAGACCCAGGCAGCCTTAGCAAAGGTTGTGCCGGTCAAAGCTGGACAACTTTCCTTCTTCGTTCTTCTGACAGTGCTAGCTAGCTGGCTGAAGAAAAAATGGGAGCCGATTCCCGGTCTCACCGTAATTTATACGGACCGGGGAGAGGCCCACACAGCAGGTGGGCGTGGACTAAAAGTTTTCAGTGCAGCGCTGAGCGCCTTAGGGATAAAACCCACCAGCGACAGCTCTTAAAGGGCGAAGCCTATACGAAATAGAACAGATACCACTCTGAGCAGCAGGACCACGCTTTCCATAGAACAACTGTGTCAACTCTTGAAACTGTGCCTACAGTCAACCTACTTCACATTTGGGGAGCAATATTATAGGCAGAAACATGCGTGTGCTATAGGGTCTCCAGTTTCTCCTATACATAGTTCCCACACATGTGACCAGTATTGTGCAATACCAGGTTTTCTGCCATTTGTTGAGGCGCATGTGAAGAAGATGGCTTACAGACAGACCAGATACTCTTGACCAAGAGCAAGATATAGGCATAAAATAGCTGCGGTCTCTATGAGGTGGAGAAAGAAATCATGTCAGACGAAACAGACAAGTTGTCACCAAGAAGTTACTTTGATATTGTTAATTATTAATGAACATGAGGAGTGCCTACAACGGAGGAGCTTTGCAGCTTTAAATCCATGGATGCTTATAATCAATGACGGATTTGTGAAGGATGTCCGAACTCTTCATGTTAATATTCTGGTGACTGGCAAAGTAAGTAGTTATAACAATATACACGTAGATGTCCCTCATAGCTTGCTACATGCTACATCAGCAAAGCTAATCTGTGCTACATCAGCTAAGCTACAGCAGCCAAGCTGCTGTAGCGATCTTTAATGTAGCACAAGCTACATCAGGTAAGCTGCTGTAGCTTGTGCTACATTAAAGATCAGTTATTTACTGTAGCAATGATTAGCTTAGCTGATGTAACTTGTGCTACAGTAAATATCAGTGATCTTTACTGTAGCACAAGCTTCAGGTAAAGGTAAAGTACCTTACTGTAGCTTGCTACAGTAAGCTACTTCAGCTTACCTCAAGCTTGTGCTACATTAAATATTTACTTGATGTAGCTTGTGCCACTTAAATATCACTGATTATTTCTCACATTACTACATTATTTATTGTGCCTATGACTACTTTTCATACTTAAATTTGTGGCAACAAAATAAATCATTTGCAATTATTGCTCAGTCATATTATTTAACGTTTTACAGTAAATGCCACTGATATTATTTATTTTCCACTATGGCTGCCTTTGTTAATAAAGTTAGTGATGAAAAATTACAATTTGGTAACTCCTTTTAATCCATTGGTTAAATGTTGTTTTAAAACCCTGAAACAAGAACAGCATTTTAATTACAAAAAAGGTTGAATCATGTCATCTGGACTTCGTTTTTTTGTTAAAAAGAAATTTGGGATGGGGCCGATCCGATCCAGTATCGGTATCGGCGTCCGATACCAGCATAATTTACATATCGGATTTTTCCGATCCACCTGCCGATATTTCCGATCCGTGCATGTCTGTGGTTGCGCTGCATGTTGGCTTCAAACTATGGAATGGATTTCCTGAACGGAGGCGTGTTTCATGAACCCAGAGTAATAAGACCCGCCTCACAATCAGGAAAACCAGCTCATAGTTTGCAGCCAGCTACAATGTGAGGGCTTAGTTAGCAGCACTGTGGCTAACAGCTAACCAACTTTTCATCTAAACATGTCTGCTGTGTGGAAGTATTTTACACTGGAAACACCACAAAACAAGACAGCAACGTGCAATGTCTGCAGAGCCAGTGATTCCCAACCTAGGGGCCCGACCCCCATGGGGGGACGCTAGAGAGCACAGGGGGGTCGCATAATGTGTCTGCTTAGAGGTTAGAGGTTATAAAACTATCCATTTATTATCTGTGTAACAACTTTGGGAAATATGCTTTTATTTTTAATTATAATGTTTGAAATTTCACCAAATCCTGATTAACACTGTAGAACCCTGTTTGGTTATGTTTTAGGAGTTTTCTATTATGCATTATGTTAAAAACTAAAATATGTACTGTCACTTTCAGAGAGCTTTTGTTATGACGTCAGTACTGTGCATGCAGATCTCAGTTGAAAAGACGTAGGAAGAGGTTAAAGCTAACGTTTTATTAAATATTTAACAAACGTAAGCACATGCAGTTGTGAATGTTTAAATGTGTAAAAACACACAGGGGTGTCATTATTTTGACAACATAAGTACATTTTTCCCTAGTTTAGGACAGACATGGTTATTATTACTCTTGTTGAAAGTCGGGAATACTTTCAGAAGCAGTTGGCACTGTCAAAAAGGTCCACTGACATCAGAACAGTCTGTGTAAGAGCAGGTAGTGATTTGCACAGAGCCACAGAAGCATCTTTTGAGTGTTCCCTTTTAATCGCTAAGGCTAAAAAGCAGCAAAATATTAGAGAACAACTTCTGAAACCGGCCTGCCTGGAATTTGCAAAAATCAGCTGCATGATAGGATCAGGAAGATATCTTGACAAACTACAACTTTTATTTTTTTAAAGACTGTTTTTAAGATTACTCTGTTGTTACTTTTTCAAGAAAAGTTATTTGAGTAATTCTCAAAAGAGTGTTCTTGTAGTTATTATTTCTGTTGCACAACTACCAGTTTATACCATTTAAAAATAAAAGTTTAACTATTTACTTTATTCTTTTATTATTTACTGTATTATTTATTTACTTACATAACTACTATTACTTATAATATTACTTATAATATTTACTTTATTCTTTTATCACTTTAATAAAGATATCAATCTGAATGAGTCTTTTGAGAGAGGGGAGTAGCAAGGGATTGGGGGGCTCAGATTGGCTAGGAAGTAAGACGGGGGGGGGGGGGGGGGGTCTTTGAGGAAAATAGGTTGGGAACCACTGTATTAAGGATTTAGAAACCCTTCACACACTCTTGGAATGTTCTAAACTCTTTAGCCTACGTAATTTTAACAACATTTTCAATTCAACGTTTTTAAACAGATAAGTCACAAGACTTTTAATCATTTAAATATTTTTTATTATCTGACTGTATGATTGTTTTGTTGTGTGTACAGCACTTTGGTCCTGTAGGTGTTTAAAGTGCTCTATAAATAGAGCTGTTATGGTATGGATTGGAGACAAAAAAAATCCTAACACACTTTTAATCTTTGGTTGTAGGTCAACAGTGTGATAATGAAAAAAATCTTGCACATAAGCACATAATGACACCAACAGTCAGGGGGGTGGGTGGGGGGTGGGATGACAAGGACGGTGAACATGTCCAGAGACAACACACATAGGCACTGCAAGAGTTCAGATAAGATCGCTCAGTTCAAATAGTTCCCTCTGGAGAGATCCGTACACACTCGGGGTTTCGAGGATGACCAAGGACGAATCCAGAGAATTCTGAAATGACAACAGAATGTTTATTCAGGCAAATTAAGATAAGATGGCTTGTCAAGGCCGGTCAGGGAGCCAAATTCAGATAAATACAATTGTTTTGGGAACAGGCAAAACTTTAATGAAATCTACTTTGAGTCTGTGTTGGTCCACTCGGTTCCAAAATATCCAAATTAAATGGCCACACCAATGTACCGTGCCTGAGAATAATCCCTGAGATCTAATCCATCCCATCAAAAGCAATTGAGTCTGGGTGCTCGAGGCACGAACCAAGCCATTATAAGGCAAGCAGCCTGATCGAGTCCAAATTTTCTGCCAACAACTTCCTTGATTGTTGATACACCAGGAACCAGCCAAATCCAAAAAGCAGGAACCAATTATCATAAATCCAATTATAAATGCATCCTTAAAATCCATCAGTAAAAGCAGAGATAGACATCATCAAGTTTTCCAAGTTGATGAGATATCCAGCTGTGTGCGTGCCAACAGGGCAATTCGGTTCATCTAAAGCCTGTCTTCTCTTCAAAGAAATGTTATCAATTGTGTTGAGGGACCAACTGACCAAATCCATAAATTATGATTCGGAAGATTTGTAGAAAAGAGGCTCTAAGCAGTTTCACAAACAGGACAGAGCAAATCTAAGCAGAGCGGGAGAGGAGGAGAAGACGTCCGCCCTTGACAAGAGCAAGTGTTGAAATGAACATACATATATGTACTGTACAGTACTGCAAAATTTTACTTACCAGCTCTGCAGAATAGAAGCTCGGTTCCGGTCTGGCTTGGTTTCAGTTCGGCAGACCTACTCTGCAACGACGAAGCCCACAATGTTCTAAAATCTTAAACCAACGTAATTTTAACAACATACGTGTAGAATGTACATATACGGATATATATTCATACTGTTAAAACGGATTCTTTCATTTTTCTGGACTGTATAATGACGTGCATCTGAATTAATAAAATGTGGACGGAAACGTTAATTATCTTTGACTCACCAACGACAGTGGGCCATTTATTAACATAATCAAGTTTAACACATCACACATTTACATTAATTGGCAAGAATTGA
>NC_056507.1:40915242-40918022 GCF_014905685.2 Nematolebias whitei
ACCCGGAGAAAACCCACGCATGCACGGAGAGAACATGCAAACTCCACCCAGAAAGGCCCCTGGACCGGGGTTTGAACCAGGGACCTGCTCGCTGAGAGGCAGCAGCTCTACCAGTTGCGCCACCGTGCTGCCCCAGTTACATCCAACAATAAAATGTAAAAGAAAAATAGTAATAAGATCTACAGTAATAAGATTGTGTTATGATTGTATTTACGACGACTCCCAAAGTAAGCAGACTGAGAAGGATCGACAGAGTCAAATTCAAAAAGATAAGTGATCTTTATTTATAGGTGCAGTGCCAGGTATTTACAGGACTGAAAGAGAAATCAATCAACCTTTATTTATACAGGTAAATCCCATTGAGCCTCGAGGACTCATTTACAAGAGAGACCTGATTTCAACAAAGAAAGATGACAACAATGGACAACAGCAACAACAATAAGCAATTATAAAAACTAACACTACAGACAGCGGAAGAGCGTCGTGGTTGCTGTTTTTTTTTAACAAATAGGATGGCTAAAAGGAAAAAGGTAACAAAACCAAAAAAACAGCTAGATTCCAAGACAAATGTATAAAACTAAAAACAGGAACATGTCAGCATTGGACCCTGCCAGGAGTCCAACAGATTCTTAAAGCCACTTAGAGAGGTCAAGGTCGAGAGCTTCAAATCTTTTTGTAAGATATTCCAGGAAACAGGAGCGGAGTAGGAGAAGGCCCTTTTGCCTAGTTCAGTCCTCACTGAGGGAACACTGCAGGTAATAATGTCCTGAGAGCGCACTCCGTAGCTGCACTCACGCAGAGACATGTAGGAGGAGATGTATGAAGGCAGCAGACCAAGAAGTGATTTAAAGATGAAAATGTACCAGTGAGAGAGTCTGCGTGAAGTTAATGATGTCCAGTTAACCAGTGAATACTGGGTGCAGTGGTGGGTACGATAATCACAGCCAGTTATGAATCTTAGTGCACCATGATAGACAGCATCCAACATCTGCAGGGTTCTTGTAGGAGCGTTCATGTAAATAATATCACCAAAATCAATTGAGGGAAGGAAAGTCACAGATACAAGGCGTTTTCTAGCATTCAGGGTTAGACAGGATCTGTTTCTGAAAAAGAAACCCAGTTTAATTTTCAGTTTCTTTACCAAGTTTTCCACATGGAGCTTAAAAGAAAGATGTGAGTCGACCAAGATACCCAAATATTTATAGGAATCAACAAACTCAATGGGGACACCATTTGAGGATAAAATCGGAGGAAGAACTGCTGGGACCAACTTCCTATTTGAAAAAAGCATCCCTTTGGTTTTTTCGGCATTTAGGACAAGTTTGAGGTGAAACAAATCAGTCTGGATGTAGTTAAATGCAGATTTCAGAAGCTGGAAAGCCTTAGCAACAGTTTTAGCTCGACAATAAACAACTGTGTCATCAGCATAGAAATGTATGGATGCATTAGGGATGTTTTTACCTACATTATGTATGTAGATTGTAAAGAGGGTGGGTCCTAAGACTGAGCCTTGTGGTACACCATTGTTGACTGTTAAATAACTGGAGGAAGTACCATTATGTTGAACACATTGCCTCCGGTCTGAAAGATAGTTAGAGAACCAACCAATGGTGTGATCTGAGAAACCGATTTCTGAGAGTTTATGACACAAGATGTTATGATCCACAGTGTCAAAAGCTTTAGACAGGTCTAAGAAAAGTGCAGCACAATAATCCTTAGCATCCAGTGCTTCAACAACGTCGTTAAGAACCTTCAGTGAAGCAGAAAAGAGGCAAGGTGAGTATGACAATCCTTTGATTAGAATGTTGGTGATGAAGAATAATTTCTTACTGTTTTTGGGTTTGTAGGTTGGCCCTGAGAAGGAGTGGAAGGATCCTGGGTTTTGAGGCGATCCAGTGAAGAGGTGAGTATTGGTTGGGGAGAGGAGCAGGGTGACCCAAAACGGTTTGTTTGTTGGCTGCCATTGATGAGACACCATTGGTCCACAGGAGAGTCCTTGTGGAGAGATGAGGTCCGTGGAAGGACTTGAAAGAGCAGGACGTGGAAGTCCCTGGAGAATCACAGGTGGTGAGAACAGGCTGTAATCAGAAAGGTTAGTTGGCTGAACATGAGTTGATGTCCCAGCACCGAGGAGAGGTCTGGCAGGAGTTTATATGCAGCTCCTAATCAGGTTTCCTCAGGAAGCAGCAGGTAAATGGTAAATGGACTGTACTTATATAGCGCCTTTCTATCTTATTGAGATACTCAAAGCATTTTACACTACAATCTGTGTCCTCATTTACCCATTCATACAGCACTCTACTAGATATCTACAAAGCTAATTGAACAAATCATTTTAAAGAGAATAATCAGAGCTTTATCACATTCATACACCGATGGGACACACATCAGAGGCAACTAGGGGTTCAGCGTCTTGCCCAGGGACACTTCAGCCTGTGACTGCTGGTGGATTCGAACCCCCAACTCTTGCATTGGAGGACGACTGCTCTAACCACTCAGCTGTGTGATGAGCTGTGGGGATTAGCTGTGGAGAAAAAGTGAGTGACAGAGAAAAACCCAGAAATCCCACAGCCGCCCACCCCCCAAGAATCATCTCTCAGCGATTTAAGTCTTTTTTCGGGGTAAGCCCTAAAAAGGAAGAAATGAGTCCAGGGCCCAAGATCTGAGATCTAGGGCCCTCCCAATCCACCAAGTACTGCACGCCATGGCCTTGCGTCTTACATCCAGAAAGTCTTCAGCCCATAAAGGCAGGTGCTTTGTCAATAAGACGGGGGGGGGGG
>NC_056507.1:40918122-40922136 GCF_014905685.2 Nematolebias whitei
TTGGCCGGAGGTCAGTTGGATGTATCCTCATGGAGGGTGGGAGTTAGAGATACACCGCTGACCGGTTGACCACTTTGACCACAGGAAATGGCCCGATGAATCTTGGTGACAGTTTCCTGGGAGTGTCCTTTAAAGTGATGTCCTTGGTAGAGAGCCAAACCTTTTGGCCGACTCTATACTCTGGAGCCTTGGATCTGTGTCTGTCAGCAAAGTGCTTGATCTGCTCAACGGTTCTGGAAAGAGCCTGTTTGGTCAGGTGCCACACTCTGCGACAGCGTATGATGGGTTGGTGGACAGAGGGAACACCCACATTGAGCTCCTATGAGGGAAACAGGGGAGGAGTGTACCCAATGGAGGCCTCGATGGGGGATCTTCCAGTGGATGCCGAGACTTGGGAGTTATGGGCGTACTCGATCCATGATAAGTGTCGACTCTAGGTAGATGGGTTGTTGTTAATGACACACCTTAAGGCGGTCTTCAGCTCCTGGTTACAACGTTCCGTCTGACCATTAGATTGAAGATGGTACCGAGATGTGAGGCTGGTTGATGCTCCCAAGGCTCGACAGAATCCCTTCCATACCTGGGAGATGAACAGTGGGCTCCTGTCTGAAACAATGTCTTGAGGGATACCATGTAGGCGGAAGACATGTTCATTGATGAGCTGAGCTGTTTCTAGGGCAGAGGGTAGTTTAGCCAATGGGACAAAATGAGCAGATTTAGAAAAGCAGTCTACAATGGTGCCAATGACAGAGTTACCGTCTGATGTTGGAAGACCAGTGACAAAGTCCAAGGCGATGTGTGACCAGAGCTGGCTGGGGGTAGGAAGAGGAAGCAGTAATCCAGCAGGGGGCTGGTTGCTGTGTTTGCTCCAAACGCATGTAGGACAGGCAGAAACAAAGTCTTTAACATCTTTATTTAAGTTAGGCCACCAGAAGTTAGCCTTACTCAGATTTAGCATGCATCTGATACCAGGGTGACAAGTAAATTTGACAGTATGCATCCAATCAAGTACTTTACCGACCATGACAGAAGGAACAAGCAACCTCTCAAGGGGGCCGGTGCCGGGTTCTGGTTTGGTTCGTTGTGCCTCTCTGATGTCCTTCTCGATGGGCCACACCATCACTCCCACCTTGAAAGAGGGGAGAATAATTCCTTCTGGGGAGTCAGGCTCTTCATCTTTGGATAATTGTTGAGAAAAGGCATCGGGCTTGACGTTGCGGGAGCCTGGAATGTAGGTGATACAGAAGTTAAATCTAGCAAAGAACAGGGACCATCTGGCTTGTTTAGCATTTAGCCTTTTGGCTCCCTGGAGGTAAGCTAGATTTTTGTGGTCAATCCAAATGATAAAAGGGAATTCAACTCCCTCCAACCAATGTCTCCATTCCTCTAATGCTAATTTTATAGCTAGTAGTTCCCGATCATCAACGTCATAGTTGCTCTCAGCAGTGGACAGCCAACGTGAAAAGAAAGCGCATGGGTGGAGTTTACCATCGTTGGTTGCCTTCTGGGACTGAACAGCCCCCACTCCTGAGACTGAAGCATCGACCTCCACAATAAACTGCTTGTTGATGTCAGGGTGCGATAAGATGGGAGCTGTAGCAAAAAGATGTTTTAGTTGGGAAAATGCTTTTTCTGCTTCAGGAGTCCAACTGAACTTTCTGAGTGTAGATGTTAGCTGTGTGAGAGAATTGGTCACTTTACTGTAATTTCTAATGAATCGACAATAGAAATTTGCAAACCCTGGGAAACGTTGTAGTTGTTTCTGGTTGGTGAGTACAGGCCAGTCAACAACAGCTTTAGTCTTTTCGGGGTCATATCGAACCTGTCCTCTCCCAAAGATGAAACCCAGAAAAGTGACAGTAGAAGCATGAAATTCACATTTGTCCGCTTTTACAAAGAGCTGGTTTTCTAAAAGTCTATGAAGAACAGCTTTAACATGTTGTACATGTTGTTCCTTGGTCTTGGAGTAGATGTGTATGTCATCTAGGTAAACGAAAATGATTACATTGAGAAAATCTCTAAGGACATCGTTTACAAGAGCTTGGAACACCGCAGGGGCATTGGTTAGGCCAAACGGCATGACAAGATACTCTAAATCTCCCAACGGAGTCTTAAAAGCTGTCTTCCACTCATTATCCTCATAAATTCTGATGAGATAATATGCATTACGAAGATCTAGTTTTGTGAATATAGTGGCTTCCTGGAGCTGTTTGTGGACTGAGTTGATCAGAGGGAGAGGATATTTATTCTTGATAGTAATTTGGTTTAACCCTCTGTAGTCGATACATGGTCTTAAACATATCTTTCTTGGCTACAAAGAAGAATCCTGCCCCTACTGGTGAAGTAGAGGGGCGAATTATGCCTGATTTAAGGGATTTGTCTATATAATTCGTCATAGTAGTCTTTTCAGGACCAGATAAGTTGTAGAGTCTACTTGTAGCCCAGTTAATTTGAGGGTTGTGTAACCTTAGCCATGGATGGCCCAGAATGAGTTTAGGATGGGAGGAATCAAAAACACACTGCATTCCTGTTGATTTCTGAACACAACAAACACACAAGTGTAATCTGGTCCTCTGGACATTCAAAAACCAAAACAAAGCAAAACAACAAAAAAATGTAGAAACGTTTCGTCTTTCATCCGAAAGATTTCCTCAGTCTGAGGTGCTGTATTCAGTTCAGTCTTATAAATAGCACTTTCTCAGAGTGGATCAACCAGTTTGCTGCTGACAACCAAAACCAGCTTCTCACATGATCAAGAAGGACCATCAGCCTAATGATGGATCATTAGCACCCTGATGGCTGTTTACTATTCACAGGGGGCTGAGTGATACTAGGAATAACAGCATTGTAAGAGGGACAGTTGAGCACGGAGGCCTCCACCCCTGTTTAATGATGGACGATTTCTTTTCACAAAGATGGTCTCCTTTACTCCTCTCTCAAACCATTGTTCCTCTCTATCCAGAATGTGAACATCTCAATCCTTGAAAGAGTGACCGCTGGCCTGGAGATGAGTGTAGACCGCAGAGTCCTGGCCTGGTGGTGTTGCTCTTCTGTGCTAGGTCATCCTTTTTGGCCAGTGGCTGTTTAGTTTCCCCGATGTAAGACTGATCAGAGCCCACCTGACACTGAACAGCATACACAATATTACACTGTTTGTGCCGGGGGACTGGATCTTTGGGATGAACCAGTCTTTGCCGTAATGTATTTTGGGGTTTAAAAACCAGTGGGACGTGGTGTTTAGAAAATAAACGTCTCAGTTTCTCTGATACTCCCTCAACATACGGAATAACCACTGGTCTGGGTCTGGGTTCCTCATTTTCACCTGATAGCTGACTGGAGTCCTGTTTGGATTTCTTCTCTGCTTTCAGGAAGGCCCAGTTAGAATATCCACATTGCTCTAAAGCCTGTCTTGTGTGGGATTTCTCCTTCTGCCTGGCTCCTGAGTCACTGGGGACGCTGTCTGCTCTATGGTACAGAGTCCTGATGACTCCTAAGTTATGCTCCAAAGGGTGATGGGAGTCAAACTGGTCTGTGTGGGTGGGTTTGTGGTACACCTCAGTTTGCAAATGTCTTCTATCAGAGACTGAGACCTCACAGTCTAAGAAAGCCAAACTGCCATTTTTTACCTCTTCTCATGTGAACTTGATATATTTACCCACAGCGTTGATGTGATCAGTAAAATGTTGGACTTCCTGAGATTTAATTTTAACTCAGGTGTCGTCAACATACCTGAACCAATGACTTGGTGGTGTCCCTGAAAAGGACGTCAAGGCTCTCTTTTCTACCTCCTCCATGTACAGGTTGGCAACATCAGGAGAAACTGGAGTCCCCATAACACACCCATTGAGCATGGACTTTGTTGTTTTCAACCAGTTTGATACGACTGTCAACAAGGAAGAGGGCCAATGGAGGAGGAGGCATGCCAAAGAGACCATCTTAGCAACAACATAACTGGTTTGTTCCACTATGGAGTAAGCTGTTGGGGGAAGAATCAGTTTTGTGTTGTGTGTTTCC
>NC_056507.1:40922146-40937712 GCF_014905685.2 Nematolebias whitei
TGGAGTAAGCTGTTGGGGGAAGAATCAGTTTTGTGTTGTGTGTTTCCTTGACTGATGAAGCCTTCCGGATCGAAGGTGAAATGTTTCAGCATAAAAAAAGAAACTGTCCAGATGATCTGACTGAAAAATATTAAATTGTATACCTGGATTATTGATCATGAACTTTGTTGGTATCTATATTTAAAATTTTAAAGTTTTTCTTCATTGTTCGATGCATTTGCACTCGTGTCTACCTTTATTGTTCAGTTTAGATATGGGGATTTTCTTTCTTGTGTACAGAGTATTTTATTTTAGCTTTGATTTAATGTTTAATTCTTGTTTTGTGATTTGTACATCTGTGAGTCAGAGTAAAGTTGTAACTAAAGGCTGCATCTCTTCTTTAAACATATTTGAGGGAAATATTCCTGAGATCAGATATCTGTGTGTCTTTTTATGATTTTTCAGCTGAGTTAACTTTATCAGATTGTTTAATAGTCATTAAAGTGAAAACAGGATTTCTTGATAAAGCCGTCACAGTTTATTTTTAATTTTGACTGATTGAAAAAAAATTATACGTAAAATGTTTTAAAATATTGTTTCCAGCCCTCCTTCCCAGTCTGCCGGGATCGGGGTTCAGCCTTCATGAGCAAGCGAGGCCGGGGTCCGGGCAACAGCCTTCTGCGGGTCAGCAGCTCCGGTGGAGGACCAGGACGAGTCGGGGACTGGCAGAGCTCCATCTAGCTTGCTCTGAATTTTGTCGACCGTCATTAAACACAAAAAATGTCTGCACTTCAGCATTAGAGCACGGTGTTGATATTATTGTTTTTAAAATCTTAAAAATACATACAGCCACTGCTCCGAGTTCTGAATAATTGCAAATGGCGGATTGGTGTTTTGAAAAGTTTCTGAGATCCAGTGACTCTGCCCCCTGACCAATCGGTGCTCGACAGTGTTCTGACGTCACGTTTTGGTGCAGCTCAGCTCGCTTGGACCTCTTGATAAGAAGGGACCAAAAAAGGGTCCGGTTTCGTGAAAAAATGAAAGTGGAAAACGGCTCAAAAGCATACCGAACCAAGCCGAACCAGTCTGAAGAGGAGCTGTGGAAAAGGCCCGTGAAGGCAAAGTATGACACTGCAGAGCCCGCACAGATTATTTGCTCCATTCCTGAAGCAATGCCCCAGCTGCGTCTGCATGTGGCTTGAACCCTGCACATGTTTGGATGCACACAGATAAGTCACATTAAGCCTAGAAGACTAATTTACAATTGAGACCTGTTTAGGCAGATAAAAAGTAGTGAAACTGGACACGTGTAGGAATTGGAGGCGAAAAAATTCCTATCAGACCTTTTCTTCTTGTCGGAGAAGAAAAACTCTAATATTAAAAACACCTCGTACAAACAAGCACATAGTGATGTAGACATTCTACAGAGAGGGGGAGACGACGAGAGCGGTGAACATATCCATAGACGCTCTCGAGGGCATTGTAAGAGTTCTGATAAGTCAGAGTCAGAGTCAGAGTTTCTTTATTGTCATTCGCACCTCATGTGGTACATGTGGTGGAGCGAAATTATGTACACAAGGTCCCAGTTACATCCAACGATAAAATGTATAAGAAAAACAGTAATAACATCTAAGATATGAACTAAGAAAAACATCAACTAAATATACACTAAGCACTCATAACATAAAAGCATTGAACATCAGCACAAACATGAACATGAGTCTGTGAGCAGATGTGCACGCATGAACACATCAACATTTAAACAGATCAGCAGCAACATGAAACAGATCAGCAGCAACATGATATGGTTTTTCACAGTGATTATTCTAGTTAGAGATTCATGAGTCTAACAGCCTCAGGGTAGAAGCTGTTCCTCAGTCTACTGGTTCTACACTTAATGCTCCTTAACCTCCTTCCTGAGGGGAGTGGGGCAAAAAGTGTGTGTGCTGGGTGAGTGGGGTCCTTCATGATGCAGGTGGCCCTCTTCCTGCATCTGGAGGTGTAGATGTCTGTGATGGTGGGGAGGCTGATTCCGACAGATTTCTGTGCAGCCTAAGGAAGAAAGGAATAATCAGCCAGTGTCCTCCGGTGAGATCTGTAAACATTCTTGAGGTACGTTGGGTAATGGCCAAGGATAACGTCAATAAGAATCCGAGTCCTGAAACGATGACACAATGTTTATTCAGCTGATTTTTTCTGGTTATCAGTTGGAAATTCCTCAGGGAGGGGATGGTGAGCGTCAGATCACATGTTCTCCAGGTGAATTCAGATAAGATGGCCTTCAAGGCCAAGAAGGGGAGCCAAATTCAGATAAACACAGAGTTGTTTTGGGGACAGGCAGAACTTAATGACATCTACCTTGATTATGTGTTGGTCCACTCGGTGCCAAAATGTCCAAATTACATGGCCACACTGATGGAAAGTGACTGAGTAAAATCCCCGATATCTGATCCATTCTGCCCAAAGCATTTGAGTTTGGGTACTCGAGGCACGAACAAAGCCATCATAAAGGCAGGCAGCATGATCAGGTCCAAATTTGCTGCCGACGATTTCCTTAATTGTTGATAAAACCAGCAACCAGCCAAATCCAAAAAGCAGGAACCAGTTATCGTAAATCCAATTAAAAATGTGTCCTTAAAATCCACAAATGGCAGCAGAGATAGACACATCATCAAGTTTTCAAGTCGATGAGATATCCATCTGCGTGCGTGCCAACAGGGCAAAATCGGCTCGCCTAAAGCATGTCTTTTCTTCGAAGAAATGTTATCAATTGTGTTGAGGGACCAACTGATCAAAACAAGTCCATAATTATGTTTCGTAAGATATGCAAGAGAGGCTCAGAAGCAGTTTCACACACAGACAGAGCAACAAAGCAAAGCAGAGAGGGAGGGAGAGGAAAAGCATTTGATCTCGACAAGAGCAAGTGGTGAGTGAGTGGTGTGAGAAGCTGTTTTCATTGATGAAGATAAACAAAACTGCACACAGGAGTCATCTGACTGACGAACACCTGCAGTCCATCCTGAGAATCTCTGCAACACAGGAACTCACATCAAACCTAAACCAACGCCTAGCTCTGACAAAATGGCATAACAGCAAAGAAAACTGCATATTTTAATTTGTTGTTATTTTAGCGTTTACTAAAAATCACTTTTTTTTTCAGGGTTTGTTGCAGCGCATATATATTTCTAACTTCTATAATTTTGACAGGATTTATTTTTATGGAGAGCAAAATATGTTATGTTATTTAAAGTTTAAGTTTATTTATTTCTGAATAATATTCATGTTTACTTGTATTCATATTTTGTTTAAAAAAAAACATGTTTCAGTGTGTTAAAAAATGTTTATCCTGTTTGGCTCGCAACCTAAAACGTGTTTTGAGTTTTGGCACCCTGTGCAATTGTTTGACACTCCTGCATGTATATGAATATGAGTCTTCCTATATTAAGCATGACTAACACAAAATTGCATGACAGAATCACATTTACATCCTCAAAAATAGGTCAAGAGGCTAGAGTATCATCTACCTTGGACTGTGGACGACTGAAATTGTCTCATAAACAGCTAACAATAACTGTCAGTAGCCATTTCCCTCTCTGTTATGCTTACTGTCAGTTCACCTTCTCCTCTTGTGTTTATTTATTTATTTATTTTTACTTTATTGCCTCAAAATAGAAAAAACAACAGCAATTTACAGACATCGAAAAATAAATCAAAATAACAAAACTAAAACAAACAAGCAAAAGAAAAAAAAACACCTGCTGAGATTGGGTTCGGGAAACACCTTTCAAAACAAACAAACATGCAGAATCAAGCAACATACAGATTTTAGTCAAATAAAATAGACAGTCGTGACCATTGTAGTGTGCTAAGGGCTAGGTTAGCTGCACCTCCACTACAATATATTTAAATAAACGGGTTCTCTCTTTTTCGAGTTAAATTACTGCCATGTGACCGAGGTAACTGTGCGTGGATTGTTTAATCAGTGACATGAGACGTTAATTTCCTTTGACCCATCAGAATAAATGCACTCATTTATTGAACAGAATCAAATTTAACATCAAAACATTGTACACTTGATTAGCTGATCTGGTTCTGATTAATAAAACTTGGCACGTTTTACTTAATAAGACAACAGGACTTGAAGAAGGCATCTAGACTACTGGCAAAATAGGAGAGTTTAAAGATGGGAAATGAAGAGTTTAAAGACACTTGAAGGGGAGGTATCCTGCTGCATGCTCAATAATCCAGGTAGAAAAATCTAAAAAAGGTAAATCTGGTCCTCTGGACATTCTAAAAACAAAACAAAGCAAAACAACAAAAAAATGTAGAAACGTTTCGTCGCTAATCCAAGAGACTTCCTCAGTCTGAGGTGCTGTATTCAGCTCAGTCTCTTAAATAGCACCTTCTCAGAGTGGATCAACCAGTTTTGCTGCTGACAACCAAAACCAGCTGATCACATGCTCAAGAAGGACCATCAGCCTAACAATGGATCATTAGCACACTGATGGCTGTTTACTATTCACAGAGGGCTGAGTGATACTAGCAATCACAGCACTGTAAGAGGGGGACAATTGAACACATAGGCCTCCACCCCTGTTTAACGATGGACGATTTCTTTTCACAAAGATGGCCTCCTTTACTCCTCTCTCAAACCATCGTTTCTCTCTATCCAGGATGTGCACATCTTCATCCCTGAAAGAGTGACCGCTGGCCTGGAGATGAGTGTAGACCGCAGAGTCCTGGCCTGATGATGTTGATCTTCTGTGCTGGGCCATCCTCCGTGTGTGTGTGTGTGTGTGGTGGTGGGGGTGGTGGTGGTGGTGGTGGTGGTGGTGGTGGGGGGGGGGGTGTCACACTCCATGTCAAGCTGCGTGCGTCCCGCTCGTAGGGCAGGTGCTGCCGCTCTAGTGCGGTTTTGTCGCGGGTCTGTAACTCGCAAAGTCCTTCTGGTGAGTTGAAAAACATATTGTCGTAGTCCATAACAAAATCGGTAATAAACTGTAATCACGTTAGATATGCTCAGCAATTATTTATCTCCATCCAAGAAAGCCTTCACATCAGAGCTGAGCAGCCTCCCGGTGTCTCTCGTGCGCGTCACTCCTGCAGCGCTCCACCTGTGCTGAGCCAGCTCGCGCTCCATGCTCTCCCTCTCATTGACTCGTACCTGGATTCCAAGCTCCTGTAGTGCTGGCACGGCCTCCATCAGGGTCGGGTATGTCTTTGCTCCATCCTCTGTGAGCATTCTTAATTGTGAAGGATAAATGCATTTAGCTTTGATGTTTTTCTGCTTCAGCTGTTTTATGACCTGTCGTACCTGCACACGCCTTTTCTGTAGCTCTGGAGAGTAATCGTGGTCAAAGTAGATAGGCCTATCCTTGTAGATAACTTTTTCTGGCTCCAGGCTTCTCGCAGAATCGTTTCTTTCGCTGAAAAGTCCACAAACTTCACAATCAGTGACCGGGGGCCAGCGGTGGGGTGTTTTGGCTTAGCTGCAGGTGTTCTGTGAGCTCGCTCTATCCGCATATCCACTTCAGGCGTTAGTTGTAAGGTTGTTTTAATTAGTTCTTTAACAAAAACAATTACATCTTTGCCTTCACTATCTTCTGGTATTTGGTAGATTCTCAAATTATTTCTTCGAAGTTTATTTTGCATATTCTCATATTTAGCCGTTAATTCGATCTCCCTGTGCAGCAGGTGTCTGATAGCCCTCTCGTGTCTCTGCGTCATGTCTTCATTGTCGCTAATGCAGCTTTCAGCCTGGGCAGTCCTCTTTTCCAGTGAATCCACACTATTTTTCAGTTCTTGTAGCGTAACATCCATTTTTGTTAGGGACAGTTTGGTTTGTGCGTGCCCCTCTCTGTTCTCTTGTCTTAATTTCTCCAGTTCAATCAAAATCCTGCACTCAGTGGTATTTGTATCAGAGCTCTGTGCCAAGGTTAGTTGCTTTAAACTCTCGTTTTTATCCATTATACCTTCCTGTTTTTTTGGAGCTTTTGCTTCTTCAAGATGTTGCCACGTTGAGTCTTGTATGCCACTTGTTGCTAATTTTTTGTTAGGTTATTTAGATTTTATAGATGGAGAAATGCTTAAGGCTGGCATCTCCTACAGGACGTCACCGGAAGAGGCTGGAGTATCATCTACCTTGGACTGTGGATGACTGAAATTGTCTCATAAACAGCTATCAATAACTGCCAGTAGCCATTTCCCTCTCTGTTATGCTTACTTTCAGTTCACCTGCTCCTCTTGTGTTTTTTTAGTCTTAGCTTTTTTCCCTGATAATCATGTATATGTGCATATGCATATGTATATACATGTATGTGTATGTATGCTTAGATGTGTATGTACAGTATGTATACAGTGAGGAAAATAAGTATTTGAACATGCTGCAACTTTGCAAGTTCTCCCTCTTAGAAATCATGGAGGGGTCTGAAATTTTCATCTTAGGTGCATGTCCACAGTGTAGTGTGCAAAAATGGCTAGGTTAGCTTCAGAGCTCCACTACAATTTTATTTAAATAACGGGTTCTCTCTTTTTCAAGCTTTACAGATATGTAACAGAGGTACTGTGCATAGATGGTTTAATCAGTGACATGAGACGTTAATTTTCTTTGACTCATCAAAATAAATGTGGTCATTTACAGACAGAAGATCAAAAAATGCATAATTACTTTGTAAAATAGACATTTAACTTGATTTCTAATTTGAATGAGGATTAAAAAATCATTAATACTGTTTCACAGTTGGTTTAAAATGAGTTGTTCACTTCAACATTTAAAAATGGTATGAACTAAACACACTTTTGATTATCAAGATATTGTAAAATAGTAATGATAATATAAAAAAGAGAGTGTTCTTTCAATTGATTAGTTCAGGATACAATTAGAAAGTCGCTGGATGAGCTACTTTGTATTTCTGGAATCAAATCAATGAAATAACAGTTCCTGTCCCATGAAGGTCTTCAGAGGCAGGTTTTGATCGGAGGCCTAGTTCACTACAGTCCCCCCTTTGGAGATCATCGCCTGTCCATGGGGATGAATTCTAACATGAACTTACTCCTCCGAATATCCTTGAGCTTGATGTAATCCAGCAAGAGGAACACAAAGTCAAAGAAGGTAATCCCACAACGGTTTAGGTAATTCCACAATGTTGTTAGTAATTCCATAATGTTGTTGGTAATTCCATAATGTTGTTGGTATTTCCATTGTAGCAATGCTTTAACCCCTTGGAAACAAAGTCTGTAATCCTTTGGAAAAAAATCATATAATCCACAACGATAAATCCACAACGATTGGAGGTGTTGATTGATCAGCATGCAGAAGAGTTCCCTCGATTGAACTGCAGAGGCGACCACTGGATGAAGATTGGAGATCCACGTTGGAGTTGTAAGTCCCTTCAGCGAAGGTTGCTGCTGGTGGTTCCCAGTGGGTGCCATTCTGGTTCTATGTGTCATGCATTTATGTGGTTTTAGTTGGGCTTATGAGTGGGATTTTACATAAGACCTTAACCTATATGCACCTGGTGTGTAAGCTATCATGGTTAGATCAGCTAAAGTTACCAGTTCAAAGGGTGGGTCATGCTGAAAAATTCTCATATAGGGATTTATACCTATAGAAGGGCATTCCAAACTATTTTTCCATTCCTAACTTGGTTTAAGTTAGATTTACATGGCAAAATATAGTTTGGTTCAATTGTCTGTTGTCCTTTTAGACGAACGACTTGAGGTTTGGTTTTTTGGTTTTCCCCTAAATGTTTTGGAGTCTATGGTGAGACTCAACTGAAGGATTAGCTAGCCCCCCCGAATAGGATTGTTCGAGTAGGTTCGGCTTAAGCGTTATGAGGCCAATGTAGATTATGGTACTTAAGGTAGCATTAATCTACATTGACTCCTCAAAGATTGAGTTTTAACAAATGAACTGCATGTTGGCATAGTTAAAGTCCTCTTAGTCTCTAACTAAAAATGCACACAAAATTCATTCTTGCTGGGGGTGTTGAGAAACAACACAAAAACCAGTTAAACGATGTCTTAACATCGACAAAAAAAGTGACTAAGCAACCAGAAAAACAACGATTCAACATTGACAAAAGTAGTGATTAAGCAACTAGAAAACGACGTTTCGGTGCGTCACTCACTCTGAATGTCAGATTTGATCACGTTATTGTGTCTGGTAACATTACCCTAACTAACATCACCCCCCTTTGGTCATGGGGGACCAAGAACATGGATGAGGACATCGCTCCATGAGCTAAAGTTAGGATGCCCTTGAGTAGTTTTAGCTGATTGTGCAACTGAAAGAGGACTTTAAGGCCTGGATTGAATTCCAGGTCTGCTTCGGACGGAGTGTTTTTCTCTGGGTCGGTCAAATACAGCATCATCAAGTTTATTGCAAGATCCAACTTCTGAAGTTGGATGATGTCTGGGTCAGTCAGCACGGGTTGTACAGAGACTGTGTTGTCAGCTGGCTTGGCTGTAGCCTGTGCACATGTGACTTCCATCACCTCGGCTGTAGGTTGTACTGGCAGAGTTGCGAGCAGCCTGGAGGGGTCAGAGGACCTCTTAGGGCCGTCCACGGCTCCGTCCTTGATAGCTGGCTTATCTGTCCCCGATTACAGTACAGCATCTTTGGTGTGGGATCCTTGGATCTCTACACCTTGAACTACCAATGGTAGGTAGCATTCGGTGGGCCCTGACTGTTTCAGCTCGCAGAGGAGGCTTAGTTGTTCAGTCAGAGTCGGTTTCACCGGTTGGGTGTTTTCGGTTCCACATGCATTTGAAGGATAACTTACCAGGATTGTGTTCTCTGTCAACAGGTCCTCGGTGTCTTCTGCAGTGCCTGATGTTGGGCAGTCTGTGACTGTCTCAGGAGGCATGAGTATTGGCAAGGGTTTGCTCACTCTAGCCCACATTGTCTGTTTACCATAATCTATAATCGCGTCAAAGCGATTTATAAAATCCTGGCCAACCAAAAATGGGAATGAGTCATCTGGAGACACATATATTGGGTGGTATAGTGTCATCTCGTCAACCTGCATGTGAACCATAGCTATAGCTGTTAGGGTTGTCTTTGCCTTGCGAGGCCCTGCAGCCCTATAGCACATTCTATGAGAGGTACTACCCTGTGAACACTACTAGCGGCAGTCCTGAACTCCTCGAACAGTTTGACTGACATAATAGTTATGTCGGCTCCACCATCCAGTAGGGCTTCATGTGTGACGACCCCTTCAAGTGTGATTGACAGGTAAGCTTTCTCAGCGACCCCCTTTCTGATCAGGTTACACAGGAACCTTGGAGAGTTTGGCCGACGTATCTTCTCACGTCTACCTTCACCTGTGTAAACCTGTTTTTTTCGAACTGTTGGTGCAGTTGCTGCTGCTCCTGTGAGTTCTGCTTTTGACGGACCCCCGTCATTGATGTATGAGATCACCCGCCCATTGTGTGTTGAGGGGCTCTCATTGTTTGTAACAACAAGGTTCTGATGGCTGTCCATGACAGCGGCAACATTGTTGTTTGTGTCACCCTGGTTTGACTGAACCGCTCACATATCTATCGCTGTTTCTGAGGTCTCAGTTCGTGACGTGTCACCATCGGTGACGTGTGATTGTACCCCCCCCCCCATCTCAGGTGAGGGCGTGTCAGAGTTTACAACAACAACGTCATGGTGACTGTCTGTGACAGCAGTAACAGTGTTGTCTGTTTGCTCTGACTCATCAGCAATGATATCGCCAAACAAAGCGTTAGGTTGTTTGTCCGTGACAACACCTTCCAACAAGTCCAACAACTCGTCCAAGCTCAGAGGACTGCGGTTCTTTTTCTGGACCTGCTGCTGTTTCTTTTTCGTCTCAGGCTGTTCAGCCCGACGTGGTGGGGAAACAGTACCTCCCCTTTTGGGGTTCCCAGTGGGATCCCTGGTTGTATGGGTCACTTTCGGTGCCATACTTTTTACCCTTAGGGCGTTCGCCCCCCTTCTGGTACGATCGTTCATCCTCTGGTTCCCTGGGAAACCATTTAGGATCTCATCTGGACCAGGGGGCACTCACCTGTTGTCGTTTAGCTGCTGGGAAACCTCGTTTCCTCTAGCCTTTTTTGGGAGAGGGAGTTGAAGCTCTCGTCCCTTCCAATTCTAATGACTGGGCAGGAATCCACTCACCTGGGTACACCTCAAAGGGTGTTTCAGCCTGTGAACGTGCTTCAAAGACATTCACAGCACAACTTTTTATCTCACTGATGGATTTCTCTTTGAAATTAGCCATCATTTGCACTGACATCCTTATGCCAGGGGTGGAGATTTTTGCTGAACACGTACTTAAATGGTTCCTCTTCCTCCATGTTGGCCTCGTTCCTGTAACCAAAATAAGCCTGCAAAATCCTGGAATAATATGCCGTGGGGTGCTCATTCTTACCTTGCATGACCTTGTCGGCGGCTGGATAACCACCAGGTCCCGCGCAAGTGGAATACTCTTTCATAAGAGTAGCACATAACAGTCTGTAATCCTTTCTTGTGGCATCAGGTTGACGCTCTATGAAGGAAAACACCGTCCTGGATGAAGTGAGCCTGATCAAACCTACTTTATCCTCAACTGTAGCGTTGGGATAGCTTCTTAATTGGAAGTCAAGGTTGTCCAGATAGGACTTAGTGTCAGTTGAACCCAACGGCCCTGGCTCAAAGCGGTTGACGTATTTTGCAATTTTGTACAAATCCGAAATTGGGAGCAAAGTCTGTATTATCGGTATCGTAGGAACCAAAATGGCACGTGGAGGTGTGTCGCTAGACACATGTGGAAGTGACGGAATGGGATTAAGAGCAGGAGGTGCGGCAAAATCCTTCTGAGGTGGTGGTGGGTGAACTGGACTCTGACCTTGTTCATCTTTGAGTTCCAGACAACCTCGCCCCACGTCAGAAATCTCATTTGTTACAGCGGCTAGTTTCGCCTCACAGGCTTGTAAGCATTCCTGTGATGTATGACATTCACTTTGTAAACGCACGCCTTGTTGGACTAACGTCTCCTTTTCCAATCTGCATTTTTTCAGAGCTTTTGATGTGAGCTGCAACTGTTGTTGTAGTGCATCGTTGTCTGAACACAATGTTTGGTACTTAACCTCTCTTTCCCTCATCTTCTCCACATATGAGTGAGCTTGTAACGACAGCTGAGCTTGTGAGAGCTCCCTCTCACGTTGTAACTCATTCGCACGGGTCTCATGATCAACTACTGTGCCATGAGTTTGAGGTACTCCTCTGTTTCGCTGTTTAACCTTATTGCAAGGTCGTCAGCCTTGTTTACCACAGCATAGAATGTTGCTTTCAATAAGAGCGCCAATTTAGCCAGCTGGTCATACCTTGGCTTTGTTCTGGCTGTAGAGGTCACACTCTCTGCAACATCCTTCAGCTCGTCCAATAACTCTTTTGAGTTCATGCAGTCCACCTGTTCACCATATGGATTTAAGGATTCTGTGAGCAGCGTCAACGCTTTCTCTAACCAATCTATCACACAAGGATCAATATTCTTTTCTGTCACATCTGCCATGGTTATTCACTGTTCAGCACTTATCTGGTTAAACAGTTGCCAACTTAAGATATTTTAACAGGTAAATATTTGTATTTAAGTGAACAGTGAGTTTCACACACTATTTTAGCTCTGGGTTCACTCCACAGTACTGTTATAAGCCAACTTCTTCAAATGAATGGGCACTTAATTGTAAGATTCACCCCAATGCATGAATATGCTAAGCAAATGCCTCCTTCTGGCAGTGTTACTTAATGAGCTTAAATCTAACAGATACAAGAACCAGGCTTTTTCCAGTGTTCAGTTACTCTAAAGCACTTAAAATTAAATAAACCTGTAATTTTTCTAACAGTCTCACAGCAACTTTAGTTTTCAAACGCTTTTTAAGCAGTTCTATATACCAGAAATTCGCTATTTAAAACAGTCACTCATAAGCCAGGCTGGATTAACAAAAAGAAAAAAAAATGAAAGGCAATGAGCAGTCTCCTTCAGGAAAACTGTTATACCCCTCTTTCAACAGCAGGTGGTGGTGTAAGCTTATTTATACCAGCAGAAGTCTATGACAACTTCCTGTGGATCGTTCTGTTGACATCCGGTTGTTAGCCGTTAGCTAGACGTAGCACATGGTCGAACACGGTCAAATCAGCACTTTCTGAACGGATTTAAAGCTTAAACGAGGCGTTGTTTTAACAAGCACGTCTATTTGCATGAAAACATGAGTTTTGGGAACAGTGGCAGGCTGCATTTAGCGATTTTAAACACAGAGGAGGCTTCGGTTGGACCGAGATACATTTCCCAGGGTCACGTGACTTTACAGACACGTGAGCAACGGGGTGGGCTTTACAATCTGACATCAGAGGGAGTGAACGCAGACACGTCACCCGTTTCTCAGCGAATCAGAGTGACCCAAACAGCGGTTTTCAACCAATCACAGCTCGTGATTCCAGCTAGCAGTTGCCCTGAAAAGTCCAGTCACAATCGTCCATTAAACCTCCAAAATGCACAATTTACTGTTAAAAATGTAACGGATCAGCATTTAACAGTGGTCTGAGACGGCGCTCAGCTTTAAAACAGTGTTTTATCCATTTAAAACACCACTCGTTCAACGAATCAGAGCGACAGAACCGGGTCAGACACAGAACCCCCTCTCTACTACCGTTTAAACAGAGTAAAGCGTTTTTTTCACAGCATGTCAGCATTAGTTACACAACAGATGTACAATCTTCAGCTTTAAAATGAACACATTGATGTAATTGCAGCTTTCTGAACACCACAAGCATGAATCATGCCTGTACCAAGCACAAAACTCAGACCTTTTCATGCCAACACGCAGTGTCCATCTCAATAACAGACTCCGTCACATATAATTCACACCTCTTTAAACATTCGTACGGCCACAAAATGTCTAAAGAGGAGGATGGGTCCTCAATTATCTCTCTTAGAGACCATGCGGGCCATGAGAAGCTCTTTAGAGACCGTCCGGGCCACCAGATATAGTGTATCTAAAAGGCTAGCTTAGCTTCAGCTACACTACAATTTTATTTAAATAACGGGTTCTCTCTTTTTCAAGCTTTACAGATATGTGACAGAGGTACTGTGCGTAGATGGTTTAATCAGTGACATGAGACGTTAATTTTCTTTGACCCATCAAAATAAATGTGGTCATTTATTAACAGAATCAAAATTTAACATCAAAACATTGTACACTTGATTAGACTGATCTGCTTCTGATTAATAAAACTTGGCACGTTTTACTTAATAAAAACAACAGACATTTCTGAAGATATCTGGATTAATTACTGGCAAGATAGAAGTTTAAAGATGGGAAATGAAGGAGTTTAAATGGAGAGAAAAGATGGATGAGGGAAAGTGTGTTGACTAGGAATGGCACCCTTCATCCGACCCCAGCTCAGCCCTGGTACACTCGGTAGTGAAGCGACTTGTTACCTTTGCAGAAGATAGGTCAGCTCCGGTACGGAGTTCCATTTCAACGCTACCTTCAGCGTCTCCGG
The DNA here is from genome assembly GCF_014905685.2 of Nematolebias whitei. Classification (NCBI taxonomy): domain Eukaryota; kingdom Metazoa; phylum Chordata; class Actinopteri; order Cyprinodontiformes; family Rivulidae; genus Nematolebias; species Nematolebias whitei. The sequence continues at coordinate 40,935,636 of NC_056507.1, forward strand.
TCATGATGGCTGAGAATCGTTCGAAGTAGTGACGGTACTCCATTCAACAAACACGCTCATCTCCCGGGTGGATACACAGCAAGCTGTGAGTCCGTCAGAGGTTTCACTCAGATGTGGAAGACTCCATAGTCCCAACTCGACTCAGAAGACTGAAAAGCCTCAGAAGAGACTCAGAAGAACTCAAAAGACTCAAGAGGAACTCAAAGGAACTAACAGTTCCAGGAAGTGTTGACTTTTAAAGAGTTCTGCGTCCGGTCACTTTTAGTAAGTCCTGATGGGTTGAAGGAACCAACAGGGGTGTGGTTCTAGTGATGTCAAAGAGTTTTTGCAAGTCAAGAAAACAGCAGAAATGTTTAGGAACAGACAGAGAAATGTTTTGGCGAAGTGAGAAACACTGCCGGTGCCAGTTCTCTTGTTTACTGTCTGAGAGCTTTAAAAACACGACAGCTCATTCCAACAACTTGTTTTCGACTGTCTCCGACTTTTGACCGACATCACTCTCTCATTTCAGACAGAAGATCAAAAAATGCATAATTACTTTGTAAAATAGGCATTTAACTTGATTTCTAATTTGAATGAGGATTAAAAAATCATTAATACTGTTTCACAGTTGATTTAAAATGAGTGGTTCACGTCAACATTTAAAAGTGGTATGAACTAAACACACTTTTGATTATCAAGATTTGTAAAATAGTAATGATAATATAAAAAAGAGAGTGTTCTTTCAATTGATTAGTTTAGGATACAATTAGAAAGTCTCTGGATGAGCTAATTTGTATTTCTGGATTCAAATCAATGAAATAACAGTTCCTGTCCCATGAAGGTCTTCAGAGGCAGGTTTTGATCGGAGGCCTAGATCACTACAACAGTGAAAGACATAATCTTAAAAAAAAAATCCAGAAATCACAATGTATGATTTTTTTAATAATTTATTTGTCTGTTACTGCTGTAAATAAGTATTTAAACACATGTGAAAATCAATGTTAATATTTGGTACAGTAGCCTTTGTTTGCAATGACAGAGGTCAAACGTTTCCTGTAGTTTTTCACCAGGTTTGCACACACTGCACCAAGGATTTTGGCCCATTCGTCCACACAGATCTTCTCTAGATCAGCCAGGTTTCTGGGCTGTCGCTGAGAAACACAGAATTTGAGCTCCCTCCAAAGATTTTCTATAGGGTTTAGGTCTGGAGACTGGCTAGGCCACTCCAGAACCTTGATATGCTCCTTAAGAAGCCACTCCTTGGTTATCCTGGCTGTGTGCTTCGGGTCATTGTCATGTTGGAAGACCCAGCCACGACCCATCTTCAATGCTCTAACTGAGGGAAGGAGGTTGTTCCCCAAAATCTTGCAATACCTGGCCTCCATCATCCTCTCCTTAATACAATGCAGTCGTCCGGTCCCATGTTCAGAGAAACACCCCCAAAGCATGATGCTTCCACCCCCATGCTTCACAGTAGGGATGGTGTTTTTGGGATGCTACTCATCATTCTTGGTCCTCAAAACACGGCCAGTGGAATTAAGACGAAAAAGTTCTATTTTGGTCTCATCTGACCACACAACTTTCTCCCATGACTTCTCTGGATCATCCAAATGGTCATGGGCAAACTTAAGATGGGCCTGGATGTGTGCTGATTTAAGCAGGGGAACTTTCTGTTCCATGCATGATTTTAAACTATGACGTCTTAGTGTATTACCCACAGTAACCTTGGAATCAGTGGTGCCAGCTCTCTTCAGGTCATTGACCAGCTCCTCCCATGTAGATCTGGGCTGATTCCTCACCTTTCTTAGGATCATTGATACGCCATGAGGTGAGATTTTGCATGGAGCCCCAGTAGAGGGATATTGACAGTCAAGTTTATCTTCTTCCATTTTCTAACAATTGCTCCAACAGTTGATTTTTTTTTCACCAAGCTGCTTGGCAATTGCCCCGTAGCCCTTTCCAGCCTTGTGGAGGTCTACAATTTTGTCTCTGGTGTCTTCTTCTTCTTCTATTGATTTTTATTGGCGTTTGGCGAACTTATTTTAAGCGCATTACTGCCACCAACTGGACTGGAGTGTGGATTTGGATAATAGAC
>NC_056507.1:40938112-40953960 GCF_014905685.2 Nematolebias whitei
GCTGCTGACATATATGCTATACAACCATAATCAAATACTGTTCTCATAAGTGCTAAATATATGTAGTGTAATGATGCTCTACTTGCTCCCCATTCCTGTCCTGCCAAACATCGAAGTATATTGATAATCTTTTTACATTTGTCTGTGACCTAGTCTCTATGGCTGTTCCAAGTGAGTTTCTCATCTAACCACATTCCTAAAAATCTGACAACTTTTGCTTGTTCCAGTGTTTGTCCACAAAGCTTCAGGGCAATGGGTGAAATTTTATGTCTTTTTGAGAAACAAATAACCTGTGATTTTGTGATTGATAATTTAAATCCCCATTTATTGGACCGTTTTTCTACCTCATCCACTGCTGACTGCATTTTCTTTTTAACATAATCTATATTTCGACCTTTCATCCAAAGAGCCCTGTCATCTGCATATAAAGATTTACCAATGCTACTTTCAACCTGAGAAAAAATGTAATTTATCATTATGTTAAACAACAGTGGACTACAAACACTACCGTGTGGTGTTCCGTTATCTACTGTGTGTAGCTCTGAATACCCTGTTCCAAATCTTACTTGAATTTTCCTACCTAACAAAAAGTATTTCACCCAATCATATGCTCTACCTTAATTCCCATTGAATTTAACTTTATAAGTAATCCTTCTTTCCATAGCATGTCATATGCTTTTTCTATGTCAAAAAGTACAGCGACCACTACCTCTATGTTTGTCTGTGCTTTCCTGATGTCCGATTCCAAACATAGAACAGAGTCCATTGTACTACGACCCCTTCGGAACCCATTTTGATATGGTGACAAAAGTTCTCTGCTTTCTAAGACATATGTCAGTCGCTCTGTAACCATACGTTCCATAATTTTACATAGATGGGAAGTCAGTGCTATTGGCCTATAACTAGACGGATCTGAAGGCTCTTTCCCTGGTTTTAGGATAGGCACTATGGTTGCTTGTTTCCATATTGATGGAAGTTGACCTTTTTCCCAAATCATGTTGTACATTTTTAATACAGTCTCCAATGTTTCATCTGTCATATGTGCCAACATTTTATAGCATATATCATCCTTCCCAGGTGTGGTCTGGTGCACATTATTAATTGCTCTTTTTAATTCGCATAAAGTCAGAGGTAGGTCTATAGGGTCTCCAGTTAACTCCTGTTTTCCTAATACATTTGGATTATCTGTCATTATTATGTTTCTGTAATTTCTTGCCTCATCTGATAGATTGTCCGAGCTGTGTATTTTCTTAAATGTTTGTACTAGAAGTTCTGCTTTCTCTTGATTGCTGATAGCCATCTTGTCCCCGCTAAGCACTGGTAACTCATAATTTCTTCTTATCCCACTCATTCTCTTAATCATGTTCCATACAGTTGCACCTCCCTGCCAATACTATTACAATATTGCCTCCAAAATGTGCGTTTTTGAGTTCTTATTGTTTTCCTAACTATTGCTTGTGCCCTTTTATATTGAATTAAAGCTTCATATGTGTGTAACTTTTTGAGCTTCCTAAATATTCTATTTCTTGCTTTAATGGCTTCACTACAGTCATTATTCCATCATGGTACTCTCTTGCCACCTTTATTTCCTGTTGTTTTAGGTATTGTTTATTTTGCAGTCTGGATTATTTCATTGACTAACCTTTCATTTAATTTGTCTACATCCATCATATCATCATTTTTGATATCCCCACATCTTATTGCACTTGTTTTTTGGATAATTGTTCCAGTTAGCTTTTTCCAACTTCCATCTAGGATTTCTCTTAATTTTGTCAAAGCTCATCTTTACACCAATCCTGGTCATTATAGGGTAGTGGTCAATGCCTATGGTAGAATGTTTTAATACTTTCCATGAGCTAATACTTGCTAAATTGTTGGAAATAAATGTCAAATCAAGTATTGCTTCTGTATTTTTTGCAATATTATATCGTGTTCCTTCCCCACTATTAATACACACCAAACCATTCCGGTCTATATATTCCTCAACTACTTCACCATTTGTGTCGGTTTTATTGCTTCCCCGTAAAGTATTATGTGAATTAAAATCCCCACACCATATTGCGTTACCTTTTAGAGATCCCTCGACATCATCTAATATACTTTGGTTTCATTTTTCACACAGATTATAAAAGTTGATCATGTCTATACTCCCTCTATTGGTCCATATCTTAACATTTATTGATTCATATTGTGTGCTTATATTTGTAATATTATAATTTATTCCATTTTGTATGAATGTTGCAACTCCTCCACCCACACTAGATTCCCTATCTCTTCTAATTACAGAATAACCTTTTAAAACAAAATCTAAACATGGTTTCATCCATGTTTCTTGTATACATATTATACTAGGTTTATCTTTTATGTCATCAATAAACTTCTTGAATTATTGTCCATTTGGGATTAAGCTTCTTGCATTCCACTGAAATAATTTTAGGATTATTGTGAATGTTCAGATAATGTCTGAGAGGATTGAGGTTGATCAAGTGTGTTTTTGATTGTTTCCCATTGCAGCCCATCTATTTTTAAGAACTTTTCAGCAGATCTAACTATTATCTTTATCCTTTCATTTCGGCTGTTGGTTTGAGCAGAACAGTTAATTATTTCTGCCATAAATAGTACAAAATCATTTTTGTTAACAATCATGGTTTCTTTCTTTACCAGATTACATCCTTCACATTTCCTGGGTTCATTGGTTGTGCTTTTATTTTGTTCTGTAACTTTTAAAGTGTCTGGAACCTTCTTAATGGCCTCGGCATAACTGATTCCCTGTGTAACTTTAACTCTCTGGACCTCTGCTGCTCTTTTACTCACTTCACATCCTCTGTATGCTGAGCTGTGTTCGCCACCACTGTTACAAAATTTCAGTCTAGCCCCTTCCTCACATTTTCCATATTCATGTTCTCCACCACACCTTCCACACCTTTGATTTCCTTTACAAGCTACTGCGACATGTCCAAACCTCTGACATTTAAAGCATCTCAGCGGTGGTGGAATATACAACCTGACCTCATAACACATGTAGCCTAAATATATTTTCTCTGGGAGTTTGTTTCCTTCAAAGGTAGTTAGCATTGACAAGCTGTCACATTTGATTCCGTCTCTGTTTGTTTTCATGCGTTTGACTTCCTTCACTTTAGCGTTAGTAATGTTTTCTTTGAATTCGTCTGTTGATACATTTACTGGGATTCCTGTGACAACACCCTTGACGAGGCAGTCATTAATTAGAGAGCATTGTACTCGTTTTTCATTCAGTTTGTCCATTCTAATTGTTCTTCCCTTTTGTCCTGTATCTTTACAAAAAAATCATCAGAGTCCCATTCCTCAAAACTCTAGCACTCTTTACTTCTCCAATTTCTTTATTTATTGCTTTTGTTAGCTGTATTGTGTTCCAGCTGCCAAATGTAGCCCCATCCTGTGTTAGTTTGAGTATAACTTTATATTCTTCTTTCGGTCTCTTTGACAACTCTTTTCTGACATTATCGCTATCATCTGATTTACTATTTAAATTCTTCTTCTACTTCTTTTTCTGAACAATATCCCACTCTTCAAATCTCCTGCCACCTATTTCCATACCGCCCAGTTCGCTTTCTGACCCGTCACTTCCTTCTGCCATCTCCAATCCACCTCCAGCTAGCTCCAGGCACACCAAGCTGTTCCAGGAGCCGTCTCTGGTGTCTTTGGACAGCTCTTTGGTCTTAGCCATGTTAGTAGTTGGAGTCTTACTGGACAGGTGTCTTTATGCAGCTAATGACCTCAAACAGGTGCTTCTAATTTAGAATAATAAGTGGAGTGGAAGTGGACTTTTTAAAGGCGGACTAACAGGTCTTTGAGGGTCAGAATTGTTGCTGATTGGCAGGTGTTCAAATACTTATTTGCAGAAGTAACACACAAATAAATTATTTAAAAAATCATTCCTTGTGATTTCTGTTTTTTTTTTTTTTTTAATTATGTCTCTCACAGTAGACATGCACCCAAGATGAAAATTTCAGACCCCTCCATGATTTCTAAGTGAGAGAACTTGCAAAGTTGCAGGGTGTTCAAATACTTATTTTCCTTAATGTACACATATATATAGGTTAATCATGAATGTAGTACTCCCTACCACGTTATGTATGTGCATATTTACTTTTTCCAATTTTGTGTTTTTTTTTTCTGCATAATTAGAACATGCTACTGGATGCCTCGAATCCATTCATCCAACTATCTAACTATCCATTCGTACGTCCGTCTATCTATCTCATTCCTTCCAGCTCAATCAACAATTGGGCTGGAAAGAATGATTATCGATACCCAATATTTCATAGCCAAAATTTGGTAAGGATGGAACATCAATTTAAAAGTTTCTAATGGAAATTTAGCTGATAAAAATCCAATAGGACTGTGAAAATGTAACATTTCAAAAAGTCACTTGAATAAATGGTTTAGATTTTTTCAATAATTTGATTGCTAAAGTTGTTAAACAATAGAAAATAGACATACTTATTCATTTATTCATTAATAAAGTCATTATTTACAATTTACAGTTTTTCTTTTTAGGAAATGTGACTTGCATGGTGGATATAAACCAGAAAAATAATAAGATAAAATTAAAATAACTGGTTTGCACGATAATTTACAACTATAATGTCTTTGCCATACACATTCTTTATAATTCCAGTTTTCTTAGTTACACCATTTTTTGTTATAAAAGTAAATTTCATTCCTCACAAAGCAAAACCCTGATGTCACAGCTAAACCATTTTTTGAATGAGATTAAAGGAATTCTTCACTAACTGTGAGCTCCGATGCTTGTGCATATGTGTTCCCATGCTTATCTCTGTACTCAGCCTTCAGCTAATTATTTCCCTTTTGGATAAATACCAACTAGTTCCCTCTTCCCATGTAAAACTGCAGATTTACCATCCTCCTAATGGTCTGGTTGAGTTTGATGGAGTAAATTTCCTGTCCAAGTATTGTCTGCAAATCAATTATAGATTAATTTATCTTCTATAAGCTGAAGGAGGTTCAGACATTCAGTGTCCTGTAACAGGATTAGACATTGATTTATTGCACGCAAGACAAAGACACATGTATTTAAGAACATACACACACTCTCACACACAAATGAACACAGAGCAGATTAATCATCATGTGTCTAACCCCACACTGTCGAGACTGAATTCTCTAAGAGTAGCTAGGAAACAAAGATGGATGGCACTCTGTGACAGCATGTTATCTTTTAGTTGGGTTCACTCGATGAAAATATCTAAATGACAAGCTCAAACAGTGTCTGAGATTCAGAGTGCACTTAAAGGGGTGTTGCTCTTTGATTTAGGGTGAAATCAGTTTACTACTACTGCTGCTTATGGGGAAAAATATTTTGCCTAAATGTTAAATACAGTCTGCTGAACCATTACAACAGTATGCTTTCACATAACCTGTAAATGTCAATCTGAACAAGACACATGACTCTTTCATGTGTGAATCAAGCTAAGGAGTGCTGTGGGGTGTGTTGCTGCTTGGAATGACTGAGCAAGTGCAGCCTTTAATTAAATAGGAGATAAAGTTTACTTTGTGTGAAGTTAAATGGTTCTCACAGGGTACTCATATATGTCTCAACACTACGCCTCTACTTTAAGTGTGTAACTGCCTAACCAGCTGCATTAAATGGACATTTTTCAATTGTTACAAAATAAAGATAGCCTTTGTTTTAAACTACAAGAAGGGGGATAGTTGAACCCAGAGTCCTCCACCCCTGTTTAATGATTGAAAATAAATCGTCCATCATTTAACAGGGGTGAAGGACTCTGGGTTCAACTGTCCCTCTCTTACAATACTGTTATTGCTAGTATCACTCAGCCTCCTGTGAATAGTAAACAGCCATCAGTGTGCTAATGATCCATCGTTTGGCTGATAGTCCTTCTTGATCATGTGAGCAGCTGGTTTGGCTGTCACCAGCAAAACTGGTTGATCCACTCTGAGAAGGTGCTATTTATAAAACTGAGCTGAATACAGCTCCTCAGACTGAGGAAGTCTTTCGGATGAAAGACGAAACGTTTCTACATTTATTTATTTTTTTTGCTTTGTTTTGTTTTTTGAATGTCCAGAGGACGAGATTTACCTTTTTTAGTTCTATGTCGTATAGGCTTCGCCCTTTAAGGCTGTCGCTGATGGGTTTATCCCGTTATGTGCAGCATAAGCACTGAAAAAATTTAGTCCACGCCCACCTGCTGTGTGGGCCCCACCCGGTCTGTATAAATTACGTTAAGAGCGGGAAATCGGCTCCCATTTTTTCTTCAGCGAGCTAAAATAGCACTGTCAGAAGAACAAAGAAGGAAAATTGTGTAGATGACCAACCTTTGTTAAGGATGCTTGGCCCGGCAGTCGACCTCCGGTCGTCCGGTGAGTTCTCCTCCCCGAGGAGAAGAGAACGAGCAATCCTATTCCAAGGTAAATGCCGAGGAATATTTCCCAGTGACAGGTCACTACACGCTGGACAACGCCATCTTGTATTTTTTCTTCTTATTGCCGACCCTCAGAGCGAATCGGATGGTTCCTCCGGGATAGGCGTGCTCAGCTGCAGCCCCCGCTGCTCATTCCCTTCTGGGGAGCGTAGTGTCGGTGGAGGGGGGCTGAGTGAATGCTCACCCCATCCCACCTAGTTTTCGCATCGGCGATCACACCGCTCCCGGCCGATGGCGCCCTCAGGGGTGGCCCAGCGTAATCCAGGAGGAGGCTGACATGAAAGGACCCTTTTTTACGTCCTACGCCTTTCCCGCCAGTTCGGATGATCCGGCAGGAAGGTTGTTTACTGGGCTCCATTCCGGCTCACCGTCTTGACCCATATGGCCTCGTGCTCCCAACAGGATGTCCTACGGGCGAGGCCACAGACGGGTTCTTTCCTGGTAGATTGGGGGAGTCGGTCCCCAGTCCGCACCCATCACCAGAGTGGAGGGGTTCACCGAGCGGGGCTATCCCTCGGTAACCCCCCTGGAGCCAAGCCTCGCGGAAGCTTCGGAGCGAAGCTGTCCAGGTCGGAGCAGCGTCCCGTCCCTCCGGAGAAACATGAACCAGACGGTGACCACGCTCTCCAATCGAGCCCATCAATGTGCTTTCAGGCAGCCGCAGCTAGCAACAATGTAGCGCTGCTAGCATATAGCATGTCCAAGGGGCTGAAGGCCGCAGACCTGCCTTGGAGACAAAGAACTCCCTCTGTAAGGCAGCAGACGTTATCTTCACCATGTGTGCCTCTTCTACGGGTTGCCTGTCGAGGATTGCAGCGTGGATGACGATGATCCAACGATCCACCTGGTTTCATTACTCTCCCTCGCTGCCGGAGAAACTGCACAAAGACCTGATGGAGGGCCCATCACGGTGGACGCGCTGTTCGAGAGCAGCCTCAAAACCATGCTGGCGAATTGAAGCAGTCGGAGGAAGTGCCAGAGGCTGTGCGCCACCTCATCAAGCCGCGCGGCTCATCCCGCCCCCCGGCCCACTGGAGGGACCGTTGCTAGCAAAGCATCGACGTTTCCACGGCCGCGGCTCTCGCTCAGTTCCACCACCAGCCCCGCCCGTCAGAATCCAGCCCTCTTCATTCCGGCAACCTGCAGTTCAGCGTTTCCCCAGAGTTCACCTGCAAGACAGCGCTCTGGGCAAACAAATCGCAGAGCTCAAGAGGGAGAAGTTTTAAAAATGACGGTCTGTGGAGGGTGTGCATAAAGTGACACGAAAGTGGAAATAAATCATCATTCAATGATCAAAGTGTCTGGTTTTAGCCAGTCTGTAAGCTCGGATGAACTCACAGCGGCTTCGCACACATCCTTCACACATAACGAGCCGGTGTCCTTAAATAAAGGTTTTTTAAACTCACCGTCGCTCCAAGACATGACGAGTCGATCACACGACGTAATGGTAAGCGAAAGTAACTCGTTATCATCCCGAGCGGCACGATCCTCACCCAAGTGGTGTCAAACTCGCACTCGTGGGATGAAACAGCCTCCATCCAACGGTGCTGCGTTGATGTTGGCGCACACACACACAGCTGCCCGGTGCTCACTGGCTCACATCGGTATAAATGTGGACCGCAGGCTGGGTCAGGTGGAGGTCCTTGCTTTCACAAGAGCGACACTCACCTCACCGAATCAAACGCGGGCAGCCGTCACCCACCACGTCTCAGCGTTCGGCAGCTCACAGCAGCGTAAGCGTGAGGCAGCTGAATGAACCCGGTGACGAGTCCCGCCTCCCTCCAGCGAGAGCGGCGCGCGCCCCTCCAGCAAGAGCGGCGCGCGTCCCTCCAGAGAAAACGTGTGCTCCCGCGGGGCTCGCAGCCTTCACTCCAACAGCACGGCATAGATGAAGTCACGCCCTCTGCCTCTCAACATTCGCACAGCGACGTCAAACGCGCAGCCCCACGGCGTCATCAGCTGTCACACGATCTGTCAGTTTTTTCAACAAGGTGATCATGGACAGACCATTTTTTCACATGTTGACAACCAGACAGCTGTTGTACAACATCCAGAGAAACGCATACCGATCATCCCAAAACACAGAAAATTCCTGCGTTTTTCTCCTTTCAGGGGATGAAGTATCAGTACAACGGGCTGCCTGTCATCGTACGATCTCAGTGTGTGGAGACAGCCCTGCATCTGTTACACAGAGCAGGGATGAGAGTTTTGTTTTACCTGATTGATCTGCTGTTCCTGTCACATTCCAGACGGGAAGCAGTGATGCAGGCTCAGGTGTTGACATCACACCTGTTAAATCTGGGCTTGGCCATAAATTGGAAGAAAAGCTCGATTTTCCCGGCCCAGACATTTGTTTATCTGGGAGTGGAATTAAATTCAACCACCATGAAGGCTCGTTTATCACAAACGAGATTCGACACTTTTAAAAGTCAACTCCACCATGTAAGACCTGGTAGAGTGGTAACAGTTGTCTCCATCATGAAGCTGTTGGGAATGATGCCATCAGCTCACACAGTGGTTCCGCTGGTTTTGTTACACATGAGATGCCTCCACAGGTGGTTTGTGCGTCTGCGTGTGGATCCAGTAAAACAAAAGAGACGGATGATCATTGCCCCTCCCTCCGTGAGAGCAGACCTCCGACACTGGGGAAACACCCTGGTTTTGTCAGAGGGAGTTCCCGTCAGCAGACCCACGTCACGTGTGTCAGTCTTCACGGACGCGTCGCTGTCAGGCTGTGGGGGGGGGGGGGGGACATGCCTATCTCAAGCAGTTGGGGCGCTGTGGCCCCATCACACATCAGCCCACATCAATGTTTTGGAGTGTCGCACAGTGCTAAATGTGACTCAACACTTTGCTCCCGTGCTACAGAATCAACATGTGTTGATTCACACAGACAACAAGGTGACTGCTGCGTACATAAACCGTCAGGGGGGTGTGCGTTCAGCCCAGATGTTACACATTGCGCGAAAGCTACTGTGTTGGGCTCACCAAAACCTGCTCTCCATCAGAGCAGTTTACATACCCGGTGTTCTGAACAGAGGGGCAGATGTGATGTCCAGGGGCGGTCCACATCACGCGGACTGGACCCTCCATCCAGACCTGATGGTTCAGACGTGGCAGAAGTTTGGCAAGCAGCTGTGGACCTGTTTGCGACACGAGAGAACGCTCAGTGTCAACTATGGTTTTCCCTGAGCCCGCGAGACGATCCACCGCTGGGGGTGGATGCATTTGTTCACAGCCCATGGCCCAAAACGCTTCTGTACGCGTTTCCCCCACCTCCTCTGATTTTACGGTTCCTGAACCGAGTTCAGGAGGAGGGACTGACAGCTCTTCTGGTGGCTCCCGAGCGCGTGAACGTACCATGGTTCCCAGTCCTGCAACGTCTGTTGTCGGGTCGCCCGTGGAAACTGCCATGGAGGGAGGACGCTCTCCTTCAAGCAGGAGGAGCGATCAAGAGTCACCCAGAAATAGGCCAGCACCTGTGGGTCTGGCCGCTGAGCGGTCCCGCTTAGAGAGGATGGGTCTCCCACAGGAGGTAGTGCGTACAATCCAGGATTCACGTGCTGCATTTACCACAGCTCTGTACACATCAAAGTGGACGGTTTTCAGCGCTGGTGTACAGAGAAAGGTGTAGAGGCCACCTCATGCCCATTAGGTGGCATGTTGTCTTTTCTACAACAGCTGACGGATAGGAAGTTGGCATTCAGCAAGATTAAAACGTACGCTGCAGCCATCTCTTCCTGCCACGAAGGGTTCGGAGACAGAACAGCTCTTAATCACCCGCTGATGGAGCGGTTTTTAAAAGGTGTACAGAGACGCAGGCCTGCTTCACGCCCACTTGCTCCACAGTGGGATTTAACGCTGGTCCTGCGAGCCCTGATCAAAGCTCCATTTGAACCTCTGGATCAGTTTTCACTTAAATTCTTGTCTCCTAAAACAGCCCTGCTGCTGGCTTTAACATCCGCTAAGAGGGTGAGTGATTTATCTGCCCTCTCTGTCGCTCCGTCATGTCTCAGAATTCAGGCTGACGGTAGTTCAGCTGATTTAAGACCAAACCCAGTTTTTATGCCTAAAAACATCACGAGCTCTTTTAAATCAAGAGTGATATCGTTGGAGGGATTTTTCCCTCCCCCCCACAGATCAGAAGAAGAAGCATCTTTTCATCTTCTCTGTCCGGTGCGGGCGTTGACGTGTTACACAGCTGTAATGGGTCAAACTCAACACTTGTTTGTGCATTATAGAGATGCATTTGCAGGTCGCCCGTTATCCACCCAGCACTTGTCACACTGGCTGTGTGAGGCCATTTCTGAAGCCTACAGAGCATCAGATTTAGAGCCTCCTGTCAACCTCAAAGCACACTCGACTAGGGGTATCGCATCTTCGACTGCTCTGCATTATGGTATGTCAATGCAGGACATTTGCACTGCGGCTGCGTGGTCAACACCCTGCTCATTCATTCGCTTTATTTACGTGATGTGACAGCTCGTTCCATGACACATTCTGTCCTTAGTGCTCTAACAGAATGAATATTGTTGTTTTTCATGGAACTCTGTTTAAGCTCACATCTGTCTGCATGCATTACAGTGTGAGATGTTATCAGTCACAAGTTGTGTCTGTGATTTTGGTTCTATTGTCATTAATCAGTTCATGACTATTGTTACCAATCAGTTCATTTGATCAATAATCAGTTCATTGTTATTGATCTGTTTATACTGTTCAGCCATGAACCAGTTGGTTCATGCCCCCCCTTCTTTTCAACATCCTCTTCCCGTTGAAAATTTCAACTCCAGCTACATTCCATCTTTTACCTCTAACCGTGCTCCAAAAAACAAAGGTTCTTCTAGGAGCTAAAACAAAGAAGTTGTTGGTTCCAGTCTTTTCCAACAAAAAATTGTCCAAGCTTTAAACAAACCTTTATAAAACATTGGCATTTCGTTTGAACATATTAGATTACAATTTAACAAAAACAAAGAAGCATCTAAACCAAAACCACCTATTCTTCTCAAGATTATACTTGCTATAGGTTTTCAAAAAACATCCTCCTCCCTCCCCATCAGGTATTTCTGAATGAACTGTCATCTAAAAGCTGCAGTTCTGCTCTCTAGATGAACCAATCCCTGTCCGCCTCCCTCTTTAAGCAAGAAAAGCACAGCTTGGGATACCCAGTGTTTATTATCCCAAAAAAACGTAATCATACAAGACTGAATTCTGTGAAGTAAGCCGGAGGGAGGCTCTAAATACGCCAATTTATGCCACAATAAAGAAGCGACCATATTGTTTATAATAAGTACTCTCCCTCTATAAGACATCTGCGGTAACAGCCACCTCCACTTTCCTAAACTCCCTTCTACTTTCTCCAACACCCCTTCCCACTTCTTATTTTCTGTGCCCTCATCCCCCCAAAAAACTCCAAGATATTTTAAACCCCCTCTTTTTCATTTTATACCACCTGGAAGTTGAAGAAGCCCATTAGGCCAGCCTCTTATTGCTAAAGCCTCACTCTTAGCCCAGCTGACACGTGCAGCTGAAATTTTACAAAATAAATTAACAACTGTTCCTAAATTAGTACCATCCTCTTGATTTCTAACAATGGTAATAACATCATCAGCATATGCAGATAAAACCAAAGACATATTAGAACCTGGTAAAACCAACCCATCAATATGTGATCTGATATTCTTTAACATTGGTTCCATAGAAAGAGCATATAACATTCCAGACAAAGAACAACCTTGTCAAACACCTCTCGTAACTTTGAAAGGTTTACACAAGCAGCCATTAATTTTCAGTACACTCTCATTGTTCTCATACAAAACCATAATCTTGGCAATGAATTCAGGGCCGAGACCAAACCTTTCCAAAACCTTCCAGAGGTAATGGTGCTCAACCCTGTCAAAAGCCTTTTCCTGGTCTAAGGAAATCAGACCAGCATTGTGTCCAAATGAGCTGGAGACGTCCAAAATATCTCTAATAAGGGATATATTATCAAACATAGACCTGCCAGGGACACAGTAAGTTTGTGTTCAGTGGACCACTTGATCCATAACTTTTTTCAGTTTGTTTGCCAGCACCTTTGACAACAGTTTGTAATCCGTGCACAGCAGAGAAACAGGTCACCAGTTTTTAATGTCTTGAAGATCACTTTTCTTTGGTAACAATGCCAGAATTGCTCTTCTGCAGCTTTGAGGTAGAAAACCTACAGCAAAGCTTTCCTCAAAAACCTCCATGATATCGACGCAGAGGTCAGACCAGAAAGCCTTATAAAACTCGCTTGGGAGTCCATCAATTCCAGGTGCTTTCCCTCCTTCCATACTTTGCAGTGCAGCATGAAACTCATCTAGGGTAAGAAGCTCCCTCAACTCCTTGGTGCTCTCCACAGGAGCTCTCGGAAGATCACTGCAGAAGTTGTTGAAACTCTCTTCATCCTCAGTGTATTCAGAGCTATACAGATCAGCATCAAACTATGCTGCTCTCCTCCTGATGTCACCATCCGAGGTCAAAAGTGTGTTGTCAGACAATTTCAATCCATGCATGAACTTGCTCTGTCCTTTCTTTTTTTCCAACGAGAAGAAGAACTTTGTTGGGAGCGTCCATCAAAGCAACTTTCTGAAATCTGCATCGAACCAGTGCCCTCTGTGTTTTTGGTCTCAGCAGGTCAGCCAACGCAGCCTTTTTAGATTTCAGGTTTTCAAAACAGCCTGGTTTTCCTGTGGATTGTGCAGAATCCTGCAGCTCCACTATTTCAATCTACAGATCTTTTATGGATTTGGTTAAATCTGATGAAACATTGACAGTGTACTATTGACAGAATTCTTTAATTTCAATTTTGCTGCAATCCCACCACTGCCCTATAGATGTAAAATCTTCTTTTCTGGATTGGTGTACTCTCCAGAAAAAAACTAAATGCCTTCTTAAAGTTGTTATCTAACAACAAAGCAGTGTTAAAATGCCAATAAGCAGACTTGTGTTTAATATTGGCAATAAAAACACTACATGAAACCAAAGCATGATCTGAGAAACTTACAGGATGAATATCACTTAAATATTTTTTTTTTTAGTTTTTGACTCAAGTGTGCCCCCTACATTATTCAAACTGTTATATCTCAATGATACATCATCTGATATGGACCAGATTTATTGTGCATGATCAGTGAGCACTTATAGACATATTGGTATTGTTCTTTAACATTTGACTCAAGTGCGCCCCCTACAATATTCCAACAGTTATATCTCAGTGAATTATTATCCAATCTGAACCAGATTTTTGGTGCATAATCCATGAGCACGTCTAAACACATTGATATTGTGGTTTAGCATATGTTTCAAGTGCACACCCTCTCATACTGATATGGACAGATGGTGATTGCAAAGTTTAGGCATTAGCGCCCCCTGGTGGACGCGTGCGGGAATGGCACGAGAGCTTTCACGACTGGGACTGGGAGGCATTGCTGGAGTGCCCGCAGTCGCGGCTGATGTTGAAAGTTCAGCGAATGCGCACTCCAGTCGAAGGGCCCGTGATGGGAGCGTTCGCGTTCGCGATGGTGACCGGGCGTCGTCGCTGGAGCCCCGCGGTCGCCGTAAGGCCAGAGCGGCGCTTTGCTGCAAGGGCCTTCAATGCTGCTTGCAGCTTTAATTTTTATTATACTTCTCCGACAATAGGCGCTAATTTGGAGGCCTTAACATATCTGAAAACTCACCAAACTTTACCCATAGTTGTCCCCCATGTAAAATTTTAGTTTTTTTTAATGAAACCAAAAGTGGACATGGCCAAACTTCTCTACAGCGCCCCTGATGTGAGATAGGACAACTGGTAAGTCGTACAGAGCTGAAATTTGGTACATAGGTAAAACTCCCTGAATCAAGAAAAAAAGTCTCTTGGAGGTATGCCCTAAACCCACCAGGAAGTCAGCCATATTGGGTCAAAGGGTCATTTTTGGATGTTTTTCACTTTTCATACATAGCAAATTTGAACAAACTCTTCCTAGGCATTTTGAGGTATTGCCTTCAAACTTGGTGGATATGCCCTTAAGACATTGGGGAGTAAATGTAATTAAAAAATAGCGTTTTCATATATGTTCAAGGGGCGTGGCCAGGCCTCAAAGTTATGCCTCATGGCATAAATTTCCAAACGCTATAACTTTCACATTGAAAGAACAAAACGCACAAAACTTGGCATGACTCGTCCCTGTTAGATGCCCGACGATTCACTGAGGTCATATTTTGACGTCATCAAAGCCCCGCCCCCTCGGAACAGGAAGTCTCTTTTTTTACTTGGAATGCTCCCTCTTTGACACCATTGACCTAATCATGATAATCCTTTGTTAGAAGACAGATAAGATGGTCTGACTTCATTTAAAGTGCAAACCGTTTTTGCTGAAGGATGTGGGCGTGGTGGCATGGCGAATCAAGAAGTGACGCCATTGTAATACGTTTGGCTCTAAATTCCACAGATTTGAGCCAAGGTTCACCAAAATCACTATGATCTATCATTATCCACCCCTTGAACAGGAAGCCATGATAATTAGTCATTAGCCTCCACAGTACCCCCTAGAATATTTTAAAACCTCAGCCCCAAGCCATTTTTGTACCGATAATTCTGAAACTTGGTAAACATCTGTATCTTCTCAAGACCTATGAAAAAGTCTCTTAGAGTCCTGGTCCAAACTCAACAGGAAGTCGGCCATTTTGCGTCAAATGTAAATTTTTGGGCATTTTTAATGGCAAATTTTAACGAACTCCTCCTAGGAATTTTGAAGGATTGCCTTCAAACTTGGTTAATATGCCCTCAAGACATTGGAGAGTAAAATTTATAAAAAGCTTTCAGTTTTGTTTTGTTAAAGGGGCGTGGCCAGGCCTCAAATTTGCGCTTCATGCCATAAATTTAAAAACGCTATAACTTTCACATTGAAAGACCGAAAAGCACAAAACTTGGTGTAATCCCTGTTGAATGCCTGACGATCCACTGTGGTCATATTTTGACGTCATCAAATCCCCGCCCCCTCGTATCAGGAAGTCACGTTTTTTACTTGGAATGCTCCCTCTTTGACACCATTGACCTAACCCTGTGTTACAAGACAGATAAGATGGTCTGACTTCATTTAAAGTACAAACCGTTTTTGTTGGAGGATGTGGGCGTGGCGAAACAAGAAGTGACGCCGTTGTAATACGTTTGGCTCTAAATTGCACAGATTTGAGCCCAGGTGTACTAAAATCACTATGATCGATCATTATCCACACCTTGAACAGGTATCCATGAAAATTGGCCAATAACCTCCATATCGCCCCCTAGAAAATTTTAAAACGTCAGCCCCAGGTCATTTTTTACCCGATATTTCTGAAACTTGGTGAACATCTGTGTAACAAGTGGGCCTGTTTGTTTAGTATATATACCCCGGGGGACAG
>NC_056507.1:40954060-40958018 GCF_014905685.2 Nematolebias whitei
TACTTACTACTTGAACTACTATTCCTACTATGCATTTTTTCACTAATCGCTGGGAGGCAGGGTCCGGAAACCCTCGCAATAAATGAGGGACCACTGTACTGAAAAATTAATTAAAAGCATCAGAAGAAAAACATAAAAACACAAAACAATAAAATACTAAATTGAATCTCACTGTGTAAAAAGCCAGAGAAAATAGATGTGTTTTTAGCAGATTTAACAACAAGAAGTGAAGTGGCCTGTCTAATGTTGAGGGGCAGATTGTTCCAAAGTTTGGAGTTTGTCCAAGGTGTTCTCCGCCTCTTGCACAGTGATAGTTGGATATAGGCAGCAGTGACCCTCGTGATCCGAAGAGGAAGGAGCGGATAAAAAATAATGATTGGATGGATGTCCAAGAGAAATTCTATTTTTTTTATAAACATTGTACATAGATTTGTTTTTATTATTGTCATTCAGAAAGACAAAAACTGCAACAAAACTGATAGACCAACACATTTTATAATCTTATTGTTGTGACTGCAACGAAACAACAAACTAAAAGAAACGTCAAACACTTGGCATTTATCCAGAATTGTGCAGGATGTTATTTGCTTTTGGAGATAGGAGACGCCATACACCCTCAGGCTTCATAACACAGCTGCTGTCAATGGGCTATGCCTCACTGTACAGTATAAAGACTGCTTTTCTTATCTATCTGTAATACTTTCATATTCAGTAAAAAAAAAAAAATGGAATTGATGACAACTGCCTAGGAATATAGGGGTAAAGACTAGGTGAAAAATATGCAATATTAACTAGAAAGCTCAGACAGAAAAACATAAGGAAGATTAAAAAGTATACTGCCTAAAAATACTTCTAGATCACTGTTGATAAGACAGAGAGGAGGTGCAGGTTTAGGACAAATGGCGCTAACTAGGCCACAGTGGCAGTCAACCACCACACTCATACATCTGATAACACAGATGAGACGAAAAAAAATCACATTTAGAAACACACATAACATCTCTGCTGTGAAACATCACATACCTTTGGTTTTAAACACCTCAGGTAATCACTCTTAGTCAAAATACACACACAGACACACAGAGCAGGGCATGCCCACCTTATCGTCTAATCTGATCAATCGTGCACCAATGGTTGGAAATTCTTTATCTTCCCCCTTTCCTGGCAAAATAAATAAATAAATCAGAAAGATTTTTTAAATTACTTACAAATATTTCAAAATATTAGACATTTTTTGATGACTTGAATGAACAGATAAGGCCAAAAACTGATGGAGAACAGTGCATATGTCACATAAATAAAACCAAGAGTATACATTATTTAAAAAGAAAAAAGAAAACAGACCTGAAGGCATAAACCAGAAAAATAGTGTAGTAAATGTCAGTCCAACAGTGTGCTAAAAGTAAATACTAAACAGACTGGGGTGTTTCAAGGCTGAATACTTAACACATAAAGTCATCAAATGATAAATTTAAAGCAATGTAAAATTAATTTTGATAAATGTAAAACAGAGTAGTTCTATAGCGCCTTTCTTACCAAGATACTCAAAGCGCTTTACAACACAACCTGTGCCTTCATTTACCCATTCATACAGCACTCTACTAAAGCTTACAAAGATTACTGGTAATCAGTGCATTAGATCCCATTCATACACCAATGGGGTACACATCAGAGGTAATGAGGGTTTCAGTGACTTGCCCAGGGACACTTCAGCATGTAACTGCTAGTGGAATCGAACCCCCAACTCTTGCATTGGAGGATGACTGTTCTAACCACTCAGCCACAGCTGCCCAGTCTAAAAATAGACTGTTTCATTCATTTAGCTTGATATCTTTAAGTCATTTAAGCATTTGTTGTTGTCTTTAGTAAATGCAAACGGCTTGGCACGGTTCATTCATTATAAAGTGATACTTTACACTATCCAAACTTTTGTGACAGTTGAAGAGACCAGTATTAATTTAAATGTGATCAAATAAATGTGTGTCGGGCAACGATTCACACAAAAGTGCCAACATATGGCAACATCCTGTCTTATGACCAGGAGTGTACAGTCTCTTGCAAACAAAATTAAACAGAAACACAAACATGAGGGACCTTTTTTTTTTATTTTGTCTGACAGTGCTTGTACATGGGTGAGTTATAAACACAGAGGTGGTATGAAGAGGGATGGTTTTCTATCAGATAAAGACTGCTGTGTTTTCTGTGTGTTTACCTGGCAGAAACATTCCAGGCTTACCAAGTGTGCCATCCAGCCTGGAGGGGGTGGGAGAAGGAAAGGTAAAAACGCTGATACATAGGAGAATCACTGGTTTAGACATCATGCAATTCTAACTGATGACAAAAATTAATAAATTAAGAAAAAATTGAATTATCATTACATAAAATAAACTGTAAACATTTAAACACATAAGCTATACTGGCATCTGATGCATATTGTAAATTGACTTATATGTGCAAGTACATGTAACTATAAACCAATGGTTCCCAACCCTGGTCCTTGAGGAACACCATGCTGAATGTCTTAGTTGTTTTCCTGCTTTGACACATCTAATTCAAATGAATGGGTGATTAGCAATCTTCAGTAGAACATAAGAAAGTAATTAAATCACTGAATCAAGTGTGTTGGAGCAAAAAAAACAACAACTAAAACGTGCAGGATGTTTGATGGGGGATGTAAAGGTCATGGATGTTTTTCATGTTATATAAATCGTGTGTGTGTGTGTGTGTGTGTGTGTGTGTGTGTGTGTGTCTGTTAAGAGTTGTTTTGTCTTTGCAAAGTGGAGCCTGCAGAATCATGGAGCCATTTACCTGATAAACTCAAGGCCCTAAGCTGGAAAGCAGAGTTCTCTTGACCTCACCTTTGTACCATTATAAAAAGACACTTCTTTATACTGCCTGTGAGCAGAACTGGGTGTGATGCAATATCCTGTAACCTGGTTTATCAATGGCTGCTCCATCTTGCAAGATTAAACATGGGCAAAAAAAATTCTCCTTTCCTGTGTGGCTTATTTATTTAATTAAATTATTCAACATTTTTGGTCTTTCGAAAGCTGTCCTCAATATCTGGAATTGGATCCATCAGGTTGATCTGAAACGTGCACATGGGGAGAGACCAGCTCTCCTTTTTGAAAGACCTCCAGCTTGAATGGCCATGAGGCCAGATTGCTGACTGTTGAATCTGAGTGAATTGATGAGGTATGAATGCAGCCATGCATGGAGGAGGTAAGAAGATTATGTTTATTATCATTTTTTGAGGATCTATGGAGGATTTGAGATCCTAGCATTGTTTTGATCCAACATGTTTATTGTTTTAGGGGGTCTCAAATGATATTTTTTTTGGGTTGTCTGGGACTACATTGTTGACAAAAAAAGGAGGGTCATGAAGGGACCTCCGTTCAGGCGGCTGTAGTTTGGCTGGCCTTTATCAGAATGGGTTCGGGGAACCCCACTGTATTTTGCCATGGGCAGACAGTGTATGTGTTATCAAGGGGCACGAACAGCAGTCAGGATGGGACGAGATTAAAATATATGGGAGATTTAGGTATTCCACCAGAAAGTACAAGAAAACTTCACGCAGGGAAAGTAAGATAAAATATGAGATATTTAGCCTTTTCTGCCATTTTGGCTCTGAAAATGAATGGAGCTTATTTTACAACCTTAATAACTTTTGATGTGTTTACAATCTTGTCGAGTCAGAGTCAGAGTTTCTTTATTGTCATTCGCACCTCATGTGGTACATGTGGTGGAGCGAAATTATGTACACAGGGTCCCAGTTATATCCAACAATAAAATGTATAAGAAAAACAGTAATAACATCTAAGATATGAACTAAGAAAAACATCAACTAAATATACACTAAGCACTCATAACAGTCTGTGAGCAGATGTGCACGCATGAACACATCAACATTGAAACAGATCAGCAGCAACATGAAACAGATCAGCAGCAACATGATATG
>NC_056507.1:40958118-40966272 GCF_014905685.2 Nematolebias whitei
AAGCATTTAGCGACTATCGGGGTGAGGGCCACTGGCCGATAGTCATTCAGACCAGTCACTGTAGAGCTTTTTGGGACTGGGATGATGGTGGCAGTCTTCAGGCAGGTGGGAACTGTCTCCAGGGTAAGTGAGGTGTTAAAGATGTCTGCCAGCACCTCACAGAGCTGATCAGCACATTCCTTCAACACTTTTCCGGGGATGTTGTCTGGGCCAGTTGCTTTGTGCGGATTAATCCTCCTGAAGGTACTCCTTACTTCTGCTGAGGTCACGCTGAGATGCTCTTCATCCGGTGGTGAGGTGAGTCTGGTGCTGGGTGGTCTGTTCGGTTCTTCAAAGCGTGCATAGAACTTGTTGAGGGCATCAGGCAGAGATGGATCTTTGGGGCATTGTTCACTCCTTCCTTTATAATCTGTTATGCACTTAATGCCCCTCCACAAGCTCCGAGGGTCTTGTGAGAGATTGTACTAATACTTTCACATTTAGACCTGGTTAAGCTTCTTTCAGCTAAATTGTGCAAACATTTTAAACACAATTCAGCTAGTTCAGCTAAATTTCAGCTGTTGTTTCAGCTGTTTTGTGCTGTTTTCAGCCTGATTCATCTAACTTGAACATTGTTGTGCTTCTTCAAACTTATATATGCTAGTTTCAGCTTGTTCTGCTCCTTTCAGCTTATTTCTGTAAGTTTCATCATCAATCATTTAAACTTTTTTCAGCCTAATTCAGCAAAAACCTTCTCTCCCGACTTCCTTCTAGTAATTTAAGCTTCTTTCTGCTTGTTTTAGCTACCATTCAGCGGGTTTGAGCTAATTTTAGCTTTTCTCAGATAATTTCAACTTTATTGTTCTAATTTATGCCTACTTGAGTGTTAGTGGGCACAATTAAGCTCCCTCCACTTCCTTTTGGAAATTAAAGCTTCTTTCTAGATTTCTTTAGCTACTATTCAGCTGTTTTATAGAATAACTGAGATAACTGCCATTTTTAGAGCTATTCAGCTGAGATTTGGCGTGTTGGTAGCTGAGAACAGTCCCTAATAGACTCTGACTATAAATCAAAAATCCAAGATGGCCACCTTAGCAAACAAAGAAAAAATATTGTAAATCAGTCAATTTTAGTCATATTGAGCTACAATTAGGTGTGGAGATAGCTGACAATGTTTCACATCAAGAGCCGCATCAAAATCAAAATTCCAAGATGGCCACCAATGCTACATTTGAATGGATTTAACTCAGCAATTGTTACACATATAGAGCTGAAATTTGGTGAGGTTATAGCTGAGAACATTCCCTGTCACATTTTGTATCCAAATCAAAAATCCAAGATGGCTGCCTTAGCTAAAAAGGAAAATATATGATAACTCGGGCATTTTTAGAGCTATTCAGCTTAAATTTGGTATAGCGATAGCTGAGAGCAAACCCGAACACATAGTACTGTCAGATCAATAGTTTATATCGGCAGCAGCCTGGCAGTCCATTACATTAGGAACAATTGTGCATATTCTGCTTCCTTCTGATATTTGAAACGTCTTTCTGGTGTTTTAAGCTACTTTTCAACTATTTTCTTCACATTCTTAAGCAAGAAGCATTCACACTTGCATTTTTGCGGGAAATGCAAATTATCTAGTTCATAATGACTTCGGAGCTCAGTGGATGCAGAGAGCTGATTAGAACCGGACAAGAAATACTTCCATCCTCATCGGTCAATCTGTGTGCTGCTTGCCAGCCCAGGGAGCCTCTCGAGCAGGGAGGTGTTGCTTGGAGGTCCCGTGCCTTCTCCGGAGCTCACCCGGACTTTTTAATCTGGATTTCTATGGATTATTTGGACTTGAATAGGACCATTGTGGGGTATTGTGCTGGCTTTCCGAAGGTCCGTCTCTCTCCAAAAGCATCTGGGGCTCAACGACTGCAGAGAGCCGATCAGAACCCGACCAGAACTGGACCAAGGTTGGTGAGTTCCTCGTATAAAATTTTGCAGTAGCTATTGTGCAGTACATATACGTTGTAGTGAACTAGGCCTGATGTCAAAACCTTGACCTTAAGGACCATATGGGACAGAACTTGTCATTTCATTGATTTGCATCCAGAAATACAGGTTGACCCATCCTGATACTTTCTTTCTTGAATTAATCAAGTAAAAGAAGACTACTTTCTATTATCATTACCATTTTACAAATGTTTGATAATCAAATTGTGTTAGTTCAAACAATGTTTACATGTTGAAGTGAACTACTCATTTTTAAATCAACTGTGAAACAGTAATAACGATTTTTGATCCTCATTCAAAGAAGAAATCAGGTTAATGATGCATTGTCTGATTTTCTGTCTTCAATGAGCGAGGTGGTGTAAGTTGGTCAAAGTTCAAGTTTCGGTCAACTGCAAGTTTACTGAAAAAGAAATGTCATGTTTAACTTTTACAGCAAGATACTGGAGAAGTGACTCCACGAAGTCTGAATTCTTCATAACAATCTCTTGTCTGTTCTTAAACAATCTTAATATTTTTCCTTGACTTTTCATAACACCTTACATCACAAAACACACCTCTGTTTTGGTCAATCGACCAATCAGAAAGTTCTCAAATGAACCGGAAGTGAGCTTTCTTTAAATGTTGGCACTTCCTAGTTCAATTTAGTTGTCTAGAAGTCTAGTAAGCAGTTAAGTCTGGAGAAGAGTTGGAGTAGATGGAGAGTTCTGCAAGAGGTTCCACCTCCAGTTGGAGTCGGGTGGAGAGTTTGCAGCTCCAGCAGTTCCAGAGTTCATGAAGGCTGGAATTCAGGATGCTGCTGAAAGGAAATCAAACTGAACGAGAGAAGATCTGGGAATTATGAAATTTCTGTTTTGGATGACCTCACGACTCTCGAGGTTTAGCTGTCTTACGGAGACGCTGAAAAGTGGCTCGAAGTGGAACTTTACGCCGGAACTGACATATCTTCAGAAAGGTAAAAAGTCTATCTTCAACCGAAGTGTACCGTTGGGGCAAGCTGGTCCAAAGGAGCGTGCATGTTCTGGTTAAAACAGACAAATTCCCTCACACATCTCTCTCAAGATAAACTTCATCTTTCCATCTTTAAAATTCTTCTATCTGCTAAAAATCATTACAGATATTTTTAGAAATGTCTGAAGCAAAGTTTTCCAATCACCGCCGTGTGGTTGACGTTTGTTGTTTTGCTGGAAGTGAGGAAACAATCGCCGTGTTGTTTACTCCTTGCTAAACTGATTAATAAGCTGTCGTTATTTTCAATTCTTGCCAATTAATGTAAATGTGTGATGTGTTAAACTTGATTTTGTTAATAAATGGCCCACTGTCGTTGGTGAGTCAAAGATAATTAACGTTTCCGTCCACATTTTATTAATTCAGATGCACGTCATTATACAGTCCAGAAAAATGAAAGAATCCGTTTTAACAGTATGAATATATATCCGTATATGTACATTCTACATACTGGTGGCCTCGTACGGTTCATAAATGGACTGTGTATTCGTGTGACAATGAATATCATGTTGGCATGAAAAGTGCAGAGAATCAGCTGCTGTGAAACGCAGCGAGCTGAGCTGCGATGCTTGGAGAAAATACAGCATGTTAGCAGCTACTGATGCTTTGAAAGCTGAAATTGTCGTCAATCTGTTTTTTAAAAGCTGAATTGTACGTCTGTTATGTGTAACTGAAGCTGGGTTTGTGTGGAAAACGTTTATTCTGTTTAAACGGACGGAAGTTCTATTGGCGACCCGGTTTTGGTCCGGTTCGGTTCTGAGAAATTCGAACGAGTTGTTTTAAATAGATGGAGAAACGTTTTAAGGACATAAAAAGTCTCAGTGAAGCTTTGAGAGCTTGATTCGTTACATTTTTAACAGAACATAGTGCATTTTGACAGTTTAAAAGACGAAAAGTTGACTGACTTGTTCAGGCTAAGGCTAACATGCTAGCTGGAAAAACGATCCGTGATTGGTTGAAAACGGCTGAGTTGGGACGCTGTGATTCGCTGAGAAGTGAGTGACGTGCCTGCGTCACTTCCTCTGAGTCAGCGATATAGTAACCCACCCCGTTGTTGCTCTGTCATTGGTAGATTCAGTCACGTGACCCGGAAATGAAGCTCGTCTTCATAGAGAATTTCAATCTGTTTTTAAAGCTGAAATAAGCTTTCAAGTTGCATTCTGATCCGCTGCCCGTTTCTTTGAAGCCTAATCGCTGAAATTTTGCCACGTTTCAGTTTGAAATACGTCATTAAATGGTGTTTTTGGACCACGCTTGCCGATGCTAATTTTAAGCTAACAGCTAACGACCGGATGAGTGACGTGTCACGTCACTTCCTCCATGTCAGATTGTAAAGCTCGGTTGCACCGAAGCCTTTGCTGTGCTTAAAATCACTAATTAAAACTTGCCACATGTCCACAAAAAACTCATGTTCATGCAAAAAAGTCGTGCTTGTTGAAACAACGCCACGTTTAAGCTTTAAATCCGTTCAGAAATGTTGATTTAACCGAGTTTTAGCCGAAGCTAACTTTAAGCTAAGCGGCTAACGACAGGATGTCAACAGAACGTTCACAGGAAGTCGTCATACGCTCCTGCTGGTAGAAAGCTAAACACTGCCCCCTCCTGTGGAAACTTGATATCACAGTTTCACTTCGTTTTAGGTTATTTTGAGTGAAATTAAACGTATTTATTTCTGTAAGACGGATTTTTGAGTTAATAAACTTTCCTCAAGTTGAATTCTCACTGTTATCTTGCATTTAAAAAGTGATTAAGGTATTTATGCAGAAAGGCATTTACCAAAAACTTTTATTCACTGGTAATTCCTCATGAAAGAGGTGCAAAATAAAAATTAGAAACTTTTTAAAAGATACAGATACAGATATTCACAGAGTAGATAAAGTTTACTCATTTGCTGGAAAGATAATACACGTTTAATTGCTAAATCACTAAATAAGAGTAAACTTATCAGAAAAAAGAAACTTTTCTGTTTAAGTTACCACCTAAACAATTACATCTTCTTATTTATTTTTAAATAGAAGATATTGGCAGGAGAATTGGAGTATAACAGTTTTTCTGAAGAAAGACTGATTATTCCTCATAATCAATTTTCTTTTTTCTGTTCACCACCTGGTTTAATGAGTAGCTGTTAAAATAGTGAATTTCTGGAAGTAAACGGTTTAAAAAAAATTAAATGAAATTACAATGTCAAGCTATGAAAAGCTGGCTAAAATTGCAATTTTGCTGAAAGAATCATTCTATACAGTTGTTGAGAAAGCTGATTACCTTGCAATAAGGTTACACAGTGAAAAAGAGGTGGTTCAGAAAATTGAAGAACACTTCCTTCAATTTAAAAGTGAACACGAAGTCCTCACAAAAAAACATTCTGAACAGATGTGTCAATCACAGCAAGATGCACGTGCAGAAGTTTATTCACTGAATAGCAAAATACAGTTACTTAATGCATCACTATCTGAAGCCAGGGACGCTAAAGAGCTGTTGTCCAGTGAATACTTTGCATTAAGACGGGATCACGACGTGACAGTGTCACAAGTTTCCCGCTGTAAAGCTGAGATAGATGTGCTTAAGACACAACTTTGCCATGCAGAAAGAAAAGGTGGTGAGAGGCGTGGACAGGATGTGAAGACACACTGGGTTTCAAACCCAAATCTCCTCACATCATACACCCCTCCATACATACCTAAAGTGGTAGGAACAGACCTGAACAGGTCTCCTCCACCAAACATGCAATGGAGTGCATGGAAACTTCCTCTTTCAATAGATGTTCTGCTAAAACTCTCAAAATATGTACAACGCTTTGTACCTGGACCGATGGGTTCAACTGGAACAAAAGCGTACCTGAAAGATCTTGAATTCAGATTGAAAGGTTATCCTAATGCTACGGTTGAGGATAAGATCAGTCTGATAAGGCTCACTTCAGACAGAGACGTGTTCGCCTTCATCGAGCGTCTACCTGATGCAACGAGAAGGGATTACAACTTTCTGTGTGAGGCTTTGATCAGAGAGTACGACCCCTGCACGGGACCTGCTGGTTTCCCAGCCGCTGACAAGGTCAAGCAGGGCAAGAATGAACATCCAAAGATCTATTACAAAAGAATCTTCCAAGCTTATTTTGGTGACAGAAATGAAACCGGAATGGAGGAAGAAGAAAGTTTTAAATATGTTTTCAGCAAAAATCTCCACACTGACATACGCATGTCAGTACAAGTCATGGCAAATTTCAGAGAAAAATCCATCAATGAGATTAAACAGTGTGCTGTGAATGTGTTCGAGGCATGTTCTCATGCTAAGACGCCCATAGAGGTGTTTCCTGGTGTAAAGGTTAAACCCCACTCCCTAGAAATGGAAGGATGGAGTGCATCGCCTCCACCTCCTAAAAAAGGCGAGAAAAAGCAGTATTTTCAAACTAACAAACCGCGTAATGAAGGTGCACGCTGGGACAGAAAAGCTCCTATTTCAGAGGATGAACGTGATTATCGTAAATGGGGTATGCGTAGGACGCAAAGATATGGGATCCAAGAGGACCCATATTATCAGGGGAAGTCCGAAGAGGAACCCCCAAAAGACGTACCTAACCCTCCCCCACCTCGGACGAAACGAACCGAGGCGATAAAATCACAAAAGTTCCAGAAAAAAAGCCCAAAACCTCTGAGCTCGGAAGAGACAGAGAAACTGCGCAGGTTGTTAGAAACCTTGAAACACGCTGAAATGGGATACCGACCTGGAGCACTGTGTAGTGATGTGATCGCTACTAAATCTGAAGGCGCGAATGACAACATTACAGATGTCGGTGAAACACACCAAGACATTGCTGTTATTGCCTCCAAGAACCCCTCATCGGACGAAAGGGGGGTAAACTCACACATAAACGATGATGAGTCATCGCAAGATGAAAACTCAGAACCTGATTTTCATGATTTTGAACTAGGCATTCCAGTTCTGGGAGGACTCCCAGATAACCTGGTACTGAGTCAAGAAGCTGGGCCAGTATGGTTAACAAAACCAACACAGGCCATAGCTCTTTTCTCAACCAATGACGTCGACCAAGGACCACAAACCTATGGTGTCTTACCCATAGACAGGTCCGACGACTCAGAAAAGGATTCGTTGGAGCTCCCCAAGGAGCAAGAACCCTTATCAGTCTCATCACAGATTGAACAGGTGGTCGCCCAAGCCGACACTCTGACATCTGATGAAGAAAGGGACAAACTTCGCCAAGTTCTTTTAAAATATGAAAAGTCATTTTCAACTGACCCAGACATCATCCAACTTCAAAAGTTGGATGATCCTGCAATTAACTCGATGATACTGTATCTGACTGACCCAGACAAATACACTCCATCGAAAGTCAAACTGGATTCCAATCCAGACCTTAAAGTCCTCTTTCAGCTGCGCAAACAGTTAAAACTACTCAAGGACAGCCTAACTTTAGCTCATGGAGCGACGTCCTCACCCGTGTTCGCGGTCTCCCATGACCGAAGGGGGGTGACGCCAGTTAGGATAATGCTACCAGACGCGATAACGTGATTCAAATCTGACATCCAGAGTGAGTGGCGCACCGAAACGTCGTTTTCTAGTTGCTTAATCACTGCTTTTGTCAATGTTGAAACGTTGTTTTACTGGTTGCTTAGTCACTGTTTTTGTCGATGTTGAGACATCGTTTAATTGGTTTTTGGTATTGTTTCTGAACACCCCAAGCAAGAATGAATTTTGTTGTGTACCTAAGTTAGAGACTAAGAGGCCTTTAACCATGCCAACATGCAGTTCATTCGTTAAATTGCAATCTTTGCGGAGTCAATATAGATTAATGCTACCTTAAGTACCATAATCTACATTGATCTCACAACGCGTAAGCCGAACCTACTCGAACAATTCTATTCGGGGGGGTAACTAATTCTTTTTGATGAGTCTCGCCATAGACTTCCAAAAACATTTATGGGGAAACCAAACACCCAATCTCAAGTCGTTCGTCTAATAGACAACAGACAATTGAACCAAACTATATTTTGCCATGTAAAGCTAACTTAAACAAAGTTAGGAATGGAAAAATAGTTTGGAACACTCTTCTGTAGGTATAAATCCCTATAGTTACACTTTTCAGCATGTTCCACCCCTTAACTGGTAGCTGTAGCTGTTCCCAATCATAATAGCTTACACACCAGGTGCATATAG
>NC_056507.1:40966372-40967215 GCF_014905685.2 Nematolebias whitei
GACGATTCACTGAGGTCATATTTTGACGTCATCAAAGCCCCGCCCCCTCGGAACAGGAAGTCTCTTTTTTTACTTGGAATGCTCCCTCTTTGACACCATTGACCTAATCGTGATAATCCTTTGTTAGAAGACAGATAAGATGGTCTGACTTCATTTAAAGTGCAAACCGTTTTTGCTGAAGGATGTGGGCGTGGTGGCATGGCGAATCAAGAAGTGACGCTGTTGCAATACGTTTGGCTCTAAATTGTACAGATTTGAGCCGAGACGTACCAAAATCACTATGATCGATCTTTATCCACACCTTGAACAGGTATCCATGATAAGTGACAAATAGCCTCAATAGCGCCACCTTCATTCTTCCTAGAGTTATATCTCAGTGATACAACATCCAATCTGAACCAGATTTTTGGTGCTTCATTATTGAGCACTTATGGACACATTAGTATTGTTTTTTTAACTTTTGACTCAAGTACGCCCCCTAGATTATTCAAACTGTTATATCTCAGTGATACAACATCCGATCTGAACCAGATTTTTGGTGTGTGATTAGTGAGCACTTATGGACACATTGGTATTGTTTTTAAATTTTTGACTCTAGAGCGCCCCTACATAATTCTAACAGTTATGTCTCAATGATACATCCGATCTGTACCAGATTTGTGTTGCGTCATCTTTGAGCATTTCCTGACACATTGGTATTGTTGTTTAATATTTGACTCAAGTACGCCCCCTAGATTATTCAAGCTGTTATATCTCAGTGATACATCGTCTGATCTGTACCAGATTTTTGGTGCAGCATTAGTGAGCACTTATACACACATTGTTATTGTTATTTTACTTTTG
>NC_056507.1:40967225-40978650 GCF_014905685.2 Nematolebias whitei
CTAGATTATTCAAACTGTTATATCTCAGTGATATTACATCCGATCTGCACCAGATTTTGGATGTGTCATTAGTGAGCACTTATGGACACAATGGTGTTGTTTTACTTTTGATTTAAGTGCACCCCCTACATTATTCAAACAGTTATATCTCAGTGACATATCATCTGATATGCACCAGATTTTGTGTGCATGATGTGTGAGCACTTGTAGACACATTCTAGACACATTTTTGGTTTTTTTTAACATTTGACTCGAGTGTGCCCCTTACATTATTCTGGCAGTTATATCTCAGTGATACATCATCCAATCTGAACAGATTTTTTTGTGCTTGATCAGTGAACACCTACAGACACTTTGGTATTGTTGATTCATGACATTACTTAAGGCCCACCCACTCAGAGAATAAACTGTCAGTTATTGAGTGACTCTTCCAGCTTGACCCTGTGTAATTTATAAAAAGGAAACTAACTGTTGATTACGACACGACATGTGGAAAAGCATATATGAAGTGCTCGTCAAACGTTTGCAACAAAACAGGAAGTCACAATAACTTCTGTCTGGAAAGTCGGATTTCACGTATACTTGTAAGACCTGGAGCTGTACTAGTACTGAAATGGATGGAAGGCCATGTCAAACATTCAGAAAATGTGCATCGTGGTGAACGTGTGGGGGACTGGCATGACGGCGTTCTTGATGGCGAATGGGTGGAGGGGCTGAAACTCCTGCGGTTGCGGCATGGCCGGAGTGGTGCTTTACTGGGAGGGCCTTAAATGGCATTCACATGTGCATTTTTGAAGGAAATGCAAATTCTCTAGTTTGTTTTTATTCTTCAATGATTAAAAAAAAAACATTTTTATACATAAAATGTCTAAAAGAAAACGTTTCTACCCTCCGTCCCGGTCCTCCCGCCTGCCAGGGCTCGGAATCCGGCCTTTGTGAGCACGCGAGGCTGGGGCTCGGGGTCCGGCCTCGCGTGCTTCAACGGGTTGGCAGCTCGTATGATCCTCCGCGGTGACTCTGCTTACTTGAATGTTGTCGGCGGTCACCAAACACAAAAAACTCCTGGACTTCAGCATTAAACACGGTATTGTCATTATTGTGTGAATGCCTAATAATGCCTATTAGGTATTCACACTAAAGTGATTCACTTTTTCTTCAAAACTTTTTTCGGCATCTAACTACTCCCACAATTTTTGTGCTATTTCAGCAAATCATACATCAAAACAACAAAAAAGGTTGAATCATGTCATCTGGACTTCGTTTTTTTTGTTAAAAAGAAACGTTTCGCCCCTCATCCAAGAGGCTTCGTCAGTCTGAGGCCTAGCCATCTGGTATTACCCAGAAGCCACCCTGACTCTTGTGTTTCAAGCCTGCCTCAGATACCCCTGAAGTCTGGCCTTTTCACTAATGGTTTCAAAAACACAAAGTTTGTTTTCTCAGTCATCCAGGTATATAACAACAAAAAAGGTTGAATCATGTCATCTGGACTTCGTTTTTTTGTTAAAAAGAAACGTTTCGCCCCTCATCCAAGAGGCTTCGTCAGTCTGAGGCCTAGCCATCTGGTATTACCCAGAAGCCACCCTGACTCTTGTGTTTCAAGCCTGCAACAAACTTTGTGTTTGAACTTTTTTCAGCTTAATTCAGCAAAAACATATTCCTCCGACATCCTACTAGTAATTGAAGCTTCTTTCTGCTTGTTATAGCTTCTATTTAGCTGTTTTTAGCAAATTCCAGCTTTTCACAGATAATTTCAACTTTATTGTGCTAATTTCTGTCTGTTTCAGCCTTAGTGGGCACATTTAAGCTTCTTCCACTTCCTTTGGAAATTTAAGCTTCTTTCTGCATTTCTTTAGCTACTATTCAGCTGTTTTATAGAGAAACTAGGATAACCGCCATTTTTAGAGCTGTTCAGATGAAACTTGGCATATTGGTAGATGATAATGATCCCTAATAGACTTTGAATGAAAATCCAAAAATTCAACTAGTTCAGCTAATTTCAGCTGTTTTTTCAGCTGTTTTTGTGCTCTTTTCAGCTTTATTCAGTTTACTTCATCATGTTTGTACTTATTTTAACTTATTTCTGCTAATTTCAACTTGTTGTGCTTTCCCGAGTGAGGTAGGCACAGGACACCTACCACGCCCTC
Organism: Nematolebias whitei; assembly: GCF_014905685.2. Classification (NCBI taxonomy): domain Eukaryota; kingdom Metazoa; phylum Chordata; class Actinopteri; order Cyprinodontiformes; family Rivulidae; genus Nematolebias; species Nematolebias whitei. The sequence continues at coordinate 40,969,370 of NC_056507.1, forward strand.
ACTGCAGCCTCTCCTCCAACGGGTATCAAAACTAATCCTATGGCTCAGGTATTACTCGCAGCCATTTCTAGGACAGTTTTAGTCTAAGGCTGTGTTGAGTGATTCACCCAGACTGTTAACTACCTCCGATCCTTGCACCACACCCAAAGTCTCACCTCGTGCCTCGCCCGACCTAGCAGCAGGAGTGGGGACGTTTAGCAGACAAGGAAGCGCAAGTTAACGGTAGCTCATCTCCAGATTTAACATTATAATTGTTAGTCGATCTGGCGTTGTTTAGAGCCTAGACACAAGACTCATGGATGTTGTTTTATAGTCAAAAGCTAATAAAACTGTTTAAAACCTCCCGTGCTTCTGTTGTTCCTCTGAACCAAGTTTTCCACTTCCAAGAACAAAAGGGGTGTTGAAATAGGAATCCAGAATTTTACGTTTTGCTTTGCAATCAATAAATTTTGCAAGGGAACAGTGGTATGCACAATAATGATTACATTTGATTACAAAGAGATTACATGATGAATAATTTTCACTCCTTAGTCCCTTTCCAGTTGTTGACCTTTCCTGGGCAAGGTAGATTTCCGTCCCTGTGGACGGGCTTGAGGCTGGCCCTTGGACTCCTCTCCGCTCGGCCTTGGACGTCTTTTAGTCCGGCCGGCCACGCCTTGTCTCCCTCAGGAACACAAGTACCCACACAGTTTACCTACTCTCTCTACCTGACCCAACACATTATTTCTCACTGCAAGGAAGACCCTTCTGCAACTCTGAGCAACCAAATTTATAATGTAATCAATTTTTCTGCTTGTCAATTCATACACCGCTGCTTTAATTTGGAATAACGTGTTATTAAGGACTAAGTTTGAGAAATGTCCTCTTACCATTTTTCTGATTTAGCAAGATGCATATTTCCCCATCTCTTGGATGTGAGCCATTTCTGGTCCTTGGTCTGGTCAAATTAGAAGAAAAAGGAGTTAGGAATAATCAGGGCTGAGGGTTGATGAATAGTTCCAAAAAGAAGCATATTCCAATGGATTTCATCCTTGTTCTTCTCCAGCTGAGGCAGTCCAACTTGTTCTATTAATCCACAATTGTCTCGTGATCCTCGCCGGTCCCGTTCATTTCCTCCTCGCATGAGTAGTGGGTCCCAAACAGCGGAGTTTTCACAGAAACATCTGTTTATATAGCCTGAGATTTTGACTGACATCTCCAGACCGATCATGCCATCGGGCAAACCTAACCCTTCTGGGTTGGATTTAGGTCCGAATTTACAGGCTTCGATGAGGTTTTGCCAGTCACTCCTCATGCATATTAAAATCTGGGTGTACTTGGTTCAATTTTGCTTAGTCATTCCTGAGTTGTCTTGTCCTGATTTGCTCAGAGCTGTTTCTAGGGCTTGTCCTTGTGTAATACCTCTGCTTGTGTAACTTCTTCTAGAACATTCGTGAAACCACGGGGTCCTTCCTTCAATATTCAACATCATGAACAACTTAACCAGCTTACATTCTAAAATCATAATGTTTACATTTAAAATCAAACAGATTATAGTATCACTTGATTACTTGTTTATTAATTTATTATAAACACATCTTTCTCATTCATCTGAAACTGGTAATTTTTATTAAAAAGAGAAGACATCTTTTTCTCTGCTGTTCTCTCTCTGCGCGTGTGTGTGTCCAAGCGAGCCTGCATGTGTGTGTCTGTATAGTTGTGTAAGTGTGTGTCAAATACATGTGTATTTATGTGGTGTGTAAGTGTATATGTTTTCTCCACACATGGTTTTCATTATCTCGGCCTCCGAGGCCTTGAAGTGGGGGATGCCAAGACATGTTCGTTCTTAGGAGCAGGCTGATCTCCGCACATCGGCTCCCTTGACAAGCTACTATTTAGCTGTTTTATGCTAATTTCACCCTTTTGAGCTAATAACACTTTTTTTTTTTAAATCAATCCAACTTTTTTCAGCCTAATTCATTAAAATCATGCTCTACCCACTTCTGTCTGGTAATTTAAGCTTATTTCTGCTTGTTTTAGCTACTATTCAACTGTTTTTGTCCAATTTCAGCCTTTTTCAGGTAATTTCAACTTTATTGTGCTTATTTCTGCTTATTTCAGATTTTTTAAATTTCATATTGTTTCAGATATTTTAGATTATGCTCCTTTGTGCTTATCTCTGCTAATTTCAGTTTTTTGCTATTTCAGCTACTATTTAGCTATTGTATGCTTATTTCAGGGTTTTTTTCAGCTAATTCCACATTTTTTTCAATCAATCCAAGTTTTTTCAGCCTAGTTCAGCAAAATCATGCTCTACCCTCTTCCTTCTAGTTACTTTATAGTTTTTTTCTGCTTGTTTTAGCTACTATTCTGTTGTTTTTGCGAAGTTTCAGCTTTTTTCAACTGTTTTGCGCTCATTTTTCTTCTTTCAGCCTAATTGGGAAACTTGTTGCTCTTTCTGCTTCCTTCTGCTAATTTAAGCTTTTTTATGCTTCTTTAGCTACTATTCAGCTGTTTTAAGATAATTATTGAACAAAAGTCATTCACACTAGGGCATTAACAGAGTACTCGAGTAATCTACACATCGATTGCTAGGACATCTATCGAGGTTAAAAATTTAACATCGAGTATCCGTAGTGACGTCATATTATGTGACCACCGTATGACCGTAGGGGGCAGTGTTGCACTGTTGCAGGTCACAGAGTATTGTGTAACACCGGGTCCTATCCACTGAACCAGAACCAGTTTTGGTTTAAGTTTCATTTTTGACGTGCTGCATGTTTCTTCACGTTTGCAGTTTAATAATAATAACTAATGTTTAGTTTTTCCTGTGACTTATTTGCAGTATGATAAATGGTAGGAGCATAATATATGCTCCCAATGTTTTGTTGGTCTTTTTTTTTGTAAATAATTACCTTTTTTTGTGGTTTTATTTATTTATTTATTTTTGTATCTTGAGATCTAAGACGTCATCAAATACTCGAGTTCTACTCGGGTTTTATTATGTTAACGTCGAGTTTAAAAATTATATACTCGTTCAACCCCTAATTCACACGTGCATTTTCGCAGGAAATGTAATTTCTCTAGTTGTTTTTCAAATCTTAAAAATAGATCCAGCCACTGCTCCGCATCCCAAGAAATTGCAAATGGTGGATCGGTGAAAAGTTTCTGAGATCCATTGACTCCTCCCCCTGACCAATCAGTGACCTGCATTCATGTTTCGTTCCGGAGTCAGCTTGACTCAGCTCGAACGGTCCCACCAGAGAAACAGGGATGAAAGGAGGTCCTGAATCAGCCTTGAATCAGCTAAAATTACTATCTAAATTATTGGTTCAAAAGGGTTCTTTCCATGACGGGCTGAACAGAGTTGGGGCTTATTAGGAGCAGTGCAAATAGGACACTAGAGACAAACAACGATTCATGCTCTTTCACACCTAGGGACAATTTCGTTACCAAACAGTCTAACATGCATGTTTTTGATCTGTGGGAGGAAACCGGAGTACCCGGAGAAAACCAACACATACACAGGAAGATGTAAACTCCACCCAGAAAGGCCCCGGGCCGGGATTTGAACCAGCGACCTTCTCACTAAGAGGCAACAGCTCTACCAATTGAGTCACAGTTCCGGCCCTGAAGATACACATTTAAATTTATTTTAATAAAGTACATCACACTTTTATCAGTTAGAAAAACAAAGCTAAGTGAAGATAATTGCAACCTGAATAACAAATTTAAAACATATTGTTGAAACTTGTGTTACAGTTGTGTATGGGAACAACTAGGTTCAATGAAATAGGAAACAACAGTAGTAAAATCAGTGCAGCAAAAAGAGCCAAAAATAATAATTCACTAAGTACTTATATTCATTTTAAAACAAAATATTTCCTTCATTTAGTCTTTTTGAAAAGACTACTACCAATAATTTTGCAACTTATTATATCCACTTGCTGTCATTTTCAGTGTAGACAGCAGATCAACACTGGCTACAAGCCACACAAAATACTCTAGACAACATCTACAAAATCTAATTTGGTTGTTCAAACCATCTATTTGATCTTATATTCTCATTTTATAATAGTCTGGGGTTTCTGTCAAGTTTCAGAATACATTAGTCCCTCGTTTATCGCGGTTGTTTGGGACCATGCCCACCCGCGATAAGTGAAAAACCACGAAGTAGGGATACAGTAGTCAAAGTTCAAGTTCAGTAAACTTTGTCATGACATGTGCCAGGCTACAATCACACTCATCACATGTCACTCCCAATCTCCCTCCTTAAATAAACAATTAAAATTTAAAATACTGTAACATTTTAAATAAACAATCCATGCTGCATGGATTGTTTATTTAAAATGTTACAGTATTTACATTTAAATTGTAGAGAAGAGAAGTGCAGCAGAACATCAAAGAGATGTCACACAGCTTCAGCTGTCAAGGATCTGATGGCAGAGGATCCCACACACAAACTCAGAATGGTATTAAAATGTTTATTGAATGAATAAACAGCTTCTGATGATTCGGGTCCAGAGCTGGAACTGTGTCTAAAACGATACAGAGGAGAGGTTAGTGTTTTGACAGAATAACAACAGTTATCTGAATACAGACGGTCTGGAAAAACACTAACCTTTCTTGTTGTCGGGGGCTGCTCAGCAGAGACACAGAGCTGCAGGGACCAAGGAGAATCCAGAGGCGTAGTCGAGGACGAGCAGAGTTCATTAACGGGATCCGAAAAGGCGACAGTACCAAAAGGGAGAGGCGAAGGCGAAATCCAAAAACGTGCAAAGTCATTAACAAGGTCTGAAGGGCTGAGGTACAAAAGGGGCAGGCAAAAAGCGTGATCGAGGAAACAGGCGTGGGTCAAGATACAAAGAGCTGTGAGACTATGGAAACGCTGGATAACTGTGACAAAAGCAAGCAGTTGATCTGGCAAAGAGTGAAGAAAGCAGGAAGTATAAATACACCCAGAAACAGGTGGAGACCATCAGCAGTAATCAGAGAGAGAGAGAGGTGTGACATGCAGCAGGCTGTCAGAAGCAGCAGAGGAAAATACCAGAGGAGCAGAGAAGAATAAACAGTGAACAGAGTGATAAATAAAAGGAAAAACAGAGTGTAAACTGTGACAGATCCCCCCCCCTTAAGGCGCGGCACCTGACGCGCCCCGAGGTTGGTCCGGGTGGAGACGATGGAAGTCTTTGATGAGGGACTTGTCGATGATGTGACAGGAGGGGACCCAAGAGCGTTCCTCTGGGCCGTATCCCTCCCAGTCGACCAGATAGTGGACTCCTCGGCCCCATCTCCTGGAACGGAGGAGTCGACGTACGGCGTAGGCGGGTGCACTATCGATGATCCGGGCGGGTGGGGGGGTTTCTGGGGCGGGGTGAAAACGGGAGGGCAAGAAGGGCTTGATCTTGGATACGTGGAAAGATGGGTGGATTCTCATGGACTTGGGTAGAGATAGGCGGACAGAAACTGGGTTGATGACTTTGGATATGGGGAAAGGGCCAATAAAACGGGGAGCAAGTTTGCGTGAGTCTACTTTTAATGGGAGGTCTCTGGTGGAGAGCCATACCTTTTGACCCTCCTGATAAGTGGGTTGTTGAGACCTCCGCCGGTTAGCCCCTTTAACGTAGGCTGCAGAGGTCTCCAGGAGGGCTCGTCTGGCTCTCCGCCAAATGCGTTGGCAGCGTAAGGCTGACTGGTGAGCAGAGGGTACTTGGGTTTCACGTTCCTGGAGGGTGATAAGAGGGGGCTGAAAACCAAAAACAGTATAAAACGGGGACAGACCGGTAGCAGATGAAGGGACGGTGTTGAGGCTGTGTTCGACCCAGGACAGGTTGGGGGACCACTGGCTGGGATCCTTCTGACAGAGGATCCTCAGCTTGGCCTCGACCTCCTGGTTCGCCCTCTCCGTCTGGCCATCCGTCTGGGGATGAAAGCCAGAGGAGAGGCTAATGGAGACCCCCAGGAGGCCGCAAAACTCTCTCCAGAATTTAGAGATAAACTGAGGTCCTCTGTCAGAAACAATATCCGTTGGCAGACCGTGCAGGCGAAAAACCTCACGTGACATGATCCCAGCCAGGACCTTGGCTGAGGGGAGCTTGGGAAGGGGGACCAGGTGGACCATTTTGGAGAACCGGTCAACGACCGTCAGAATTGCCAGCAGAGGAGGGAAGACCAGTGATAAAATCAAGGCTGATGTGGGACCATGGGCGTGACGGGATAGGAAGGGGACGGAGGAGACCAGAAGGGGGACGACGTGAGGATTTTGCTTGGGAACAGGCAGGGCAGGATAAAACAAAAGAGCGCACGTCCTGGTTTAGCGTGGGCCACCAGAACTGTGCGCGAACTAAAGAGACAGTCTTAGAAAAACCAGGGTGACAAACTAGGCGGGAGCTGTGGCAAAACTTGAGGACTTCTTGAATAAAATCAGGGGTGTAGATGAACAGATGCTCAGATATATTCATCAATTAACACGGATTCCTCATTTTTCTGAACTGAATAAAACGTGCATTGAATTTAATGAAATGCAAACGTGAGACGTCATTTATATTTGACCCATCAAAATGAATGCGGTCATTTATTTACAGAATCAAAGTTTAACATCAAACATTTACATTAATTTGGCAAATTATGAAAATAACAACATAAGCAATCAATCAGGAAAAATCATACGGCCATGATTTTTCCGTTGCGTCACCACAGACATTTATGAAAACTGTACAATTATGATCTTTTACCCACACGGATGTGGATGAGCACTTTACACAGACATTTCTAAAATATCTGGAAGAATATCTACTTGATAGAAGAGTTTAAAGATGGGAAAGAAGTTTAGAGGGAATAAGATGGTGTTTGAGGGAGTGTTGACAGAACGGCACTCTCCGGGCTTTCTTCAGCTTTTCCTTACAGTACACTTAGGTGGTGAAATCGACTCTTTTACCTGGAGATGTCTCAGGCGAGATTCCGTTTAATGCACCCTTCAGCGTCTCCGTAGGATGCTGTTACTCGTCCGGAGTAGCAGCTTTTTTGTCCCTCACAGCTCACCTCAGTGGAAAATGTTATAATCCCATGAAACTCGGAAGAGCTCTGTTGTCATGTCAGGATCTTCCCGGCTCCCAGAACTGGGCTTCTCCGCACAGAACTGAACAGAACTGAACTCCACCGAACCGAGTAGAACCCTCACAGAACCGGTTAGACCAGGAAGTACCGACATTTTAAAGAGCTCTTTTCCCGGTTCATCTGGGAGTATTCCCATTGGCCAGAACCGACCAGACGAGGTGTGTTTTGTGACGTAAAAGGTTAGAATGCAGCAAGAATTGTTATGGAACAGATCAGAAATGTTCTCACAGACAGAGAGAGTTTTGTTTTGGCGAGTTTCAGAAACAGGTGCCAAAACCCCCTCTGTTGACGTCTGAGAGGATGTAAACAAGACAGTTGTTCCAACGCATGTCTGCTTCTTCCTGACCCTGGAACGCACACTTGCATGAGAATTAAAAATCATTACACAGTTAATAAAATTGATTAGTTCACTGCAACATCTAAAATGGTTTGAACTAAGACACTTTGATTATCAACATCTGTAAAATAGTAATGATAATAAAAAGAAGAGTGTTCTTTCACTTGATTATCAAGAAAGAGAGTCTCAGGATGGGTGAACCTGTATCTCTGGATTCAAATCAATGAAATGACAGTTTCTGTCCCACAAGGTTCTTAAGGTCAAGGGTTTTGACCTTAGGCTTAGTCGTGACACCAGATTAAGTTCACTACAGTCCCCCCTTTGGAAATCATCACCTGTCCATGGGGATGAATTCCAACTATGAACTTACGCCTTCGATTGTCCTTGAAGCTTGATGTAATCCAGCAAAGAAACAAGAGTCAAGAGTAATCCAGCAAGGAAAACAAAAGTCAAAAGTAATCCAGCAAGGAAAACAAAAGTCAAGGTAATTCCACAATGTTCTCGGTAATTCCATTGTGTTGATTATAATTCCATATCGTCTCGATAATTCCATTGTAGCAATGCTTTAACCCCTTGAAAACAGAGTCTGTAATCCACTGGAAAAAGTCATATAATCCACAACGGTAAATCCACAACGATTGGAAGTGTTGATTAATCAGCATACAGAGGGGTACCCTTGGATTGAACTTGAAGATGCGGCCACTGGATGAAGAGTGGAGACCAACGTCAGGATTGCAGGTCGCCTCCAGCGAAGGTCGTCTCCAGCGACGTCCAGCCTGTGCCGTTCTGGTTCAATGTGTCATGCAATTATGTGGTTTAAGGTGGGCTTATGAAGGGGATTTTACATAAGGCCTTAAACTATATGCACCTGGTGTGTAAGCTATTATGGTTGGGAACAGCTATAACTACCAGTTAAGGGTGGAGCATGCTGAAAAGGGGTAACTACAGGGGTTTATACCTATAGAAAAGGGTTCCAAACTATTTTTCCATTTCTAACTTGGCTTAAGTTAGCTTTACATGGCAAAATATAGTTTGGATCAAATGTCTGTTGTCTTTTAGACGAACGACTTGAGATTGGGTGTTTGGTTTCCCCATAAATGTTTTGGAAGTCTATGGCGAGACTTATCAAAAAGAATTAGCTATCCCCCCGAATAGAATTGTTCGAGTAGGTTCGGCTTAAGCGTTGTGAGATCATTGTAGATTATGGTACTTAGGGTAGCAATAATATAATTGACTCCGCAAAGATTGCAATTTAGCGAATGAACTGCATGTTGGCATGGTCAAAGGCCTCTTAGTCTCTAACTTACTACACAACAAGATTCATTCTTACCTCAGAAACAACCAAAATCAATTCAACAACGTTCCAACACCGACAAGAGTAGTGACTAAGCATCTAGAAACATCGTTTCACTGCTTCCCCTCACCCTGGTTGTCAGTTTCAGTCACGCTGTCCCGTGTGAGTGGCTTCTTTGCAGACCCGCTTACGCGAGGCATAATCATATCGAGGTGCGCTGCATGGCGATCCACGTCGACTCGGAGTGACGTTTGGCCCCGGAACAGGGATGCGAGTATCCCACACAATACGAGGGTTATCGTCATTAGCAGGGCTATGATTAATGTGTCCGCGCTTGACCACGCATAGGTAATTGGTTGGATCGGGTTCTTAATTGTGGACCTTAGGGACTTGAGAACTCGGTTTATTGGTTTCACGTCGACGACTTGGGTGCCTTCAAAACGGATCCTTCCCAGAGTCTCTGGATCTATGTCTATAGACATATTCCCCAGGTACTCTGAGTCATCCAGAGTCGCGTCCCATTGTTCCGGATCGAGGTGATAGAGCGTCAAATCA
>NC_056507.1:40978750-40986413 GCF_014905685.2 Nematolebias whitei
AGCAGCAGGGGTGAGAGGAAGTTACGTAGGCACGTCATTCAACCTTCTCAGCAAATCAGAGCGCTCCACAGCAGCAAACCAACCAATCACGAAGCGTTTGTAGCAACCAGCATGATAGATTAGCATGAAATAAGTTCGTCCACTTTTCGTCTTTTAAACTGTCAAAATGCACTTTTTCTGTTAAAAATTGTAACGAATCAACTCTGAGCTGCACGGAGTCTTCTACTCCGGTCTCAAAAACGTCTTTCTAGCTATTTAAAAAAACCTCGTCCGAACCTTTTTCAGAACCGAGCCGGGCCAGAACCGCGTCTGGACCGTCTTTAAACAGAATAGAGTGTTTTCACCCAGCTCAAAACCAGCTTAGTTATCATAACAGGCGTACAATTTCAGCTTTCACAAGACATATGACACTATTTCAGCTTTCATAACATCGCCAGCGTAATACAGCGTAAACATGCAGAGCCAAGCTCTAAGCGCGCAGCTCCAGCACGCTGCGTAAACATGCAATGTTTTGACTTCAAAGCGGCGCAGCTTGAGCTGCGTTTCAGCACAGCTGATAAACTGTTACTTTTCTTCATGCCAACATGTAACGAATACACGAATACACAGTCATTTATGAGCACGTGATGGGCCACCAGAATGTAGATGAACAGATGCTCAGATATATTCATCAATTAACACGGATTCCTCATTTTTCTGAACTGAATAAAACGTGCATTGAATTTAATGAAATGCAAACGTGAGACGTCATTTATATTTGACCCATCAAAATGAATGCGGTCATTTATTTACAGAATCAAAGTTTAACATCAAACATTTACATTAATTTGGCAAATTATGAAAATAACAACATAAGCAATCAATCAGGAAAAATCATACGGCCATGATTTTTCCGTTGCGTCACCACAGACATTTATGAAAACTGTACAATTATGATCTTTTACCCACACGGATGTGAATGAGCACTTTACACAGACATTTCTAAAATATCTGGAAGAATATCTACTTGATAGAAGAGTTTAAAGATGGGAAAGAAGTTTAGAGGGAATAAGATGGTGTTTGAGGGAGTGTTGACAGAACGGCACTCTCCGGGCTTTCTTCAGCTTTTCCTTACAGTACACTTAGGTGGTGAAATCGACTCTTTTACCTGGAGATGTCTCAGGCGAGATTCCGTTTAACGCACCCTTCAGCGTCTCCGTAGGATGCTGTTACTCGTCCGGAGTAGCAGCTTTTTTGTCCCTCACAGCTCACCTCAGTGGAAAATGTTATAATCCCATGAAACTCGGAAGAGCTCTGTTGTCATGTCAGGATCTTCCCGGCTCCCAGAACTGGGCTTCTCCGCACAGAACTGAACAGAACTGAACTCCACCGAACCGAGTAGAACCCTCACAGAACCGGTTAGACCAGGAAGTACCGACATTTTAAAGAGCTCTTTTCCCGGTTCATCTGGGAGTATTCCCATTGGCCAGAACCGACCAGACGGGCTGTGTTTTGTGACGTAAAAGGTTAGAATGCAGCAAGAATTGTTATGGAACAGATCAGAAATGTTCTCACAGACAGAGAGAGTTTTGTTTTGGCGAGTTTCAGAAACAGGTGCCAAAACCCCCTCTGTTGACGTCTGAGAGGATATAAACAAGACAGTTGTTCCAACGCATGTCTGCTTCTTCCTGACCCTGGAACGCACACTTGCATGAGAATTAAAAATCATTACACAGTTAATAAAATTGATTAGTTCACTGCAACATCTAAAATGGTTTGAACTAAGACACTTTGATTATCAACATCTGTAAAATAGTAATGATAATAAAAAGAAGAGTGTTCTTTCACTTGATTATCAAGAAAGAGAGTCTCAGGATGGGTGAACCTGTATCTCTGGATTCAAATCAATGAAATGACAGTTTCTGTCCCACAAGGTTCTTAAGGTCAAGGGTTTTGACCTTAGGCTTAGTCGTGACACCAGATTAAGTTCACTACAGGGGGTACAAATAATCGGTCAGGGGGACAGTTGGTTGGAGGAGGGTGCAACTGGTTGGCCTGTCGCAAGTCCAGTTCCAATTGAGTGACAGCCAGGCGGGCAGAGTTTGGGAGGATAAACTCCCCGGTGGGAGGGGGCGCGGAACAAGAATCCTCCTCCATGATGCGAGAGAGGGCATCAGGTTTGGTGTTCTTGTGACCGGGTCTATAGGTGAGTGCAAAGTTGAAACGAGAAAAGAAAAGTGCCCACCTGGCTTGTCGAGGGTTGAGGCGTTTGGCCGACTTAAGGTACTCGAGATTTTTATGGTCGGTCCAAACCTGGAATTGGAACTGGGCGCCCTCCAACCAGTGCCTCCACTCCTCCAGCGCCAGCTTAACAGCGAGCAGTTCACGTTCCCCGATGTCGTAGTTCCGTTCAGCTGGTGATAGGCTTCTAGAGAAGAAAGCACAGGGGTGAATAATTCCTTCCTCGTTTTGTTGGCTGAGAACTGCCCCCACACCCACGCTAGACGCGTCTACTTCTAAGATAAATGGTACCTCGGGGTTGGGGGTATGGAGAACAGGGGCAGTAGAAAACAGAGTCTTTAATTTATTAAAGGCTGCATTAGCCGCCTCAGTCCATAGGAACCTCTTTTTAGAGGAGGTGAGAACATGGAGGGGGTTAGCAATGAGGATATAGTCTTTAATGAATCTACGATAAAAGTTGGCAAACCCCAAGAATCTCTGTAGCTGTTTCCGATCCTTGGGTACTGGCCAATCTAGTACCGCAGCACCTTATCGTGACTCATTTCAACCAAGTTTGGTGAAATCTTAAAACCGAGAAAGGATGTGGATGACTGGTGGAAATCGCGTTTCTCAGCTTTGACAAATAGATTATTTTGTAGTAACCGGGTGAGAACAGATCTGACGTGTTTTTTGTGTGATGTTAAGTCTTTGGAAAAAATTAAAATATTGTCAAGGTAAACAAAAACAAACTGATTGACCATGTCCCTTAGGACATCATTGACCAGAGACTGGAACACTGCTGGGGCGTTGGTCAAACCAAAGGGCATGATCAAATATTCGTAGTGACCATTGGGTGCGTTGAAGGCCGTCTTCCACTCATCTCCCTCACGGATGCGTATCAGATGATACGCATTACGGAGGTCAAGTTTGGTGAAGACGGAAGCGCCTTGGATGAGGTCAAAGGCGGATGACATTAAAGGGAGAGGGTATTTGTTCAACCCTCTATAGTTTATGCAGGGTCTTAAGGATCCGTCCTTTTTCCCCACAAAGAAGAACCCAGCTCCTGCTGGGGAGGTAGAGGGTCTGATGATGCCGGCTTGAAGCGAGGTCTTGATGTACTCCTGCATGGCTTCTTGTTCAGGAGTAGATAGGGCGTACAGGACCCCTTTAGGGGGAGTAGACCCAGGGGCCAAGTCAATAGGGCAGTCGTAAGACCTGTGAGGTGGTAACGAGGTGGCCTTGACTTTATTAAAAACCTCCTTTAGGTCATGGTATTCTTTGGGAACCTTAGAAAGGTCTGGGTAGGTCTCTTCAATATTGTCCCTGGGCACAGAGGGAATAACCGCATCGAAAAGACAAGATGCTAAGCAGTTATCAGACCACCCCATGATCTCCTTCTGTTGCCAGTTGATGTGTGGGTTATGTTTTGAAAGCCATGTGGCCCCTAGGACAACAGGAGAATGTGGAGATTTGATAATAAAAAACTGTGGGTTATGTTTTGAAAGCCATGTGGCCCCTAGGACAACAGGAGAATGTGGAGATTTGATAATAAAAAACTGTAAAGTCTCCTTGTGATTACCTCCTATGATTAATGTCACAGGTTCAGAAATTAATGAAGAGTCGTGAAGAGGGTGACCATCTAAGGCAACAATGGACAGTGGTCTGGGGGATTTTAACAGTTTTATTCCTAGCTCTCGGGCAAATTGAAGGTCCATGAACTCAGAATCAGCCCCTGAGTCGATGAGTACTTTTGTGGAGGTGCAGGTCTTACCAGGAGCGGACAGCTCAGCAGGAAAAGTGAAGGGTGAGGAGATTACATGGTTCTGGGTCTGACTCAGCAGGAGCCTCCTCTTCTCTGCTGAGTCTGGTCTTTTAACGGACAGTTGGAGATGTTGTGAGTATTCTGGCCACAGTAGAAACACAACTGATGTCGACGTCTCCTCTCCCGTTCTTCTGGGGTGAGGCGGCTGCGTCCAATCTGCATGGGCTCCTCTTGTGATGTTTCTGGTGGATGTGGTGGAGAGGGAGGTCCCAGAGTAAGTCGTCTGGGCACCTCTCTTGGTTCCTCGAGGGGTCTTGAAGTTCTGCTGACCCTTCCAGCTCGTTCCCGAGACCTCTCCATCAAGCGCAGATCCACCCTTGTCGCCAAATCCTCCAAGTCCTTCAGTGAGTCTGGGTATCGCTTGGTTGCCAGGTAGTCCTTGATCTCCTCGTTAAGTCCTCGGTAAAAAGAATCAGTTAAAGCCTCTTCATTCCATTTGCTACTAGCAGCCGTAGCGTGAAAATCAATAATATACTCAGTAACTCTTCGTTTACCTTGCTTCAATGTAAACAGTCTACGAGCAGCCTCTCTTTCTGGGAGGATGGGGTCAAAAACTCTACACAGCTCTTTAGAGAATTCAAAAAAAGAGTAGCAGTACCTTGAGTTTTTTTGCCATTCAGATGTTCCCCAAGACTTAGCCTTTCCAGACAGGAGGGACACGGTATACGCCACCTTCGCACGTTCAGAGGGGAAGGCTGAGGGCTGGAGCTGAAAATTAATTTCACATTGCGTTAAGAATGGTCGGCACTGGTCCGGTGCCCCTGAAAACAGTTCTGGTGGTGTCAAACGTGGTTCCCGGAGAGGTTTGCTCGTGGTCCAGTATGTGCATGACTGCCGACATGACTTGAGACCTGAGGATCAGAGTGAGGAGTAAGAGTCTTAATCATGTTTATGATTTCGTTCATGCCAGACTCTAACTTATTGATGGCACCTTCCACACCAGAGCGCCATTCTGAGCCCGGTGTAGGATCCATAATTTGGCCAGATCAATCTGTCAAGGATCTGATGGCAGAGGATCCCACACACAAACTCAGAATGGTTTTAAAATGTTTATTGAATGAATAAACAACTTCTGATGATTTGGGTCCAGAGCTGGAACTGTGTCTAAAACGATACAGAGGAGAGGTTAGTGTTTTGACAGAATAACAACAGTTATCTGAATACAGACGGTCTGGAAAAACACTAACCTTTCTTGTTGTTGGGGGCTGCTCAGCAGAGACACAGAGCTGCAGGGACCAAGGAGAATCCAGAGGCGTAGTCGAGGACGAGCAGAGTTCATTAACGGGATCCGAAAAGGCGACAGTACCAAAAGGGAGAGGCGAAGGCGAAATCCAAAAACGTGCAAAGGTCATTAACAAGGTCTGAAGGGCTGAGGTACAAAAGGGGCAGGCAAAAAGCGTGATCGAGGAAACAGGCGTGGGTCGAGATACAAAGAGCTGTGAGACTATGGAAACGCTGGATAACTGTGACAAAAGCAAGCAGTTGATCTGGCAAAGAGTGAAGAAAGCAGGAAGTATAAATACACCCAGAAACAGGTGGAGACCATCAGCAGTAATCAGAGAGAGAGAGAGGTGTGACATGCAGCAGGCTGTCAGAAGCAGCAGAGGAAAATACCAGAGGAGCAGAGAAGAATATCAAACAGTGAACAGAGTGATAAATAAAAGGAAAAACAGAGTGTAAACTGTGACATCAGCTCTGTAGCACGGAGCAGAAATGTACTTCTTGACCAATTACACTGAAACAACTGAACATAGAAGTTCTAAAATAAGTAAAAAATAACTATTTAACACTTTTATATTTTGTGATTATGACGATTTTACAGTGTGACATATTTTGAATTTTAAGTTGGAAGACAAAAGTCAATCAATGCATCTGGAGAGCAAAGGGTTAACCCTTTCCAAAGCTGCAGCAGGAGAAATGTGTGTGTGGCAGGGAAGGGAAAAAAAAAGAGAAGGAAATCAGAAGTAAGAATAGTAGTACAAGTAAGTAGTAGTTTATTTTAGTATTTATCAGGGATGGGCCGATCTGATCCAGTATCCGTATCGGCCTCCGATACCAGCATAATTTGCGTATCGTATTTTTCTGATTCATCCTGCAGAGATTTCCGATCCATGATGCATGTCTGTGTCTGTTGAAACTTCTCATGCGATTCCCTGTCAGCTGCTTTGCACGATGGCTTGAAACCAAAGGCGTCAGAAACATCCATAATGGGGGGGGGGGGGGGGGGGGAGGACAATGATGTGTGTAGGTGTGTGTGCATTTCACCTAGATTTCCTTTAATTCCACACATTTAAAACATGTTTCTCACCAAGTTTGTGTAAATTCAGCTGTGGATTTAAAGTAATTTTAACTTTAATACAGAACGTCAGGTCGATACTATTTGTGTTTATAGAGAAATAAGAAACATCACCACTAGACTTTTTTACTTGTCTTCAGCACTACTCATCTAAATAATGTTTCTAATGAAGCTTGAGGACAATAAGGTGTGGGGGTTTAAAGACATTTCAACTTTAATGCACCTGAACACACAGCGTCTCTTACACCTGCAGCGTCACAGTTACTACTAAGCTAACATGCTACAGACGTAGCGCTCTTCTCAAACATCCTCCTAACATGAATATATGTTCATGATCAACCCCCTGGTCAACAACTGCCCGCACAAAGCTCGCTAAAGTGGCGAGTGAGTAACATAGAGGTCGGTCCATCTCATCCATCTGTGCGCATTTTCTGCCGAAGCAGACGCACAGAAACACTGCAGGTGTTACACCATATTCTGTGACCACCGTATATTGTGACCGTGGCAACATGCTGCTGTGTTTAGAGTTGGAAGTAACCAGGAAAACCTGAAGTGGAGTTTTAGTGGCCTGAGTATTCTCCTATTAATCAAGTGGAATGGATTAGTTCACGAAGAAAGAAACTGCGCCGCCTGAACTAATGTTTTATAGTAAAAGTGGGGGGGTCCAAATGAACTTTTTTTAATGTGGGGGGGACTTGTCCCCTTCACATATAATGGTTGTGACGCCTAAGCTTCAAACTATGGAATGGATTTCCTGAACGGAGGCGTATCTCATGGACCCAGAGTAATAGGGCCCGCCTCACATTCAGGAAATCCAGTTCATAGTTTGCAGCCAGATAAAACATGCAGTAGCACTGTGGCTAACAGTTAGCCAACTTTTCATATAAACATATCCACTGTGTGGAAGTATTTTACACTAGAAACACCGCAAAGTAAGACAGCAACGTGCAATGTCTGCAAAGCCATTTCATCACATTAAACCACAGTAAAGTTAGTTTTACGTTGGACATTCAAGCTCCGGGGCTTCACCAGTGTATTATTTTTGTTAAGTCCGGAGAAGGCAGTCTGATTTCGGTCAGCCACACTCAGTCTGCCCGTCTCGGAGGAGGGACAGACTGAGCACGGCTGACCGAAATCAGACTGCATTCTCTGGACTGAACGAAAATAACTAACCGCTGAAGCCCCGGAGCTAAAATGTTTGCCGAGAAGTTGCTAAACTTCATCGTAATTAATGACCAACCGCTATCAGTTGTAGAAAATGAAGGATTTTGCAGCTTGATACTTACAGCCAAGACATAGTTTACCCTCCAGGAGATATTTATCAGTACAACAGTAGACAGTCATAA
>NC_056507.1:40986513-40991731 GCF_014905685.2 Nematolebias whitei
TTCTCTAAACAAGCTATTAACCTAACCATCTGAATCAACGACGTAACTCTAAACACCTGCAAAAGATTCCTGAGGCTTTTAAAAACTCCCAGCCTTGTTCATTACTCAAAACCGCAATCATGGGCAAGACTGCCGACCTGACTGCTGTCCAGAAGGCCATCATTGACACCCTCAAACAAGAGGGTAAGACACAGAAAGAAATTGCAGAACAAATAGGCTGTTCCCAGAGTGCTATATCAAGGCAACTCAGTGGGAAGTCTGTGGGAAGGGAAAAGTGTGGCAGAAAACGCTGCACAACAAGAAGAGGTGACTGGACCCTGGGGAGGATTGTGGAGAAGGGCCGATTCCAGACCTTCGGGGACCTGCGGAAGCAGTGGACTGAGTCTGGAGTAGAAACATCCAGAGCCACCGTGCACAGGCGTGTGCAGGAAATGGGCTACAGGTGCCGCATTCCCCAGGTCAAGCCACTTTTGAACCAGAAACAGCGGCAGAAGCGCCTGACCTGGGCTACAGAGAAGCAGCACTGGACTGTTGTTCAGTGGTCCAAAGTACTTTTTTCGGATGAAAGCAAATTTTGCGTGTCATTCGAAAATCAAGTTGCCAGAGTCTGGAGGAAGACTGGGGAGAAGGAAATGCCAAAATGCCAGAAGTCCGGTGTGAAGCACCCACAGTCAGTGATATGCCCCTTTTCCACCGTCACGGTGCGGGTCGGATATTTCCGGGTTGAAGCGCGTTTGAGGTCTTTCCACTGTTCCAGAAACCGGCTCGCCTCGCTAAATTCTGGCCCGGCTTCTCAAGGGTTCCGAGCGAGCCGCGCCGTGATGTCAGAAACACTGTCGGTCACTGATTGGTCGGGGGGAGGAGTCTGTGGAGTCTTTCCAAACAACCCGATCCACCATTTTTTCTCTACCGCTTGCCATTAGCGATAACACGAGGAGCGTATCTTTTAGTATTTTGAAGCTATACAACAACAATAATATCAAAGCCGTGGTCAAATGCAGAAGTGCAGGTGTTGTTGTGCTTGGTGGCCGACGAAAAAAGTCAAAGCGAGCTAGATGGAGGATTGGAGGGTGGTTTGGACACGACTACTGCTCTACTTGAACCATTTATAGAAGATGGTGAGTGTTTTCTAACTTTAAACATATTTTAAATTACTCATCCCATCGGTTCTGAACATATTTTTAACTAACAAAAGAGGCTGACGCCATAATAGTACAACGTCGGTGCTACGATGCTAAGCTAATTTGCATAAATGCTAACTGTCCTCCGGTCCCGTTTCTCACTGTATTTTATCCAGAACGTATTTCAGCGCGTGATGGTTCATCTCTAAACTCCACATTAAACCCTCCAAGCCTCCCGGCTCCTGCTCCATCAGAGGAGTCTACACCTGACAGGTCTCCATCACAGCCCAGCTGCACCTCACAGAGCAGCACAATGCTGCAGCTTCTGTGCTCGGTAAGAACAGATGCAACTGTTCCACATCACTTTATTTGTGCCGATAAGGACTTGATTTATTTTATTTTTAAAGTAAAAAACTAAAATGTTGAATAAATACTGAATTGGGATGAAATTATGTACACAGGGTCCCAGTTACAGACAACAAAATGTAAAATAAAAACAGTAATAAGATCTAAGATATGAATTAAGAAAAATATCAACTAAAAAACATCTACTAATAAAACACTAAGCACTAATAGCAGTAAACAATCAAAACAATACGTCAAACAGCAACATGAACTTGAGTTTGTGCAGCCTTATGAATATATAACACTGTGAAGAATCACATCATGTAGCTGCTGATCAGTTTCATGTTGCTGCTGATCAGTTTCATGTTGCTGCTGATCTGTTTCATGTTGCTGTGTTCATTCGTGCTCATCTGTTCACACAGACTCATGTCCGTGCTGCTGTTCTGCGTATTGTGTTTAATGTTTTTATGCTATTAGAGCTTATCATATTTTTAGTTGATGTTTTTATTAGTTCATATCTTAGATCTTATTACTGTTTTTCTTTTATATTTTATTGTTGGATGTAACTGGGACCCTGTGAACATAATTTTGATCCACCACATGGACCACATGTGGTGCGAATGACAAAGAATATCTGCATCTGTGTAATACTTTCTGATTCATATATCCATTATTATCATTTTCAGTATTTTTAAATCAATTTATTTTTCATTTTCTTATTTGATCAGTTTATTATTATTAATATATCTATTATAGCTGTTAGCTGCACCTTTCTTTGTTTCATGCATTTATTCAAAAACAGTATGTAGCTTGAATTAACCACTTTTTCTTCTTTCTAGTGAAGAGAAAGAGAAAAGAGTCCAGTAAAGAAAAGTCTTATTTCATCACTGAATGAACATGAAGAACTGAAGCGGACACAGCAGGAACAACACGTGCGTCTTCTTCTGGATGAAGCCCGTGAGACAAGGGACACACAGATACACAATCATTAGTTGGACGCAGTAGTTTTTATTTTTGTACATTTTTCACTTCTTACTTTTCATATTAAACAATTTTTTTCTTAAGTGGTGTCCTTGAACATTAAATTTCCTAAACAAATTTTACAATGTTAAGTGCAGATAGTGTTTGTTTAAATTCATACTGGAAGTTGAGAAAAATTTCCAATTGCATTTGATCTTTAATGAATCCTAAGAAAAGATTACTAGAATCTGCTCAACTGTTATTATGTTATAATTTTTTGGTTCTAGGATGAAGTGACACAAAAACAGTAAAAAATTCAGAATGGACAGTTATCAATTATCAGTCATCAGTTATCTTTTAGCAGTTATCGTTTATCGTCCGTACAACTGTGGCCTGAGAGATTCAGCTGAAAGTCCTGGTGCACCTTTTATTTGAACCTGCAGAGATTTGAACAGCTGATCTGAAGCAAACAGGCAGGAGTTCACCTGAACTGACCACTCCTGCTGTTTGATGGTCTCCTCCTTCGCCACCCGTCCATCCATCCATCCATCCTCTTCTGCTTCAGGGTTGTGGGAGCAGCATCTTCACCAGGGAGGCACAGACATCAACAGCCTCCTCTTCAACTCTTCTAGGACCCCATGGTGTTTTCAGACCAACTGACTATTTATTAATTAATATCCTGATGCTGCTCAATAATCCAGGTAGAAAAATCTAAAAAGTTAAGTCTGGTCCTCTGGACATTCACAAAACAAACAATACAGTTTATAATAAATAAACAAAATGTTTTTTGTTAGTTTTGTTTTTTGAATGTCCAGAGGACCAGACTTAACTTTTTTAGATTAATAAGTAATAAATTTATGTTTTAATTTAATGAAAGACAAATCTTTAAAATTCAAGGACAAAATTTAATCTAATTGTTTTCAAGTCTGTATCTTATTGTAAAAGTAGTTTCAAAGATTACAGCACAGTGTGATGTTTTGCAATTTTAACATGAACCTTGTGCATATCTGCAAATAATAACAGTGAAGATATTTTTAATACATCTTTATTGTAAAAATCTATACTAAAATGAAAAATACATGGGTTTAAAGCAGCAGGGAAGGCAGTAAGGTAGGATTATGAATCAGGTCTAAAGTTACAGCTCATAAGGTACTCCATTAGAGCATGACATCGCTTCCACAACGTCGTGTAACAAAACCTTCAGGGTGTTCTTCTTCTAATACGTTTAGTGGTGGCTAGTAAGTAGCTTAAGGGAGCACTACTGCCACCAGGTGGTAAGACGAGTTGGATTCTAGTCCCCGCCTACAGAGCCGGTCCAGAAATGTACATGGAAACACAACAGACCCGAACCGATCTGAACCAACCCGAACTGATCTGATCTGCTCTGTGACGGTGGAAAAGGGGCATTAGTCTGGGGTGCCATGTCAGCTGCTGGTGTTGGTCCACTGTGTTTTATCAAGGGCAGGGTCAATGCAGCTAGCTATCAGGAGATTTTGGAGCACTTCATGCTTCCATCTGCTGAAAAGCTTTATGGAGATGAAGATTTCATTTTTCAGCACGACCTGGCACCTGCTCACAGTGCCAAAACCACTGGTAAATGGTTTACTGACCATGGTATTACTGTGCTCAATTGGCCTGCCAACTCTCCTGACCTGAACCCCATAGAGAACCTGTGAGATATTGTGAAGAGAAAGTTGAGAGACGCAAGACCCAACACTCTGAATGAGCTTAAGGCCACTATCGAAGCATGCTGGGCCTTCATAACACCTCAGCAGTGCCACAGGCTGATTGCCTCCATTCCACACCGCATTGAAGCAGTCATTCATGCAAAAGGATTCCCAACCAAGTATTGAGTGCATAACTGATCATGATTATTTGAAGGTTGGCGTTTTTGTATTAAAAACACTTGTCTTTCATTGGTGGGATGAAATATGCTAATTTTTTGGGACAGGCATTTTGGGTTTTCAAGAGCTGTATGCCATAATCATCAGTTTTAAAACAAATAAAGACCTGAAATATTTCAGTTGGTGTGCAATGAATCTGAAATATATGAAAGTTTCATTTTTATCATTACATTATTGAAAATAATTACCTTTATCACAATATGCTAATTTTTTGAGAAGGACCTGTATATATATACTAGGGATGCACCGATCCACATTTTTTAAATTTCTGATCCGATCCCAATACCGAAATCTGGATATTGGCCAATACCGATAACGTGCTAATATCGTCATCATTATTGATTTTATATGAGGCTGTAATAATCTCCTCTCTATATTCAAGTACAATTTGTACAAATATATGCATGCCCAAAAAGGCAACATGACGAATGTTTTATTAATGTTGGATAAGTTTCAAAGTTAGAATTAAATCCTGCTAACACAAAACACGTTTTTTTTTTTTTTTTATCCTAGAATTAAAGTGGATATTAAAGCGATTAGATGGCTTCAAAACACCTGCTAATTTCATGGCATAAACCAACACAGACATGTTCCTGTTTTTAGTATTTTACATCACTTTATAATGTAGCTGTTTTTGTTTTGTTTTATATGTATATATGTATATATATATATCAGAGTCAGAGTCAGAGTTTCTATATTGTCATTCGCACCTCATGGGGTACATGTGGTGGAGCGAAATTCTGTACACAAGGTCCCAGTTACATCCAACAATAAAATGTATAAGAAAAACAGTAATAACATCTAAGATATGAACTAAGAAAAACATCAACTAAATATACACTAAGCACTCATAACATAAAAACATTGAACATCAGCACAAACATGAAC
>NC_056507.1:40991831-40997318 GCF_014905685.2 Nematolebias whitei
CGTCAAAAAAGGGGGGGTGGAGTCATTATTTACATTAGAAATTCTCTGATTTCAAGTCTTGTGTCTTCTAAAACAATTCCAAACCAAATTGATGCCTTAGTTGTAAACATCACTTTGAATGGAGGCCAGATATTATCTGTAGTGGGTTGTTATCATCCTCCCTAAGCAACACCTGAGGCTTTGTCCTCCCTGATGGAATTCCTTGGAAATTTAAAATTCAAAGAGATATTTTTTGGCAGGAGATTTCAACATTGACTGGGATTAGTTGACCCCCCTCTGTGATAAATTCAATGAATGTTGCCTGTCACTCAATCTTTCCCAACTAATCAACTCTCTGACTAGACCAAACAAAAACCGTCCTGAAAAGTCCTCCATCTTAGACCTGTTTCTAACTAATATGCCTCACAAATTCCTTGGTACAGGTGTATTCGCTAACATTTTGAGTGATAACTGTGTGACAGTGCCTCTGAGAGATATTAAACTTCCACTTTCTAAGCCCAGATTAATTCAAAAAAGGGATCGGAAACGTTTTTGTGAACAGTAATTCCTCTGGGATCTGTCTCACTTTGACTGGCATCGTATTCTGTTAATTGATCACGTGAACTCCACTTGGAACTATTTTCATAATAGTTTAATTTATTTTGTGAACATACATGCTCCTTTTCGTCAGTTCAGAATAAAGGGACAAGACAGCCCTTGTTTACTCCAGAGCTAGCTGACCTCCTGCACAGGAGAGATCATCTTTGGGCCGCAGCAAGACACTCTGACTCAGACACTGATTGGTGGAGTTTTTCGGCAGATGAGGAATAAATGCACAACTGCCATTAAAGCAGCAAAACGTAACTATTTTTTATCTCAGACCTCCAAAAATCTAAATGACCCTAACAGATTCTGGAAAACCATCAAATCTCTCTCAGACAGCCCCCAATCATCTGACCTCCCATCACAACTTCTCATTAACTCTGTTCCTGTATCAAATAAGCACGAGATCCTGAACTGTTTCACCAAACATTTTGTTGCTTCTAGTTCTTTATTTGACACAGTTACTAATGGAAAAATCAGTCATTTCACTTAATAACCAAACTTCTACAAATCAAATCCCTCCTACAAGTCAATCCTCACTGACTGTTAAAAGATCTTGATCCTAAAAAATCTGCAGGTCCAGATGAACTTCCACTTTATTTCTTAAGGATGGCTGCTCATATCATCACAGTCCCTGTGACCCACATCTTCAATATCTCCATAAGCCAAAACTCGATTCCAGATGCCTGGAAAACAGCCTTTGTTCTTCCGTTGCTGAAGGGAGGTGACCCCACCTCCCTGAATAACTATCGACCAATTTCTAAACTCTGCATTTTAGCCAAGGTTCTAGAAAAAACTGATAAACTCTCAAATCAAAAATTACCTGGACTCATTTAACATCTTCCCTGGCCTTCAATCTGGTTGCAGGAAACAACACAGCACAACTACTTCTTCACTGAAGGTTCTTAATGACATTGTTGAAGCACTGGATGTGAAGGATTATTGTGCTGCACTTTTCTTAGACCTGTCTAAAGCTTTTGACACTGTGGATCATAACATCTTGTGTCATAAGCTCTCAGAAATCGGTCTTTCAGAACACACCATTGGTTGGTTCTCTAACTATCTCTCAGACCGGAGGCAATGTGTTCAACGTAATGGTACTTACTCCAGTTATTTAACAGTCAACAATGGTGTACCACAAGGCTCAGGCTTAGGACCCACCCTCTTTACAATCTACATTCGTAATGAAGGTAAAAACATCCCTGATGCATCCATACATTTCTATGCTGACGACACAGTTGTTTATTGTCGAGCTAAAACAGTTGATAAGGCTTTCCAGCTTTTAAAATTTGCATTTAACATCATCCAGACAGATTTGTTCTACCTCAAACTTGTCCTAAATGCCGACAAAACCAAAGGGATGCTTTTTTCAAATAGGAAGTTGGTCCCAGCAGTTCTTCCTCAGATTTTATCCTCAAATGATGTCCCGATTGAGTTTGTTGATTCCTATAAATATTTGGGTATCTTGGTCGACTCGCATCTCTCTTTTAAGCTTCATGTGGAAAACTTGGTAAAGAAACTGAAAGTTAAACTGGGTTTCTTTTTCAGAAACAGATCTTGTCTAACTGAATGCTAGGAAACGCCTTGTATCTGTGACTTTCCTTCCCTCCATTGATTACGGTGACATTATTTACATGAACACTCTTACAAGAACCCTGCATATGTTGAATGCTGTCTATCATGGTGCACTAAGATTCATAACTGGCTGTGATTATCGTACCCATCATTGTACTCTGTATTCACGGGTTAACTGGACATCATTAACTTCTTGCAGACACTCTCACTGGTACATTTTCATTTTTAAATCACTTCTTGGTCTGCTGCCTTCATACAGCTCCTCCTACATGTCTCTGCGTAAGTGCAGCTACAGTGTGCACTCTCAGTACATTATTACCTGCAGTGTTCCCTCAGTGACGATTGAACTAGGCAAAAGGGCCTTCTCCTACTCTGCTCCCGTTTCCTGGAAAATCTTACAAACAGATCTGAAGCTCTTGACCTTAACCTCTCTAAGTGGCTTTATGAATCTGTTGGTTAGTTAGTTAGTTAGTTTTAGTGTTAGTTTTCTACATTCGCCTTAGAATCTAGCTGTTTAGCCATCCTATTTGTTTTAAAAAAAAAAAAATCTGTATGACTTTTTATAACTGTTTATTTTTGTTGCTGTTGTGCATTGTTGTCATCATTCTTTGTTGAAATCAGGTCTCTCTTGTAAATGAGTCCTCGAGGCTCATTGGGATTTACCTGTCTATATATGGTATTAAAGACACAAATGGTAACATAACTTATGACGAGGAAAAAGTAAATAGTGTTTTTAGAGATTTTTATAAAACTCTATACACTCCACAAATAAATCCAACAGATGAAGATATTAATCAATTCCTGGAGAGAGTAATACTTCCAAAACTAGACAGTAGTCAATCATCAGAACTAGACTCACCATTAACATCAGATGAGCTCTGTGAAGCCATTAAAAACATGCCTAATAAGAAATCTCCAGGCCCAGATGGATATCCATTAGAATTTTATAAAGAGTTCTGGAACATCCTGGAACCAATATTTCACAGAACGCTACATGAGTCAGAAGAAAATGGCAGGTTTCCAACACATATGAATTCAGCCAACATTAGTCTACTATTAAAACCAGGCAAAGACCCAGTACTACCTACCAGTTATCGCCCCATCTCTCTTATTAATGTGGATGTTAAAATAATTAGTAAAGTCCTCTCTAAAAGATTAGAGAAAATAATTCCTCTCATTATTCATCCTGACCAAACTGGATTCATAAAAGGAAGACACTCAACCACAAACACACGCAGATTATATAATTTAATAGCGTATTCATATAGTAAAAATATTGAAACAACTATTTTGTCTTTGGACGCAGAAAAAGCATTTGATAGGGTAAACTGGAAATTTTTATTTGCTACATTGGGTAAATTTGGTTTTGGGGACCATTTCATTAATTGGTTAAAAATATTATATAACTCACCAAGAGCATGTGTCAGGACAAATAATCAAATATCTTCAAGCTTCTGTTTACAGAGGGGGACCAGGCAGGGATGTCCACTTTCACCTGCGCCATTTGCTTTTTTTATTGAGCCTTTAGCAGCAGCAATAAGACAAATTGCTGATATTAAAGGTATACTGTGTAGAAATATAGAACATAAAATTAGTCTTTATGCTGACGATGTTTTACTTCTTCTTCAGAACACAGAAAACTCAATATCTAATGTTATCGAATTAATAAACTCGTTCTCAAAAGTTTCTGATTATTCTATAAATTGGTCAAAATCTACAGCTCTTCCAATAAACTGCGTGTTTAATACTTCTCTCAATGAACGACTACAATTAGGTTACATTACATACTTGGGCATTAATATTTCTCCTAGATTGGAAGACTTAATAAAATTGAATCATATCCCAATTTTAAAGAACATTGAAGATGATCTTACTAGATGGAAATCTCTGCCCATATCACTTATGGGAAGAGTTGCCTCAGGAAAAATTATGGTCCTGCCGAGAATAAATTATTTATTCTCTATGATTCCAAATAAACCTTCAACTGAATGGTTTAAGTCACTGGACTCTTTGATATCTAAATTCCTTTGGAAAAATAAAACTCCACGTATTAGCTTAAAAGCATTACAGAAATCTAACGATACCGGAGGATTAGAACTTCCCAACTTCTATCACTACTATTTAGCCAATAGGTTACAATATATCTCAAAGTGGTTAAATCCAAATACATTAGATGAAACTTGGATAGACATAGAACAAACTTTATGTAATAATATTAAGATTTCAGATCTACCGTTTATTAGCACAAATATAAAAAGACATGTTTGCTTTAAAAGCATCAGTATTAGCTCTTCTCTGACAGCATGGTGGGAGTATTTGAAAATGACAAAATCTTCACTACTCCCCTGTAGACATACACCCATCTGGAACAATCCTGACATCCTACAAGAAAATAATATGTTAAATTTCCCAGGTTGGAGAGTCAAGGGAATTGAACGTCTGGAACACATATATGAAGGTGTAGATTTTATTCCATTTAATAATTTAATAATACAATTTGGCATTGAAAATAAATACTTCTTAGAATATCAACAAATTAAGTCTATCATAAAAAAGAAATTTAAGCTTAATAAAACTTTGTTAGAAACACCAATATGTGTGTTAGAGTTCCTTAATCTTAAATCCCCCAAATTATTATCTAAAATATACAAGAAATTGTCTAGAATCAATGACTCCATAATGCTACCTGTTGCAAAATGGGAATCAGATTTATCAATCAATTTTGACCAAAACACCTGGTCTCAAATATGTTTAAGAACATTTAAAATGACTAGAATCTCCAACTTACAATTAATACAGTATAAAGTTCTTTATAGAGTACATTATACAGGTCAGCGAATGTTTAGGATGGGATTTACATCATCTAACAACTGCTCACAGTGCACAGGCAATATTCCTGATGATTATATCCATGCACTCTGGTTCTGCCCACCCGTTCAGAGGTTCTGGGTCCAGGTTTGTGAAGACTTGTCTAAATGTCTGAAATGTAATATTCCACTCTCTCTGTCTGTTTGCTTATTGGCTATCTTGGAAGATGTTACCCTGGAACAAAATACATGTCGCATGATTTTCACTGCCTTATGCATCGCAAAGAAAACCATACCCCTGAATTGGAAAAATAAAAATAATCTTAGCATTAATCAGTATAAAAATCTTCTGTTAGATCATATTAGTCTTGAAACAGCATCTGCCGACACATTGGATCAATCTCTGTGGGCTCCTTTGATCGGCTCCGTTACATAGTGAGGGTGGGTAGTCTGGGATCTGACCTTGTGGGGCCTTGGGGTTGATGTGGAGGCGGGTGTATGGGTTTGGGGCGCCGGGGGGGGG
>NC_056507.1:40997418-41009728 GCF_014905685.2 Nematolebias whitei
GGCTGTGCTGGTGTGGGTTCGGGGTGGGCGCGGGGGCTTGGGGTTCTGGGGGCTTGTCGCCCGCGGGCTTGGGCCTGTGGGGATCGGGGATCTTGGGCTCTGGCGGGCGGTTCTGGGCGGGGGCCTTCGGCTCGCTGGTGGGTTGTGGGTTCATGGGCTGGGGGATTGGGTGTTTGGGGGCGTGACCAGTGGTCCCTAAGAGGGGGTAGTTTGACCCAGCCTAGGTGTCTAGTGTGCTATGTGTTTTGAGTGATGTCCGAATGAGGGGTGGGTGTAGTATTTCTTCTGGGGTGGGGACGGTGTGAATGTCCTTGGGGGCGGCCCGGGACTGTGCATGGCCGACTGGCTGGCCCCTTTCCTGTGGTGGGGGCTCGCTCCCGGTGCTTCCTGGCTCTGTCGGCGGTTGGGCGGGCGCTCTTGGCCAGGTCGTCCTGGTGGGGTTTGGCGGCGGGCTGACTGCGGTTTGTGGGGGTCCTGGCGGCCCTCGGATGTGTAGGCTGCTGGTACTGCTTCTGGCGGCCCTCAGGGCTCTGTCCCTCTCTGGTCTGGAGCTCAGCGGGCCTGGCGGTCGGTCCAGATGGAGAGGTGTCTTGGCCTCAATCCCTGGGCGGACCTTGGGGAACTGGGGGGGGGGGGGGGGGGGGGCTGTTGGGTCAGTGTGGGAGCTGACTCCCTGTGGGAGCATTTGCTGTCACAGTTATTTCTCCCCATCCCTCACCATGCACCTCCACCCTCTTCATTTCAATTCCACACATTCAGGGTTGTTTGGGCTCGGGTGTGCTGCAACAATTTTACATCTCTGTTGACCATAGCCACCTGGGACTCAATTTTATTGTACACGTTAGACATTCATTCATAACATCCTCATGACATTCACATATAGGAACTTGAGGTGGGCACATGGCTATGGGTGGTGGGATGAACTTACTCTCACCCCCTGTGCCTGTGCTCACTTACAACCGTTACATTTAGACACTAGGGTTTGGATAGAGTTGGGATGGAGGGGAAACTGGCATCATGCCAGCCTTTGCTCCTCCTTCTTTCCTTTTTAATGGCACTATACAACAACACACATCAACAGCACATCTAGAGGCGGAGGTGTATGTGTCGGGGTCTTATTTTTATATTTTTTTTCCCTCCCCCCTAGTTCCCTAACTGCCATTCCAGGGGTAGGGTCCGGGAGAAGGGCGGGCCGTCGGGTGTTGACCAGGACTATGTGGGGGTTCGGGGTCTGGGGGATTGCCGTGGGCGGTGCTGGCGCTGTGCTCTCCCTGGGGTTGTTTGGACCCCCTGAGCTTGGCTCTTGGGTGCCATGGTTGGCCCGCTGGCCGGGATGGCTGCCGGGGCCTGGCGGGCGGTCGGTTGGGGGCACGTGCTTGGTTGTTGGCGGTGTGTGGGGGTGGTCGGTGGCGTGTCCTCTTCATGATGGGGGGTGTCCTGTCGGCTGGGCATGGCCTGGGCCGGGTCTGGGATATTGGCTCTTCTCCGCTCGAGAATGAATGGGTTTACCTCCTGGGTTTGGGCATGGGCTGCCCCCTGTAGAGGGCGGGTACATGTCTTGGACCTGGGGGGTATAGAGTTCGTATCGGGAATAAGAATGAAATGTATCGTTATTGTATGTCTTTGAGTGAGTGAGTGTGAGAATGAGGCTGGGACTGTGTGATTGTGTCTGTGTATGAATGGGTATTTGTTAGGCCGAGACTTGGACTGCCCCCTCTTTGATACAACTGCGGGTGCTTGGCATCGCGCCCCTATCGCGCGGCCCCCTGGTGGGGTGTGCCCTTGCCTGCCGGCGCGCTTGGGGCCCTTGGAGTCGGGGGCTGGGCGCTTGGGCGTGTGTCGGCCCAGCCTGGTGTCTGCCTGGTGGGGCTCGGGTCCTCTGGCCCTGTCAGGCCTTGGCCTGGGTGGTGTGGATCCTCGGTGCCCGGGCCTCTGTGCCCGGGCCTGGACCTGCATCGGTGCAGCGGGTTTCGGCGGGGGCCTATGAGTTTGTTGCTGTTGGCCCCGGGGGGTCACTGTATGTGGTCGCTGGTGGTGATCTTCCGGCTCTCCCCTGTGGTCCGATCTGGGGGGGGGGGGGGGGGGGGTGGTTCTTCCTGTGTGGGTGGCCCTGGGGGCTCCGCGGTCGGGGTTCCTCCTGGGGTCTTGGGCTCTGGTTCCCCCTTTTTTCGTCTGCCTCTGGTCTTGGGGGTCGGGTCTCTGCTGCTTCACAGTTACTATTAAATGTTCTATTAGAGAAGCACTTATGCATGCTCACAACCACACAAAAATAGAAGCAGGGATGTTTGTGTAGGCTTTATATGTAGATATATAGATATGTATATGAATGTATATTCATGTGTATGTATGTATGTATATAGGCGTAGGTATGGGCATATATATTTATGGAAACTTACTGCAAAGCCATGAATATTTTAAGTTCTTTATACATATGTATTTTGTTGCTGTGTTTTGTCATGTTCTTTGCAGGTGAACAGACAGTGGCCGGGTGTTTTGCCGTGTGCTCTCTTTGTGTATTTTTCTTATATTTTGGAGTCTTACTTTGTCTTTTCTTTCTTTCTATCCTATTAAAAAAAAAAAAACTACACTAGATAGTCACTAGAATAAATATTTCATAATAATGGTGTGGAGAGGATGGCTGTAAGGGGAGAAGGGAGGCCATCAAAAAAAAAAGAAAGAAAAAAGAAATCAGGTCTCTCTTGTAAATGAGTCTTTGAGGCTCATTGGGATTTACCTGTCTAAATAAAGGTTGAATGAAAAAAAAATAATAATAACATTTATATATAAAGGCCTTTTAAACCTTTTCCACACTCTTGCAATATTCTAAACAATGTTCTATTTCATATAGGCTTCACCCTTTAAGAGCTGCCACTGGTGGGTTTATCCCTAAGGCGCTCTGCGCTGCACTGAAAACTTTGGTCCACTTGCGAACACTTGCTGTGTGGGCCTCTCCCCCAGTCCATATAATTTACAGTGAGACTGGGAATCGGCTCCCATTTTTTCTTCAGCTAGCTAGCTAGCACTGTCAGAAGAACAAAGAAGGAAAGTTGTCCAGCTTTGACCGGCACAACCTTTGCTAAGGCTGCCTGGGTCTCCGCCACGCCAACCTCCTGCCGTCCCCGTGAGCTCTTCCTCCCCGAGGAGAAGCAGATGAGCAGCTTTGTTCAAGGTAAGCACCGAGGAGTACTTTTCCGTGGCGGGCTGCTACCCGCTGGACGACGCCATTGCCTTTTCTAATGTTTTTTCCTCGCGGTAATTGAATGATTTCCTCGAAAAAAGGCGATGTTAGCAGCAGCCTCGTTGAATGTTTATTCAGTGGCGGGCCACTACCCACTGTACGACACCACAGCCTTTCTAACGTGTTTTTTCTTGAGGTAAATCGGATGATTTCTTCGAAAAAGGCGTTGTTGGCAGCAGCTCCGCTGAATTTTTTTTTTCTGTGGCGGGACGCTATGAGTGAGACGATGCCACCGCCTTCTTTGTCGCAGAGTCACGCAGTGAACCGTATGACTCCTCCGAGAAAGGTGATGTGGAGCTGCCCCTTCCCTCCTGGAGAGCATAGTGATGGAAGACGAGTGGCCGAGTGAATGCTCAGCCACCTCGTATCTTCCCACGTCGGCGACCACACCACTCCGAGCCGTCAGTGCCCTCCTCTTGGAGCTGCCCGACATAATAACTTAACATAACATGAACATAACTTCAGCTGTTTCAGAATGCTGCTGCTCATCTTTTAACTGGCACCAGAAAAAGAGAGCACATCACCCCTGTCCTAAAATCACTACACTGGCTCCCAGTTCGTTTCCGGATTAATTTTAAGGTTCTTTTGTTTGTATTCAAATGTCTTCATGGTCTCGCCCCACAGTATCTGTCCGACCTTCTCCAGCCGTACAATCCCTCACGCTCTCTTAGGTCAGCTGATCAGCTGCTTTTGGCCATCCCAAAGTTCAACAGGAGGCTGAGAGGTGACCGAGCGTTCTCAGTCGCTGTCCCTAAACTGTGGAACGAGCTGCCTCTGCACGTCAGACAAGCTGACTCACTTCCTGCTTTTAAATCTGCTCTGAAGACTCTTTTTTTTTTCTTTGGCTTTTAACGCAGCTTGAAATGTTGTCTTTACTGTTTTATGTTATTTGTTTTATTGTTGTTACTGTTTGCTGCTTTATGATTTGGTAGTTCATTACTTTTATTGTATTTGTTGAATTCATTGTTTTTATGCTTGTATGTGTTAGTGTACAGCACTTTGGCCAATGGTGTTGTTTTAAATTGCTTTATAAATAAAGTTGTATTGTATTGTATTGCATTGTATAATCCAGGAGGATGTTAACACATGGGACTTTCCATCCCTCGCCTCCCTCTGCCCTGATCGGATGATCTGGCAGCAAGGTTGGCTCCGCCCGGGCTCATTGCCCTGACCCTATCTGGCCTTGCTGTCCAGTTGTGACGTCACACTGGAACGAGGCTGCAGCTGGGCTGGCAAGCTGAAGACAGCCGTCTTCACCTTCGCCTCCATCTCCAGAGTGGAGGGTTTTACCGATTGGTGTTTTACCCTTGGTCCCCCTCCCCCTCCTGGAGCCAAGCCTGGCAGGTGGCACTTGGGGAAAACGCTTCCAGGATGGACCATCAACCTGTCCCTCCAGGGAAGCATGAACAGATGGTGACAAGGTCTCCAACTGAGCTCACCAGTGATCATTCCAAACAACAACAACGCCGCCCTGCTGGCCTACAGCATCTCGAAGTGGCTGGAAGAAGCAGACCTGCTGGAGGAGACAAAGAGCTCTCTCTGTAAAGCTGCTGATGTCATCTTAAACATGTGCCACCTCTGCGATTTGCCTGTCCCGCATTGCCGCCTGGATGACCATGATTCAGAGGATCACTTGGCTCCGCCTCTCGCCATCCGTGTCCGAGAGGCTGCAGAAAGACCTGCTGGAGGGCCCCATCAACCTAGAGGTGCTGTTCAGGACCAACTTCAGGACCATCCTTGAGGAATCGCAGAGGTCTGAGGAGGTCTCAGAGACTGTACACCGTCTGGTGATGTCACAGTCCATCTGCCCCTCTGGCCGCTGGAGGGACTGCCTTGGCCAGCAACAACACCAGAGGTGCTCCACAGCTGCGGCAGCGATTTCACGCCCCACTCCTCCGCCGGCCCCCTCCACCAAGTAACAGATCCTTGAGGGGAAGGTATGTTTTTTGATGATGTATGTTTTTGATATTAAACAGAAACACCTCTGAAAGTTTTTTCATCTGAGTCCGTCAGATCAGCTGATCTCTGACCTGCCTCTCTTCAAACATACCCCACACAGAACGAGCCAGTAATCTCTAAACAGAGTTTTACAAGGCACCACAGTTCAGTAAATATCGCAACACTCGTCTACCACATCAGCTAAAATTATGTTTTTTCAGCAGACTGAGTCTGGTAAAATCCCTCCGCTCTCAGCCAGAGCCTATTTTTAATTTCTGCTGTTTTTCTGCCCACTCACAGCGCAGCGGGAGTAAACATGTTTCTCCACGACAGCTGCAGCCTCCACCGAAACGGCGTCTCACTCAGAAGCGCTCACGCCTCCTTCGGTGCGTGCTGACTCACCTCAGCTCTATGTGAGACCGCAGCCTGGGACCAGCACAGAGGCAAATATACAGCCTTTTTTCTGTCGGAGCCCCCATCGGGTTCCCCTGGAGAATCTCCGGAGCGAGTGATGGCAGTAAGGATTTTTTAGTATGGTTAACCTTCATGAGAAATAGGACACAACACAAAAGCATGCCCGCTCTTTGAGCGCTACTCAGAGTGGCAGCGAGTGTGTTCCCTGGGCAGATGGATGGACCATCTGATCAGAAGGGGTTACACGCTACAGTTCACAGCTCAACCCCCACCGTTTCAGAGGGATTATAGAGACGTTTCTGTCTTCTCCAGAACAGAGCTCATCTCTCCAGTCACAAGTTCAGGAATTTCTGACAAAAAACTTGTTTTCCAGAGCTCCCATTAGCTGTTGGAGAACTTCACCAGAACGACTGGTTTTCACCTCCATAGAGCTGAAGAGCGCATATTTCACATTTCCATTATTCTGAAACACCCCACGCACGTTCTCGAAATGCATGGAGATGGCTCTGCAGTCGTTACACATGGCAGGAATGAGAAATCCTTTTATCTGGACGATCGGCTCTTATTAGCTCAGTCCAGTTAGAAAGCTGTCGCACAGACCAAAACACTAGTGTTACACCTGCTAACCTGGGGTTTCTATAAACTGGGAAAAACTTCTGTTCATCTGTCCCAGATGATTGTTTATCTGTAAGTGGAGCTAACTCAACTACAATGAGGGTCATTTATCACAAATGAGAGCCGAAGCTCTGTCAGCTCAGCTCCGCCGTGTTAAACCCTGCACCATAGTGACAGTTCTGCCTGCCATGCGATGCTTGGGATGATGTCAACAGCCCACATCGTGGTTCCGTTGGGCCTACTTCACATGAGACGCCTTCAGAGATGGTTCTCCCGCCTGCGCATAGATCCTGTGCACCAGAAGAGGTGGATTATCTTTTTGCCCCCCTCCATGAGAAACGATCTGAATCACTGGGGAAACCCCCTCATTCTGTCAGAGGGAGTTCCCATCAGCAGGCCTACATCACACGTCTCAGTTTTCACAGATGCGTTCCTCTCAAGTTGGGAGGAATGTGTCTGTCCCAAGCAGTGGGATCACAGTGGCTGGACCACATGTCGCTTCACATAAATGTGCTAGAAAGTTTTTTTTCACGGTCTGAAACGTGACTCAGCATTTTGGCCCTGCTGTAGGATCAGCATGTTCTGATCCACACAGACAACAAATGACGTCAGTTTACATAAACCATCAGGGAGGTGTGCGCTCAGCCCAACTGTTATGTATCGTGAAACAGCTGTTGTGTTGGCCACACAGGAACCTGCTCTCCATCAGAGCAGTGTACTTTCCCAGCGTTCCTGAACAGGCGAGCGGATATCATGTCGAGGGGCAGTCCCCGCCACAGAGACCGAAGCCTCCATCCCGAGCTGTTTTTCTCGTTTTTTTGGAGCAGATTTTGGACGAGCACCAGTGGATCTGTCCGCCCCATGGGAGAACGCCCAGTGCCAATTATGGTTCTCACTGATCCCACGAGACGACCCACCATTAGGAGTGGATGCCTTCACTCACAGCCAGTGGCCAAAAAAATTCTCCTTTATGCGTTCCCTCCTGTCCTGCTGATATCACGGACCCTGGACAGGGTCCGGGAGGAAGAACCGTCAGTCACCCTCGTAGCTCCTGAACGCATATGTGCTCCATGGTTCCCGAATCTGCAACGACTGATATCGGGTCGGCTGTGGAAACTGTTGTGGGGGGGGCACTCTCCTCCAGGCAAGAAGAGCGATTAGGAGTTACCCAGAAATAGGTCAGCATCTTTGGGTCTGTCCGCTGAACAGATCCGTTTAGAAAAGATGGGCCTCCTACAGCATGTGGTGCGTACGTTCAGGGTGCACAAGCTGCTTCCACCACAACATTGTGCACATCAAGTGGACAGCTTTTCTCAGCGTTGGTGCATGGAGAAAGGTGTAGAGGCCATCTCATGTCCACTAGGTGGTATGTTGTCCTTTCTGCAGCAGCGGATGGACAGGGATCTAGCGTTCAGCACAATTAAGACTTATGCTATAGTTATTTCTCCCTGTCACGAGGTTTTCGGTGACAGAACAGTTTTTAATCGTCCATTGATGAAGCGTTTCCTGAAAGGTGTACGGAGACACAGACCGGTGTCACGTCCACTAGCTCCACAGTGAGACCTAATGATGGTCCTACACGCTCTGATCACAGCTCCTTCTGAGCCTTTAGTTTCAGGTCTCTCTTGTAAATGAGTCCTCGAGGCTCAATGGGATTTACCTGTATAAATAAAGGTTGATTGATAGATCAGGTTTTACTTAAATTTCTGTCATTTAAAACAGCCCTGCTGTTAGCTCTGACATCGGCAAAGAGAGTGAATGATTGTCTGTTCTCTCTGTTGCTCCCTCATGTCTCAGAATTCAAGCTGACAGCAATTCAGTCGTACTGCATTTTAACCCTGCTCTGAAAAGCATCACAAGCTCATTCAGATCGAGAGTGATAACCTTGGATGTGTTTTTATCCTCTTCCTCATAATTTTAAGGAGGAAGCAACATCTCACCTCCTTCTGTCCTATGCGCACATTTTTTCATGTTACGTGGTGCACACGGCCGCACTGCACCGTTTTCAGCGTATGTTCGTGCATTACTGGGACAGCTCTTCAGAATGTCCTCTACCCACCCAGCACCTCTCACACTGGTTGTGTGAGGCTATTTCTGAAGCTTACAGTTCATCTGGACTGGATCCTCAAGAGAATCTCAGCACATTCCACCAGAGGGCTTTCATCCTCCATGGCTCTGCATGGAGGGATGACAGTGGAGGATATTTGTATGGCGGCTGCCTGGCCATCGTCATGTTCAATTATTCGTTTTTAATCTATGTGATGTTTCTACTTTCTCCATGACCCATTCTGTTCTCAGGGTTCTGACAGAATGATTATTATTTGTTTCATGGAGCTTCACTTTTGAGCTTACACCTGCCTGCATGTAGTTGTAGTGTGAGATATTTATTATCAGTCACAAGTTGATGACTGCTGATTTTATCGTTATTAATCGGTTCATCCTGTGGAGCTGTTGGTCTGTTCTGTTCTTCATTACACTGTTACAATTCGTATCCTCCATTGTTCCTATTCACAGCAGCAGGTCTGCTATCTCAGCCTTTTTCTTCACCAGAGATCTTCTCCGGTGCGCTCCTGCGCATGGAGCACGCAATTACGCAGCGTGTGATTACGCACACAGAAGGCTGAGTGATGAAAGGGTTTTTTTTTGTGTGTGCAAGCGGGTGCTTCATGTTGTGTCTGAATGGACCCAGTGAGGCATAGACTACATCCTGCTTCACCTTTAACCCACCAGCGACAGCTCTTAAAGGGCTAAGCCTATACGAAATATAGAATCTGGGGTTACAGTACGTAACCAACGTTCTGAGTATAGGTGTAGCTCTTTAAGCGCTGGGCCTCACTGGTTCCTAAATAGCTGAAGAAAAAAAGCTATTTGGGAGCTGATTCCTGGTGTCACCATAATTTATATGAACTGGGGGAGAGGCCCACACAGCAGGTGGGCGTGGACTAAAGTTTTCAGTGCAGCGCTGAGCGCCTTAGGGATAAACCCACCAATGACAGCTCTTAAAGGGCTACGCCTATACTCATTGAATCTGGGGTTACAGTACTTAACCAACGTTTCTAAACTCTTATGTTCTAAAACAGTGTAGAATGTCCAACATTTTTCAGTCAGGTCATCTGGACAGTTTCTTTTTTTTTTTTTTTTTTGTGCTGAAATGTTTCGCCTTCGATCCGGAAGGCTTCATCAGTCAAGGAAACACACAACAAAACTGATTCTTCCTCCAACAGTTAACTCCAATGTGGAACAAACCAGTTCTGCTTGTGATTAGATGGTCTCTTCGGTACGCGCCTCCTCCATTGCCGGCCCTCTTCCTTGTTGACAGTCTTGTCAAACTGGTTGAAAACAACAAAGCAGAATGTCATGATTTCCCTCTCTGTGCCTTCACTGCTCTCAGTCACCTTGCAAGCTATCTTGGCCATGCCCACTTCTCTGCTCTGCAAGCAGATCAGCTGTTCAGCTGCAGCAGGAAGTTTATCCTGCAGTAAGGGTTCCACAGTGGCACAGGAGGAAGCTTTTTCTGTAGCTCTGGGCTGCACAAATGAGCAGTAAGTGCTAAATAATTTAAAATAAATTTAAATAAAAATTCCATGCCGATTGTGCGGCTCATCCGTGTATCAGCCAATTGTGTGTCATGTCCAATCTTATTTTGAAAAACCGCAATAGAGCGAATCTGCAATAAACGAACTGCAAAGTAGCGAGGGACTACTGTATCCTGAATAGCAACCCAAAGACCACACTCAAAAATCTATGCATGACTATTATTTTCCCCTTTTTTCAGCACAAAACTTTTCTAATGTAAAACAGGAAAAATGGACAAAGTCATGGAACGTTTACATTTATTTAAATAAAATTATGAACATAAAATGAAGACTATATACACTATATACAGTATTGTATATTCTTACATTTAGCAGGGTCAGCTGTGGCTGAGTGGTTAGAGCAGTCGTCCTCCAATGGGAGAGCTGGGAGTTTGATTCAACCAGCAGTTACATGCTGAAGTGTCCCTGGACAAGACACTGAACCCCTCATTGCCTCTGATGTGTGTTCCATCAGTTGTTGAACGTGATAAAGCTCTGATTATTCTTTGTAGATATAGTAGAGTGCTGTATGAATGGGTAAAAGAAGGCACAGATTGTGTTGTAAAGTGCTTTGAGTATCTTGAAAAGATAGAAAGGTGCTATATACTATATATCCATGTAACATTTATAGCCTTTTTCTTCTTCTTTCGTCAGCTCCCTTCCTCGGGGGTCGTCAGAGCAATCTAACTTGCACGAAAACTTGACAATTGTTTTTACGCCAGATGCTCTTCCTGATGCAACCACAGACCACCAAGCTACCACAAAGCTCTGTGTGGAGCAGAGCTGCCATCTAGGTCTCCCAGATGAGCAGATGGTGAGGGTTAAGGGCCTTGCTCAAGGGCCCAGAGTGGGGCAAATGAGGGTGGACGCAGGTGTGGGTGCTTCAACTTTCCCACCTTGATTTTGATATGGTCAGTCTAGGGAGTCAAACTGGTGATCTTCCAATCACAGGCTCACCTTCTCTAACCTCTGTGCCACCACTCCACATATTTAAAGCTTTCTTTGAATGCTCTAAAAATCCAGACAGTTTGCTACTGGTTTTTCAGCATCCTATTTTGGCTACTCTCTTTGACTCCCTTCTGCATTAAGCTGAACTAACTTTTCTCACATCAACACTTCCCACCTTTGATGTGGTCGTTTGTGAACTCTATAGCTTGCGATGGGTGGTGGCGTGCTGCTGTAGGCTAGATAGCTCACCAAAAGCAGAATACTGTTTGTAGTGCTGCCCCACAGTAAATCATGTTTCGGCAGTGCGCTGGAGATGCAGCCCCTGGCAGCTCCCAGACGGCCTTTAGCTCTGGCTCCCCTCTTTTAGTGCCACTCTCTAATTTCAGAGCTGGGACCCTGCCCACCACTGTGTCTATACCACATTCCCACTAACCAGAGACGGACAGTCTGCCTGCATGTCTGGCTGCTTTCTCTCTTAGTGTCTTGCTTGCTTTTTGTCTCTTTGCCTTTTTGTCTCCCTATCATTCTTTTTACTCTCACTCTTTGCTATTTTGCCTACTCTTTAGTGGTTCTTGGCCTTTCCTTCCCAGACTTTACCTTTCTTCTTTCCTCTGTCACTATCTAGTTATCTGACTTGGGATTATAGTTCTGTACTCTCATTCACAGTATCTAAATCATGTAGTACCCTGCTTCTGTCTCTCATCAGCGGTGCCATTCCCAGCCTCTGTCAAAATCAGTCTAACACCCACTGTGGGCCTGCTCGATGGTTGAAAATATGCCTACTACTTTTTTATTTTAACTGCTTAACTTTTGCTGGACCCTGTGAGATATTTTTGCTCATATGATTTACTGTCTTGGCCCCATGACCTAGGCACATTTTGGTTTGACCTGACCACTAATATACTTCTTCATCAAGCAGTTCATTATCAGCATGAAGGTGTGAATTTCCTTAAACTCGTTTAGAAGGGGTCAACGTACAGTTCATGAAAATGACGTCTGTGTTTTATTGGGACCTGAAGCCTTGCCATTACATAGTGATAAAAACCCTTGGTGCCATTTTCCATTTGAGTGGTATTAAATTAGTCTACTGCATGAAACAATAAAAGAGCTGTGCATAATGCCAGCCTATTGAAACTACAACAGAGGTTTTAAGTGCAAATGTCTCTGCTACCTGGGAGCATATAAAGTGCCTTATGTAGTTACTGTATTTATGGCATGTGGGTTTTCTAGTGATGTCCCAGTGACACATGGTACCAAGTATCAGATTAGTTGAGGACAGATACAACTCCATTTGTAAATGACAAATGGACTGGACTTGTATAGCACCTTTCTATGTTGTCAAGACACTCAAAGCTCTTTACAACACAAAAACACTTGGTGGATTCGAACACCCAACACTTTCATTAGAGGACGACTGCTCTAACCACTCAGCCACAGCTGAGTTATGATTCAAGTTATGTATTTTTGCACAAATAATAAAACACAAATATCACTTCTGCGTTTTCTTATTGTCTAAAGACAGTTTTAAGCATATTTAAACCTAGCTTGGTTCTTTTGCTTATATATATACATATATATATAT
>NC_056507.1:41009828-41012188 GCF_014905685.2 Nematolebias whitei
TATATTTTGGCCCAGGACCGATCGGCCGCTCCCCCCCATCGGTCACTCTGAGCGCACCCTGCCGGCCAGGTGACCCCTCAAGCTGGGGAGTCATTGCATGAAGGTCCGGTGTTTTTTCTCTCTCTCTCTGGACCTCAACAAACTCTTATCTGGACCTTTGTGGTTCTACCCGGTTCCCACAAATATCGCCGGGTGGTATTTTGCTCGTTTTCAGCTGGACTGGCCCTCGTGGTGTCTCCATAGGTGTGGGGGAAGTGTACCTGTGTCCCTCAAATTGGACCAGAACCGAACCGAGGTGGCTGTGGGGGATTTCGTCTTCAACAGAGCCGGTCTCAGCTTCAGTGAGCAGCCCGTTACTTTCACCGAAGGATTTTCCACCTCCGTGGAGTCGTTGTGTTCACCTGGAGGAGACGCTCTGGTGCTTTGAAGCGCCGCCGGACCGGAGCAGAACTGTGCCGCCGGACCGGGCCGCCGAACTGGGCCGCTGGACCGGAGGAGAACCGCGCCGCCAGACTGGGCCGCCGGACCGGAGCAGAACCGTGCCGCCGGACTGGGCCGCTAGACCGTAGCAGAACCGGGCCAGGGATATTTTCAGCCTTTTCGTCTCTTGTGCTTGGAGCGCCGGAGCCGAACTGGATCAGAACCGAACCGGACCAGTTGCCGACTTCAGCCTCAGCCTCTCCGGTCAGTCTCATTTTTTCACCGGGGGTGCCCCGTGCTGTCGGGTGCTGAGAAGCGGAGGAGCAGAGTAAAGGAGCGGGTCTGCGTGGTGCTCAAGAGAAGTTCGGAGTTTGTATCGGAGTTTCTCAGGCCTCCATCCAAACTCACCTGGATAATAATTAATTTTATTCCGGATCACGTTGTTGGCCCCTGTTGATCTGAAACAAGCTTGGATCATGCCTTTCACTTCAGGAGGATTTTCTGGCAGCTCGCTCTGCTATTTGCTGCGAATTATCTGTTTCTGTTTCGGCCTGTTGATTCTGGACCCAGCATCTGTTTCCAATGGGAGCATCCATCCATCCATCCATCCTTCTTCACTGGGGGGCCGGAGCCCCCCTCAGCCCAACTCAAACTGCAGTTGGGCCAACTCGTCGGGTTTGTTTGCCCATTTGAACTGTGTCGTTTTATGGTCTGAAACTTTTCTGCATCATTCATATTACTGTCACTATTTTCAGTTCTCAGATTATCTGGAGTCACTGAATCTTGTTAATACACCTGAATCTGTCCATCACTGCAACTTTCACTGTTTTTGGGTTCTGAATGATCGCGTCTTCATTAATGTTTCTCATGGTTCGATCATGGGGGCTAATTGTCACACTGTTAACTCCTGTAATTACACATCAGTCACAAAAAACTCAAGAAAATGTCTGATAATAATTTTGTTACTGCTCTCAGGGATTCAGCCCAACCCTGGACCCCCCACTAATTACAGCACACCAAATGACTTTAAAAACGCCTCTGGGCTCCATTTTCTGCATGTAAATGCTCGTAGCCTTCTGAAAAAACTTGATGCTTTGAAAATTCTGGTCAGTTCTTCTGGGGCAGATGTTATCTTTATTTCTGAATCCTGGCTCAACAAATCTGTAATGAATAATGACGTGGCAATCAATGGATTTAACATCTACCGCTGTGATCATCAAAAAAGGGGGGGTGGAGTCATTATTTACATTAGAGATTCTCTGGTTTCTAGTCTTGTGACTTCCAAAACAATTCCAAACCAGTTTGAAGCCTTATCTGTAAATATCACCTTGAAAGGAGGCCAGATTTTAACTGTAGTCTGCTGCTATCGCCCCCCCACAGCTTCACCTGAGGCATTAATTGCCATGAAGGAATTCCTTGGTAATTTAAAATTCAAAGAGATCTTTTTGGCTGGAGATCTCAACATTGATTGGTGTAAGTCGACCCCCCTCTGTGACAAATTCAAGGAATGTTGCTTGACTTTTAATCTTACCCAACTTATCAATTCTCCCACTAGATTAAATAAAAACCATCCTGAAAATTCCTCCATCTTAGACCTGTTTCTAACTAATATGCCTCACAAATTCCCTGGTACAGGTGTATTCGCTGATCTTTTGAGTGATCACTGTGTGACAGCTGCTTTGAGAGATCCTGATGCATGCTCAATAACCCAGGTAGAAAAATCTAAAAAAGTTAAATCTGGTCCTCTGGACATTCAAAAAAAACAAAACAAAGCAAATCAACAAAAAATGTAGAAATGTTTCGTCTCTCATCCAAGAGACTTCTTCAGTCTGAGGTGCTGTTTTCAGCTCAGTCTCTTAAATAGCACCTTCTCAGAGTGGATCAAACAGTTTTGCTGCTGACAACCAAAACCAGCTGATCACATGCTCAAGAAGGACCAT
>NC_056507.1:41017188-41032484 GCF_014905685.2 Nematolebias whitei
ATGGTGTCCCCATTGAGTTTGTTGATTCCTATAAATATTTGGGTATCTTGGTCGACTCACATCTCTCTTTTAAGCTCCATGTGGAAAACTTGGTAAAGAAACTGAAAGTTAAACTGGGTTTCTTTTTCAGAAACAGATCCTGTCTAACCCTGAATGCTAGAAAACGCCTTGTATCTGTGACTTTCCTTCCCTCAATTGATTATGGTGATATTATTTACATGAACGTTCCTACAAGAACCTTGCAGATGTTGGATGCTGTCTATCATGGTGCACTAAGATTCATAACTGGCTGTGATTATCGTACCCACCACTGCACACTGTATTCACTGGTTAACTGGACATCATTAACTTCACGCAGACTCTCTCACTGGTAAATTTTCATCTTTAAATCACTTCTTGGTCTGTTGCCTTCATACATCTCCTCCTACATGTCTCTGCGTGAGTGCACCTACGGAGTGCGCTCTCAGGACATTATTACATGCAGTGTTCCCTCAATGAGGACTGAACTAGGCAAAAGGGCCTTCTCCTATTCCGCTCCTGTTTCCTGAAACATCTTACAAAAAGATTTGAAGCTCTCGACCTTGACCTCTCTAAGTACATCCATCCATCCATCCATCCATTTTCTTCCGCTTATCCGGGGTCGGGTCGCGGGGGTAGCAGCCTAAGTAGGGAGGCCCAGACTTCCCTCTCCCCAGCCACTTGGGCCAGCTCTTCCGGGGGAATCCCGAGGCATTCCCAGGCCAGCCGAGAAACATAGTCCCTCCAGCGTGTCCTGGGTCTTCCTCTGGGCCTCCTTCCGGTGGGACGTGTCCGGAACACCTCACCAGGGAGGTGTCCAGAAGGCATCCTAAACAGATGCCCAAGCCACCTCAACTGGCTCCTCTCGACGTGGAGAAGCAGCGGCTCTACTCCGAGTCCCTCCCGGATGATCGAGCTTCTAACCCTGTCTCTAAGGGAGAGCCCAGACACCCTGCGGAGAAAACTCATTTCGGCCGCTTGTTTCCGAGATCTCATTCTTTCGGTCACATCCCAAAGCTCATGACCATAGATGAGGGTGGGAACGTAGATCGATAGGTAAATTGAGAGCTTCGCCTTTTGACTCATCTCTCTCTTCACCACGACAGACCTGTACAGCGCCTGCTTCACTGCAGACGCTGCACCTATCCGCCTATCGATCTCACGCTCCATTTTTCCCTCATGTTTGAACAAGACCCCAAGATACTTGAACTCCTCCACTTGGGGTAGGACCTCCTCCCTGACCCAGAGAGGGCACTCTACCCTTTTCCGGCTCAAGACCATGGCCTCGGATTTGGAGGAACTGATCTTCATCCCGGCCGCATCGCATTCGGCTGCGAACTGTTCCAGCAAAAGCTGTAGATCATGATCTGATGAAGCCAATAAAACCACATCATCTGCAAAAAGCAGAGACGCAATCCTAAGGCCACCAAAACGGATCCCCTCAACACCTTGGCTGCGCCTAGAAATTCTGTCCATAAAAGTTATGAACAGAATCGGTGACAAAGGGCAACCTTGGCGGAGTCTAACTCTCACCGGGAACAAACCCGACTTACTGCCGGCGATGCGGACCAGGCTCTGACACCGGTCATACAGGGACCTAACAGCCCGTATCAAAGGGCCCGGTACCCCATACTCCCAGAATACCCCCCACAGGGCCCCCCGAGGGACGTGGTCGAACGCCTTCTCCAAGTCCACAAAGCACATGTAGACTGGTTGGGCAAACTCCCACGCACCCTCCAGGACCCTGCTGAGAGTGTAGAGCTGGTCCAGTGTCCACGGCCAGGACAAAAACCGCACTGTTCCTCCTGAATCCGAGGTTCGACTATCCGACGGACCCTCCTCTCCAGAACCCCCGAATAGACCTTACCAGGGAGGCTTAAGAGCGTGATTCTCCTGTAGTTGGAACACACTCTACGGTCCCCCTTTTTGAATAGGGGGACCACCACCCCGGTCTGCCAATCCGGGGGAACTTCCCCCGATGTCCACGCAAAATTGCAGAGTCGCGTAAGCCAACACAACCCTACAATATCCAGAGCCTTAAGGAACTCTGGGCGGATCTCATCCACCCCTGGGGCCCTGCCACCGAGGAGCTTTCTAACCACCTCGGTGACCTCAGCACAAGAGACTGGAGGGCCCGACCCAGAGTCCCCAGGCTCCGCTTCCTCAGTGGAAGATGTGCCGGTGGGATTGAGGAGGTCTTCAAAGTATTCCGCCCACCGACCCACAACATCC
Source organism: Nematolebias whitei (assembly GCF_014905685.2). Taxonomy (NCBI): domain Eukaryota; kingdom Metazoa; phylum Chordata; class Actinopteri; order Cyprinodontiformes; family Rivulidae; genus Nematolebias; species Nematolebias whitei. The sequence continues at coordinate 41,019,439 of NC_056507.1, forward strand.
CGAGTTGAGGTGAGCAGCACACCACCCCCACTATAAACAGTGTTGGTGGCGTACCGCTTTCCCCCCCTGAGACGCCGGATGGTGGACCAGAATCGTCTCGAAGCTGTGCGGAAGTCGTTCTCCATGGCCTCTCCGAACTCCTCCCATGCCCTAGTTTTTGCCTCAGCAACCACCCGAGCTGCATGTCGCTTGGACTGCCAGTACCCATCAGCTGCTTCCGGGGTCCCACAGGCCAAAAAGGCCCGATAGGACTCCTTCTTCAGCCTGACAGCATCCCTCACCAACGGTGTCCACCATCGGGTTCAAGGGTTGCCGCCGCGACAGGCACCGACAACCTTGCGGCCGCAGCTGTGGTAAGCCGCCTCGACAATAGAGGCACGAAACATGGTCCACTCAGACTCAATGTCCCCCACCTCCCCCGAAACATGTTTGAAGTTCTCCCGGAGGTGGGAGTTGAAACTCCGTCTCACAGGAGACTCTGCCAGACGTTCCCAGCAAACCCTCACAATACATTTGGGTCTGCCAGGTCTGACCGGCATCCTCCCCCACCATCGGAGCCAACTCACCACCATGTAGTGATCAGTTGACAGCTCCGCCCCTCTCTTCACCCGAGTGTCCAAGACATGTGGCCGCAGATCAGATGAGACGATGACAAAGTCGATCATCGAACTGCGGCCTAGGGTGTCCTGGTGCCAAGAGCACATATGGACACCCTTATGCTTGAACAAGGTGTTCATTATTGACAATCCATGACGAGCACAGAAAACCAACAACAGAACACCACTCTGGTTCAGATCAGGGGGGGCGTTCCTCCCAACCACATCCCTCCAGGTCTCACTGTCATTGTCCACATGAGCATTGAAGTCCCCCAGCAGAACAAGGGAGTCCCCAGAAGGTGCACTTTCCGGTACCCCCTCCAAGGACTCCAGAAAGGGTGGATAATCTGAACTGGCGTTTGGTGCATAGGCACAAACGACAGTCAGAACCCGTCCCCCCACACGTAGGCGGAGGGAGGCCACCCTCTCGTTCACGGGGGTGAACCCCAATACACAGGCACCAAGTTGGGGGGCAATAAGTACGCCCACGCCTGCTCGGCGCCTCTCACCAGGGGCAACTCCAGAGTGGAAGAGTGTCCAGCCCCTCTCAAGGAAACTGGTTCCAGAGCCTGAGCCATGCGTAGAGGTGAGTCCGACTATTTCTAGCCGGAACCTCTCAGCCTCACACACCAGCTCAGGCTTTTTCCCCACCAGTGAGGTGACATTCCACGTCCCAATAGCCAGCTTCTGTAGCCGAGGATCAGACCGCCAGGGTCCCCGCCCTCGGCCACCACCCATCCCACATTGCACCCGACCCCTTTGGCCCCTCCCACAGGTGGTGAGCCCATGGGAAGGGGGACCCACCTCTCCTCTTCGGGCTGTGCCCAGCCGAGCTCCATGGGTAAAAGCCCGGCCACCAGGCACTCGCCCGCATGCCCCACCTCCAGGCCTGGCTCCAGAGTGGGGCCCCGGTGACCCACGTCAGGGCAAGGGAACACTAGGTCCATTTGTGTTTCTCATCATTGGGGTCTTTGGGCTGCACTTTGTCTGGTCCCTCACCTAGGACCTGTCTGCCATGGGTGACCCTACTAGGGGCATAAAGCCCCTGACAGCATAGCTCCTAGGATCATTGGGACACTCAAACCCCTCCACCACTGTAAGGTGGCAGCCCAGGGAGGGGGACATCTCTAAGTGTCTTTAAGAATCTGTTGGACACCTGGCAGGGACCAATGCTGACATGTTCCTGTTTTTAGTTTTCTACATTTGTCTTGGAATCTAGCTGTTTTTTGTTTTGTTACCTTTTCCTTTTAGCCATCTTATTTGTTAAAAAAAAAAAACTGTAGTATGCTTTTTTATAACTGTTTTGTTGTTGCTGTTGTCCATTGTTGTCATCTTTCTTTGTTGAAATCAGGTCTATCTTGTAAACGAGTCCTCGAGGCTCAATGGGATTTACCTGTATAAATAAAGGTTGATTGATATATACATACATATATATATATATATACATACATATATACATATATACATATATATATATACATATACATGTATATATATACAGATATATATATACATATATACATATACATATACATATATATATATATACATATATATATTTATACAGTGATTTTTCTTCTTTTTTTTTTTTACAGTGATTCATTCAATTTTTATTTATACAGGTTAGTCTCATTGAGCCTTGGAGACCTCTTCAGTCTGAGAAGGTGCTAAAAATGTTGGTTACATACTGTAACCCCAGATTCTATGAGTATAGGCGTAGCCCTTTAAGAGCTGTCGCTTAGTGGGTTCATCCCGTCATGCAAAGCATCGCACTGAAAAATTTAGTCCACGCCCACCTGTTGTGTGGGCCCCACCCGGTCCGTATAAATTATGTTAAGAGTGGGTAATCGGTTCCTAAATAGCTTTTTCTTCAGCCATTTAGGAGCCACTGAGGCCTGACACTTAAAGGGCTACACCTATACTCATAGAATCTAGAGTCACAGTACGTAACCAATGTTCTATTTCATATAGGCTTCACCCTTAAAGAGCTGTCACTTAGTGGGTTAAGGGCGAATAAAATGTAGTCCTCACCTCACTGGATCCATTCGAACACCATACGAAGCGGCAGCTTGTCCAAAAACATCTTGTCACTCAGCTCTCCATGTGAGTAGTTACGCGTTGCGTAATTATGCGTACCATGCACAACCACATGCTGTGTAGTTATGCGTTCTGAGTGCATGAACGCCTCGGAAAATTTCAACGGGGAAAGGAAGATGCTGAAAAAGGGCCATGAACTAACAGATTCATGGCTGATCAATATGAACAGATTAATAATAACAAGTGAACTGAATATTAATCAAATGAACTGATTGGTAACAATAGTCATGAACTGATTAGTGATAATAGAACCAGAACAACAGTCACAACCTGTGACTGACAACATCTCACACTGTAAATGCATGCAGTCAGATGTGAGTTTAAGCAAGGTTCCATGAAACAACAATATTCTGTTAAAACACCAAGGACAGAATGTGTCATGGAACGAGCCGTCACATCACGTAGATAAAAGCAAATAAATGAGCAGGATGTTGACCACACGGCCGCAGTGCAAATATCCTGCATTGATATCACTCTTGATTTAAAAGAGCTCGTGATGTTTTTAGGCATAAAGGCTGGATTCAGTCTTAGATCAGCTGAGCTGCCGTCAGCCTGAATTCTGAGACATGACGGAGCGACAGAGAGGGCAGATAAATCACTCACCCTCTTAGCGGATGTTAAAGCCAGCAGCAGGGCTGTTTTAAGAGACAAGAATTTAATTGGAACCTGATTCAGTGGCTCAAATGGAACTTTGATCAGGGCTTGCAGGACCAGCATTAAATCCCACTGTGGAACAAGTGGGCGTGAAACAGGCCTGCGTCTCTGTACACCTTTTAAAAAACGCTTTATCAGAGGATGATTAAAAGCTGTTCTGTCCCCGAAACCTTCATGACAAGAAGAGATGGCTGCAGCGTACCTTTTAATCGTGCTGAATGCCAGATATCTGTCCATCAGCTGTTACAGAAAGGACAGCACGCCACCTAGTGGACATGAAGTGGCCTCTACACCTTTCTCTGTACACCAGCACTGAAAAGCTGTCCATTTTGATGTGTACAGTGCTGTGGTGGATGCAACACATGAATCCTGGATTGTGCGCGCTACATCTTGATAGAGACCAATCCTCTCTAAGCGGATCCGCTCAGCAGCCAGACCCACAGGTGCTTGTCTATTTCTGGGTAACTCCTGATCGCTCCTCCCGCCTGGAGGAGAGCATCCTCCCTCCACGGCAGTTTCCACAGGCGCCCCGATAACAGGTGTCGTAGAACCGGGAATCATGGTGCGTTCACGCACTCGGGAGCCACCAGGAGAGCTGCCATTCCCTCCTCTTGAACTCGGTTCAAAAACCATAATATCAGAGGAGGTGGTGGAATGCTTAAAGAAGCATTTTGGGCCATGGGCTGTGAGCAAACGCGTCCACCCCCAGCAGTGGTTCGTCTCGCGGGCTCAGTGAAAACCATAGTTGACACTTAGTGTTTTCTCGTGTTACAAACAGGTCCACAGCCGCTTTGCCAAATTTCTACCACGTCTGGGCCATTAGATCGGGGTGGATGGTCCAGTCCCCGTGACTCAGACCGCCCCTGGGCATCACATCTGCCCATTTGTTCAGAACACCGGGGATGTACACTGCTCTGATGGAGAGCAGATTTTGGTGTGCCCAACACAGTAGTATTCTCGCAATGTGTAACATTTGGGCTGAGCGCACAACCCCCTGTCCGTTTATGTAAGCAGCAGTCACTTTGTTGTCTGTGTGAATCAAAACATGTTGATTCTGCAGCACAGGAGCAAAGTGTTGAATCACATTCCGATTCGTGCGACATTCCAGAACGTTTATAAGAGCTGTTGTGTGAGGTGGCCACAGTGCCCCTACAGCTCGAAATAGGCATGTCCTAGTCTGTGAAGACTGACTCGTGTGACGTAGGTCTGCTGACGAGGACTCCCTTCGACAGAACCAGGGAGTTTTCCCAGTGTCGGAGGTCTGTTCTCATGGAGGGAGGAACAGTGATCATCCGTCTCTTTTGCTTTACCGGATCCATGCGCAGACGAGCAAACCATCTCTGGAGACGTCGCAGGTGGAGTAAGCCCAGTGGAACCAATGTGTGAGCTGACGACATTGTTCCTAACAGCTTCATGACGGAAATAGCTGTTACTACTCTGCCAGGTCTTACATGGCAGAGCTGGACTCTTAAGCCCCCATTATACTGCCGTGTACATCCATACGCAGAGGTACACACGTACGTACGCAGAGGTACATGCGTACCCCCCAGCGTACCCTCCATGCAATGCTCATATTTTTACGACCGCAAACGCGTACGTGGTGTTGCACAATAAATTGCCCTGCGACGGACTGTTTTGTATGTGACACCAATGTATTAAATTCCCCTTCTTCATCTCTGATCTGGCCTTTTCTTTTTTTTTTTTTTTTTTTTGCCAAGAGGCAGTGATCTCTTCCTCCTCCATTGATGCAATGACTGAAATGGTGAGAAATGGAGGAATTTGTCACGAGCAAATTAAACTCAGGTCCAGCGTGGCTGCGGGAGGGTCTGGAGATTTCCTGGTGGGACGGTCTGATTTGTGGGCTGTAGAGCCAAAGCTCTCTGTTTTATTTTATTTTTTAGATCTTTTTATTAACAACATATAAACACAGAACACCACTGTGGCGGAGGCTGGCAGCACTCACTTTTTTTTTTGTTTTCCGACCTGTCAATCAATCCAGTAGACGTGTCAGCAAATGAACAATCAGCGTTCTCAATTTGTCCCAAAGGTAAACGCCCCTTGTCTGTGAAGCTGCTCTACAGCTGCTCAGGGTGTATGCTGGAGTCTCATATCTGAACCCTCTGCGTACAATACACGCGTACGTACGCGTGAACGGACATACGCGGCAGTTTACTGGAGCCTTTAGCGGGTCGATTCTCATCTGTAATAAACGAACCCTCATGGTGGTCGAGTTTAGCTCCACCCCCAGATAAACAATCATCTGGGCCGAGAGCATCGAGGTTTTTTCCAATTTATGGCGAAGTCCAGATTTAGCAGGTGTGACGTCAGCTCTTGAGTCTGGGCCGCAGCTTCCCGTCTGGAGCGTGACAGCAGCCGCAGGTTGTCTAGGTAAAACAAAACTCTCATCCCTGCTCTGTGTAATGGTTGCAGGGCCGTCTCCACACACTCTGAGAATGTACAAGGCACAAGGGAATAACCGAACGGCAGCCTGTTGTACTGATACCGCATCCCTTGAAAGGAGAAGCACAGAAATTTTCTGTGCTTTGGGATGATCGGTATGTGGAAGTAGGCGTCTTTCAGATCGATGGATATAAGCCAATCGTTTCTCTGGATGTTGTCCAACAGTTGTCTGGTTGTCAACATATGAAACGGTCTGTCCACAAACGCCTTGTTGAAAAACTGACAGGTCCAAAATGGGTCTCGTTCCTCCGTTCCGTTTTGGAACCAGGAAGTAACGTGAGTAAAAACCTGTGTTTTCCTCTCCGTCGGGGACTCTGGAAATTACCTCTTTTACTAGTTCTTGGAATTCTGCATTTAGGGATGAGACCTGGTCTGGTGATGACAGAACTGTTTCTGAAACTCCTCCGAACAGAAGGAGTCGAGCTGCGAATTGTAGCGTATAACTCTTGTTATCAGCTTGCTCATCCATCTGTATGGCGATCATGTTCGCTGCAACTCCACACAACGTTTGTGGAGTGGGCGTGCGTTTAGGTGGTGCGTCATGTTTCTTACGGACGTCAGCCAGTCTACAGCCTCGACCGCCGTCATGCGCCGTGGAAGTGTGTTCCGCATGACCCAAGGCAAGGCTTTCTCGAAAGGGCTCTGAGCGTGCCTCTGTGCCACGCTCAGGCTGCGCATTCACATTCATGTCGATGTGAACCGGCGTGCGTTAATGAAGGTGTGCGCACCTTCATCCACGCGAAGCTGTTTGGGTGAAAGCTGCTGGTGCCGTGGGAGCGCGCATTTGACACCGCTGCAATGAGACATGTGCCGCTCCTGCTGAGAGCGAGGCTTCTCACTGGACTCGTTCTGCGGTCTCACATTTATGCTGATGCGAGCCGGCGAGTGCTGGGGAGCAGTGTGCGCACCTTCATCAACGCAGCGCCGTTTGAGTGAAGGCTGATGGCGTTGTGGGAGCGTGCCTTTGACAATGCTGCGGTGAGAAGTGTGCAGCTCAGGCTGAAAACGAGTTATTCCACTGGACTCGTTCTGTGGACCACCTTCGCTTCGACTGTTGTGTCATGCGAGCGTCTCGTGTTTATTTTGTAGCTGTGGTGATTCTGAAAACCCTTTTTAAGACCATCGGCTTGTTTTGTGTGGAGGATGTGCGAGGAGCCGCTGTGAGGTCATCCGAGCTGACAGACCAGCTAAAATCAGACAATTTAATCTTTGAACAATGTTTTATTTCAATGCGCATGTCATCATTACACACATCTTCCGCAAACCGTCATTTTGAATCTTCTCCCCCGTGAGCTCTGCAGTTTGTTGTCCCAGGGTGCTGCCTGTTGGCGATCTCAGGGAAACGCTGAACTTCTGGTTGCAGGGATGAGAAGGGCTGATGTCTGATGGGCGGGACTGGCGGTGTAGCATAGCGACGCTGCTACAGCCGTGGAACATCGTTGTGGTTGTCTTGAAATTGGTCCCGAACAGCGCGTCCGTCGCTGATGGGGCCCTCCAACAAAAAAGCCTTCTGCAGCTCTTCAGAGAGGGAGGGGGAGTGACGAGCCAGGTGGACCTCTGGAAAACCTCGTCCTCCGGGCTGCGATGCGAGACCAGCAGACAGCAGAAGAGGCGCACAGGTTGAGGATGACGTCAGCTGCCTTGCAGAGGGAGCTCTACGTCTTTTCCAGCCTCTTGAAACGCTGTACGCCAGCAACGTAACGTATTGTTCGCTGCGGCCGCCTGGAACGCACACTGGTGAGCTCAGTTGGAGAGCGACGTCACCGTCGGGTCATGCTTACCCGGAGGTGCAGGATGCTGGTCCAACCTGGACATCTTTGCTCCGAAAGCCTCCACCAGGCTCGGCTCCAGTGGGGCACCGAGGGAATTTCCGCTCGGTGAAACCCCTCCACTCTGGTGATGGGCGCGAATGTGGGAACCGGCGTCTTCAGTCAACCAGAACTGGCTGCGGTCTCGTTCCAACAGGACGTCACTGCTGGGAAAACGAGGCCAGATGAGATCAGGACGACGAGCCGGGGTGGAGCCCAGAAATCTTCCCGCTAGATCATCCTATCTGGATGAGTGAAGGAGAGGGACGGAAAAAAAGTCACTTCATGTCAGCCGCCTCCTGGATTATGCCAGACAGCTCCAGAGGAGGGTACCGACGGCTGGGTGCGGTGTGGTCGCCGATGCGAAAAAGGTCCGGGGGGGGGGGGGGGGGGGGGTGGGGGGTTGGGGGTTGGCTCGTTCCGACACTATGCTCTCCAGGAGGAAGTGAGCAGCGGGGGCTGCTGCTGACGTCGCCTGCCCCGGAGGAGCCATTCGATTCACTCCGAGAGTGGGCGATAAAAGGAAAATTATAAGATGGCATCGTGCAGCGTGTAGCGACCCACCACTGAGAAATATTCCTCGACGCTTACCTTGAAACAAGACTGCTCGTCTGCTTCTTTCTGCTTCTTCTCGGGGAGGAAAACTCACCGGGGCGGCAGGAGGTTGGCGTGGCAGGGCCACAGGCAGCCTTAACAAAGGTTGAGCTGGTCAAGCCGGACAACTTCCCTTCTTCGTTCTTCTGACAGTGCTATTAGCTTGCTGAAGAAAAATGAGAACCCATTACCTACTCTTAACGTAATTTATATGGACCGGGAGGGGCCCACACTACAGGTAGGCGTGGACTAAATTTTTCAGTGCGATTCTTTGCATGACGGGATAAACCCACTAAGCGACAGCTCTTAAAGGGCGAAGCCTATACAAAATAGAACTCAGTCAAATAACACTCGAAAGAAAGAAAGAAAGAAAGATTTTTTTTTTTGATTTTTTACAAAACTTTATTTGCACAATAAGTTATTAAAACAGTGTTAAAAACATGATCATGTTAAGGTTTTGTATTTTTTAACAGTGTTCACATAAGGAGGTTGTTGTATTTTAGTTCTCCTTTGTCAGAAACTGTACATAAAACCTTTTTAAAACCCCACAGTTCCACAAACTTGTTCAAGTCTCCGGTGTCTCTGTGGAAGCAAAACTCCAACGCCAGTCTGGCCTTGATGTTGCACTTTCACAGAGACACGGCGTCAAGTTGAGGTCCAGCCTGCAGTTTGTCTCTGCGAGATAAATAGATTGCCATTTTGGCTTCGGCAATTAAAAAGTTTAAAATTCTGGATTTACATTTAGTGGTTTTGTTGTAATATACACAATTAATAAAAACAAATTTGGTAAAAACGGTATCAAAAAAGCTAAAAATCCTCGTCATTAAGTTAAAAAGAGCAGTCAGCCGTACACAATCCATAAAAATGTGAAAAACACTCTCGGACAAACTGCAAAACGGACACTCGTTTAAAACCTCAGGACTGATGATCGAAAGGAAAGAGTTTGTTGCGATGGCACCGTGAAGGATCCTCCATTGGAGATCACCAGTCCATTTTTTTATGGGAGGTTTGTAAAGCGTCCTCCACTGGGAGGACGTCCTCCAAGCTTGCCGTCCCACACACTGACAGCTCTGTTTTGCAAAGTTCTCTTGTTTAGGACTTTAACACAAGTCTTATAGAGCACTTTTGAACCCGTTGTGCACAAGTCTATTTGTGGGTCCGTGTTGCACAGCAGAGGTCCACTACAGTCCGCGAAGTCGGGATCTAGGTTCATGTCCGGGAAGGGGTCCGTTGGGTCAGGCAGGTGATCTCCCCCGGACCACAGCTGCAGGGGACGCTCCTCCCCTGCTGTGATCCTCTCCTTCACCCGGTCCAGGAAGCGCCGCACCAGCCTGGCAGACCGGACTCCAAGCAGCGAAAGCACCTCCCGGACGCTGGAGAAGTCCGGACCGGCCGTCTCCACCAGCCGCCTCAGAGTCACCGTCCCAGACCCGCACAGCACCCCTGACAGACCTGGTACCGTGCTATTGGACACGTCTAGCCTTGCACCACAGATTAGCGGTTCCTCTAAAAGCCAATGCAGAGACTTATACGTTCTTGATCTGTTTGGGTTAAAAAAGGAAAACCGTTTAAAAACACTCTGGTAAAACTGGGGTAACCCCTTTAACTTTAAAAGGCTAACGTTGGTCAGAAACAGAGCAGCATCCAGCCCCAACCCGCTCGTGCGTCTAAGAATGCAGCTGGACATGTCCCTCCACACATTGTCAGGAGGTCCCGCCAGGTATTTCTGGAGGAACTGTAATCGAAACGTTGCCGTTCTGCTGGCCAGGTGGACAAGGCCCTGTCCCCCCTCCTCTCTTGGTAAAAACAGCACAGACTGCGGCACCCAATGTCGACCTTTCCAAAAGAACTCCACCATCTCAGACTGGATCTTTACCAACAGGCCTGGAGGTGGGTCTAAAACACAAAGTTTGTGCCACAGTTGTGATGCGACCAGGTTGTTTAAGACCAGCACTCTGCCTCTGTAGGACATTTGAGTGTGTAGCCATTTCCATTTTTCTAATTTGCTCCTGACCTTTTGTTCCACATTTTCCCAGTTTTTTTGCACTTGAGCTTTATCCCCTAGATGGATGCCGAGGTATTTAAGCCCGTCTCTCTTCCACGGGAGGTTTTGAGGGAGAACTGGGAGCCCTTCAGGCCACTCACCCACGGCGAAGGCTGTGCTCTTTACCCAGTTCACCCTCGCAGCAGCCAGGGTGGAAAAACTCTCGGTGAGCTCACTTAGCCTGTCGGCATCTTGTTGTTTTTTTATAAAAACAACAACGTCATCAGCATAGGCGGATAAAACTATGTTACTGTTAAAACCAGGTAAAACTAAACCACAAACACTCGAACGGATCTTTTTAAGGAGGGGTTCCAGGGAGAGCGCATAGAGCATTCCAGAGAGCGCACAGCCCTGCCAAACACCTCTATACACCCTAAAAGGAGCGCACAGGCTACCGTTGACTTTCAGCACACTCTCAATGTTACTGTACAGCACCTGGATCTTGGCTATGAAACCAGCGCTGAACCCGAACCCCTCCATGGTTTCCCAGAGGAAGCTGTGCTCAACGCGGTCGAAAGCCTTTTCTTGGTCAAGTGAGACCAATGCTGTGTTCAGACCCAATGAACTGGAGACTTCCAAAACATCTCGAATCAGGTAGATATTATCTACCATGGACCTGCTGGGGATGCCATAAGTCTAGTCTCGATGGATGACCTGTTCCATTGCTTCTCTCATCCTGGTTGCCAGGACCTTGGAGAGGATTTTGTAGTCGGTGCAGAGAAGGGACACCGGGCGCCAATTCTTCATCTCCTGCAGGTTCCCTTTTTTGGGCAGGAGGGTGACGACCGCTCTGCGGCACAACAGCGGGAGCAAACCAGTGGTCAGGCTTTCACTGAAGACATGGAGCAGATCCTCTGCCAGGATGTCCCAGTAGGCCTTATAAAACTCCACAGTGAGTCCGTCGACGCCGGGAGCTTTCTGGCCTTGCATGTTTTGGAGGGCTGTGTGGAGCTCCTGAAGCCCAAGGGGGCGCTCCAGGTCGACGTTAGTCTCCTCAGAGACCTGGGGTAGTCCGCTGCAGAACTCCCTGAACAGCTCGTCGTTCCTCTCGTATTTGCTTTTGAATAACGAGGAGTAAAACTCCACAGCCCTCCTCCTGATCTGGCTCGGCTCGCTCAGCTGCTGCCCGGTGTCCGACAACAGAGAGTGGATGAGTTTTCTCTGCCCGTGCTTCCTCTCCAGGCTGAAGAAGAAGCTGGAAGGTGCATCCATCTCTGTGATGTTCTGCATCCGGGACCTGACCAACGCACCCTGGACTTTTGCGTCCAGCAGGTTTGTTAAAACTAACCTTTTAGATTTGAGGGCTTCAATGTGCTCTCGATTTCCTGTGGTTTCACTGAGGTGCTCTAGTTCCACTATATCAGTCTCCAGATCTTTGATAGATCTTGTGATGTTGCGAGTAACATTGAGCGTGTGCTGTTGACACAGCTGTTTTATTTGTACTTTCCCGTGGTCCCACCACTGTTGCAGACAAGTAAAATCACCCTTCCTCTGTCTAAAAACCTTCATAAAATAACTCAAAATCTCTTTAAAACTACGGTCATAAGTTAAAACGGAGTTAAAATGCCAGTAGGCGCTCCTAGGTAAAATGTTTCTGATAAAAACACTACCTAAAACCAGCGAATGATCCGTAAAAGCTACTGGTAAAATCTGACAGGCTTTAAACACATTAAAATGATGTTTAAAACAATAAAACCGGTCAAGGCGAGCCAAAGAAATTAGATTCTCTTTACAGTGGGACCACGTGTACTGTCTGGAGCCTGCGTGCATCCTCCTCCATACATCCACCAGGCCATGAGACGAGACCAGCTGCCGCAGAGCGCGCTGGGCTGCTGGATGAGGCTCTGCATGACTGCGGTCTAAAAACTCGTTTTCAGTACAATTAAAATCCCCTCCTATAAAAACATAATCTACAAACCCAAAATCTCCCAACCTTTCCCCAATTTTTTCTAAAAAACGTTGTTTCTCTGCATTGGCAGTGGGAGCATAAATATTAATAAAAATTACATTAAAATGTTCAAACCCGGCTTTGACTAAAAGACACCTTCCCTGAACAATGTGTTGCACCTCTATGTGGCTGGGAGTAAAAGCTTTAGAGAAGAGGAGTCCCACTCCTGCACTCTGGGAGGTGCCGTGACTAAAAATGGCCTCCCCTTCCCACTCCCTGCGCCACGCTGTCTCATTGGATGGATCACTGTGTGTCTCTTGTAAAAATAAAACGTCAATTTTTTTATACTTTATGGTTTGGTAAACCAGTGCACGTTTCACAGCCTCTCTGGCCCCATTCAGGTTTAATGATGCTATTTTAAAAGCATCCATGGTGAGTGAGAGGTTTAAAAGCATGTACAAAAAGACTATAAGAAATATTAAAATGCTGCTGTTCATCATTTGATCAGAATTGTTTTCTGACTTTGCTCATTATTTTCTTTAATCTGAATGTTTCTTGATCTGTAAAACCGGACTCTTTTTTTGTGTCTAATGTGATGTCTGGCTGATAAATAAAATGTTTTCAGGTTAGGAAAATAACTTTCTACTTTAACCCCTCTCAGCCCTTTTGTTTGCTTGAGGAAGGACAGGAAGGATTCTACAGGGTACCGGTGTTCAGTGCAGTCAGTTTGTGAGACAGAGGCTTCACTGAAGTCAGAGCACCAGCCCTCACTGTCACTGCTCTCTGCTCTCTCCTTCATCTCTGCACACATTTTGCTGGCTTGTTTGCTGGCCCGTGCAGCAACCTCAATATTTTTTCCTTTTCCCTAGTTTCTTCACCTGGGTTGGGGCCCCCAGCTCCATCTC
>NC_056507.1:41032884-41066464 GCF_014905685.2 Nematolebias whitei
AAAACGTTTATTTACAATTTATCAAACAACAAACACAAAATTAAAAACAAAGTTCACATCTGGGGTAAAATCACTTAAAGAAGGTGTTCGTTGTATTGCAGTTCATCATTTGCAGATATATTGCACAACACCCCGCCAAAGCTCCACGTTTTCAAAAACCCTTTCGTGTCCCCAGTGGCTCTGTGGAAGCAGAACTCCAGCCTCAGCCTGGTCTTGACGTTGCACCTCCACAGCGCCACCGCGTCGAGCTGAGGTCCGGCTTGCAGCCTGTCCCTTCGAGATAAATAGATAGCCATTTTGGCTTCAGCAATTAAAAAGTTTAAAAGCTGGCCCTTCGGTTTGTTGGCTCTGTTGAAGTAAAATCCATAAATGAAAACAGAATCAGTAAAAACTACACCAAAAAGGCTAAAAACATTTGTCAATAAACTAAAAAAAGGTGTCAGTCTCTGACAATCGATAAAAACATGAAAAACGCTCTCGGACAGACCACAGAACGGACACTCATTTAAAACCCCTGGACTAATGATGGCTAAAAACGAGTTGGTGGCGATGGCACCGTGCAGGATCCTCCACTGGAGATCACCCGTCCTCTTTCTTATAGGTGCTTTGTAGAGGGTCCTCCACCGGGGGGTCTGTCCTCTCAGCTTCTCGGCCCACACGCTGATGGCTCTGTGCAGCAGGGTTCTTTTGTTCGTGACCTTGACGCAGTTTCTATACAGAGTCTTTGGGCCGGTACTGCGTAAGTTCATGCGTGGCGTCGTGCTCGATAACAGAGGACCACTGTCTTCATCGAAGCCAGGATCCAGGAACAGATCTGGGAACGGGTCTGTTGACTCCGGTGGGTTCTGTCCTGCAGAGAGAAGACGCCACTCTGTGGCCGACAGCTTGCTCCTCACCAAGTCCAGGAAGCGCTGTGCAAGTCTGGCTGACCGGACCCCCAGCCTGGAAACCACGGCTTGGGTGTTGGAAAGGTCCGGTCCAGCTGCCCCCACCAGTTGTTTCAAGGACGTCGTCTTGGACCTGCACAGCACCTCCGTCAGTCCCGGTACTGCGCTGCACGACACGTCCAGCCTCGAGCCACAGACTAAAGGTTCTTCTAAAAGCCAATGCAGAGAATTACACGTGTGTGAACGAGTTAGTTTAAACAGGGCACATGATTTAAAAACACCCTGATAAAACTGAGGCAACCCGTTTAACTTTAAAAGGCTAAAATCAGTTAAAAACAGAGCAACATCCAGTCCCAGGTTATTCACACGCCTGAGAATGCAGCTGGCCACGTCCCTCCACACAAGGTCAGGAGGTCCTGCCAAAAACTTCTGGACAAACTGTAGGCGGAACGTAGCTGTTCTGCTGGCCAGGTGGACAAGGCCCTGGCCCCCCTCCTCTCTCGGTAAAAACAAAACAGACTGTGGCACCCAATGTTTATCCTTCCAGAAAAAATTGATCATTTCTGACTGGATTTTTACCAGCAGACCTGGTGGCGGGTCTAACACTGTCAGCTTGTGCCACAGCTGCGATGCCACAAGATTATTTAAAACCAATACTCTTCCTCTGTACGACATTTTAGAGTGTAGCCATCTCCACTTTGCTAACTTGTGTTTCACTTTTGCCTCTACGTCGTCCCAGTTTTTCTGCACCACAGTTTTGTTGCCCAAATAAACCCCGAGATATTTAAAACCGTCCTTCCTCCAGCCGAGACCGTGAGGGAGAACTGGGAGCCCAGCAGGCCATTCCCCTACAGCGAGGGCTTCGCTCTTTTCCCAGTTCACTCTCGCATCAGACAACGTAGAGAAGGTTCTCGTGACTTTACATAGCGTGTCGACGTCCTGTTGGTCTCTTATAAAAACAACAACGTCATCGGCGTAGGCGGACAAAACTACGTTGTCATTAAAACCAGGTAAAACCAAACCACGAATACTCGAGCGTATCTTCTGAAGGAGGGGTTCCAGGGAGAGTGCGTAGAGCATCCCAGAGAGCGCACAGCCCTGTCGGACGCCTCTACTCACCCTAAAAGGAGCACACAGACTACCGTTGATCTTTAGCACACTCTCAATGCTGCTGTACAGTACCTGGATCTTGGCAATGAGACCAGCGCCGAACCCAAAGCTCTCCATGATCTTCCAGAGGAAGGCGTGCTCGACGCGGTCAAAAGCCTTTTCTTGATCTAATGAAATCAAGGCTGTTTTCAGACCCAATGAACCGGAGACTTCCAGAACATCTCGAATTAGGCAGACGTTGTCTACCATGGACCTGCTGGGGACGCAGTAGGTCTGGTCCCGGTGGATGACCTGCTCCACAGCTCCCCTCAGCCTAGTTGCCAGAACCTTGGAGAGGATTTTATAATCGGTGCAGAGGAGAGACACAGGGCGCCAGTTCTTAATGTCCTGCAGGTTCCCTTTTTTCGGCAGGAGGGTCAGGACCGCCCTGCGGCAAGACAGCGGGAGCGAACCAGTGAGCAGGCTCTCGTTGAAGACGTCTAGCAGGTCTCCTGCCAAGATGTCCCAGTAGGCTTTGAAAAACTCAACCGTGAGCCCGTCGACGCCAGGAGCCTTCTGACCCTGCATGCTCTGGAGGGCTGCGTGGAGCTCCTGAAGACCCAGAGGGCGCTCCAGGGAGGTGTTGGTCTCCTCAGAGACCTGGGGTAGTCCACGGCAGAACTCCCGCTGCAGCTCCTCGTTCACCTGATACTCGCTCTTGAACAGAGCAGAGTAAAAATCCACAGCCCTCCTCCTGATCTGACCTGGTTCACTCAACCGCTGCCCTGTGTCTGACAGCAGCGAGTGGATCATCTTCCTCTGCCCGTGTTTCCTCTCCAAGCTGAAGAAGAAGCTCGACGGAGCATCCATCTCCGTGATGTTTTGGATCCGGGACCTGACCAACACGCCTTGGACTTTAGTGTCCAGCAGGTTTGCTAAGTCTAGCTTCTTGGATTTGAGAGCCTCAATGTGCTCTCGATTTCCTGTGGATTCGCTCAGTTGTTCCAAATCCACTATATTGATCTCCAGATCTCTGATAGATCTGGTAATGTCACGAGTAACATTGAGAGTGTGCTGTTGACAAAGTTGCCTGATTTGAACTTTCCCGTAGTCCCACCATTGCCTCAGACAGGTGAAATCACCCTTCCTCTGTCTAAAAGCAGTCCAAAAATACTTTAGAGTCTCTTTAAAACTTTGGTCGTGAGTTAAAACCGAATTAAAATGCCAGTAAGCGCTTCTTGGTAAAATGTTTCTGATAAAAACACTACCTAAAAGCAGCGAGTGGTCTGTAAAAGCCACAGGTAAAATCTGGCATGTCCTAAACACGTTAAAATGGTGTTTAAAACAATAAAAACGGTCAAGACGAGCTAAAGAGATGCAATTTTCTTTAAGGTGGGACCACGTGTACTGCCTGGAGCCTGCGTGCATCCTCCTCCATACGTCCACCAGGCCATGGGACGAGACCAGCTGCCGCAGAGCGCGCTGGGCTGCTGGATGAGGCTCTGCATGATTGCGGTCTAAAGACTCGTTTTCTGTACAATTAAAATCCCCTCCTATAAAAACATAATCCTCGGACCCACAATCCCCCAACTTTCCACCAATTTCTTCTAAAAAACGTTTTTTCTCTGCATTGGCATTAGGAGCGTAAATATTAATAAAAATTACATTAAAATGTTCAAAACCAGCCTTGACTAAAAGACACCGGCCCTGAACTATGTGTCGCACCTCTATGCGGCTGGGAGTGAAAGCTCTAGAGAAGAGGAGTCCCACTCCTGCACTCTGGGAGGTGCCGTGGCTAAAAAAGGCCTCCCCTTCCCACTCCCTGCACCACTCTGTCTCATTTGATGCATCACTATGTGTCTCTTGTAAGAGCAGAACGTCAATTTTTTTATATTTAATGGTTTGGTAAACCAGTGCACGCTTTACAGCCTCTCTAGCTCCGTTGATGTTTAAAGATGCTATTTTAAAAGAATCCATGCAAAGTGAGAGGTTTAAAAGCGGGTACACAAAGACAATAATAAATATTAAAATGCTGGTGTTCATCATGTGTTCACAATTGTTTTCTGACCTTGCTCATGATTTTCTTTAATCTGAATGTTTCTTGATCTGTAAGACCGGACTCTTTTTTGTGTCTAATGTGATGTCTGGCTGATAAATAAAATGTTTTCAGGTTAGGAAAATAACTTTCTACTTTAACCCCTCTCAGCCCTTTTGTTTGCTTGAGGAAGGACAGGAAGGATTCTACAGGGTACCGGGGTTCAGTGCAGTCAGTTTGTGAGACAGAGGCTTCACTGAAGTCAGAGCACCAGCCCTCACTGTCACTGCTCTCTGCTCCCTCCATCTCTGCACACATTTTGCTGGCTTGTTTGCTGGCCCGTGCAGCAACCTCAATATTTTTCCTTTTCCCTAGTTTCTTCACCTGGGTTGGGGCCCCCAGCTCCATCTCCTCTACAACCGCCCCTGCTTCTCCCTCCACACCAGTTCCTGACTTCTCACTTTTCTTTCCTGCACCTTTTATTTCCTCATCCATCTCCACCTCTCCTTTCCCTTCCCGATCACCACACACCAACTCCTCGTCACCCTCCTGCACTCCTTGCTCTCCGTTTCTCTCCCCCACCTCCCCTGGAGCCTCCTCCTCATCATCCACAACACCACCATTATCCCCACCACCACCATTCTCCCCAACACCACCATTCTCCCTACCACCACCATTCTCCCCACCACTACACACCTCCGTGCTTCCACCTTTTCCCACACACATACTTTTTGTTGCTTCACCGTCCACAGCTGTCACCTCAACACTAACTTGTTCCACGTCAGCTGGGGGGTTCCCCGCAGCAGCGGGCGGGGCCGGTCCGGCCCTGTTTGGGCACATTTTTATTACGTGCCCCTCCTGGCCACATCCAAAACATTTCATATTGGAGGAAGTGGCAAATAAAAGATATTCAAAATCGTCCAGTTTAACATGGAAACGAACGTTAAACTCTTCCCCCCGCTTGTTCAAAATCATAAAGAGTGTTCTCCTGTGGGAGACGACATGTTTGAGAAGTGGTGATTTACACCCCGTCAACACTTTTTTAATCGGGGACACCACCTTCCCGTGTCTGGACAACTCCTTTATCAAAAACTCGTCGCTGATAAACGGGGGGACGTTGGAGAGAGTGATCTTGGTGGCTGGCAGCGCCAGTGGTGACACCTGTAAAAACAAGTCTCCCACTGAGATGCCAGCCTCGACCAGTTGTTGAGCCTTCTCCACCTTGCCAACAAAAATGACCACAGCCCCTTCATGCGGGCTGCGGACCTGATGGACCCATGTCCAACCACCTCCCCCACCACTAAACAAACTTCCTCCACGCTGCACGGAGAACCAGCACTCACCTTGATGCCGTTTTTCCGCGTCAGCGTGGAGAAGCTTCCCGTGCTCTCCACCACCATGGCGACTAGACGCCGGCCAGCCAGGTGCACCTGACGGCCACACCCTGTCAAACAAACTTTTTTAAACTAATAAAACACCAAACCCCACAAATAAATAATTAACAAAAACATAAACACCAAGTGAAAAAAGTAGAAAAAGGACAGAAAAAACGAATGAATAGACACTCTCACTTTCTGCTCCTCTGCTCTTCCTCTCACACGAAGAAAGAAAGAAAGAAAGAAAGAAAGAAAGAAAGAAAGAAAGAAAGAAAGAAAGAAAGAAAGAAAGAGTTTAGAGTTTAAAAAAATCATTTATTACACAATCCAACAGTCAAAACAAAAATACCACATAAAAAAAAAATAGAAAACATCAAAAAGTAAATACTAAATTTGATTCATCCACTGAACACAACACATCATTAATACCCCACTTATTTACAAAGACATCCATGTTCTTAGTCAATTTAAAATACTCAAATTCCACACGGACTCTAGCAACTATCAGTCTCTGAAATAAAACACAAGCGTCATCTGTTTGATGCTTATTGATTTTGTTCTTTCTTGATATCCATATTGCTAGTTTTGCAGTTCCAGAAATGAAATTTAAAAGTGTGTGAACTGATTTCCTCTTTGCACAGTACCGTGGACCAAAAATAAAAATACGGTTAGAAAACTGTACACCAAATCCACCAAACACATGATTTAAAAGAACAAGGAGAGGTTTCAATCTTGAACATTCAATAAAAATATGATACAATGTTTCTTCCAGAGAACAATAAGGACATGAAACACTAATGTCAGGATTAAGGTGTGCCAGATACCTGTTTGTAGCTATGGCCCCGTGCACAATCCTCCACTGGAGATCACCCACCCGTTTCTCAATGGGGGGTTTGTACAGGGACTGCCAACAGCCTCTCGGGGTAGAGCTGGTGTCAAAAAAAACAGTCCACTTTGACACCCTCACTTCTGCCAGCGAGCGTAAATTCAGAACCTTCACACAAATACTGTACAAGACTTTTTTCCCCAAACCTTGAAAACATCCTAGTGGTGAGTCTTGTAGAGTCAGCAACTTTTCTGTTTCATCCTGCCATTGATCCACTGCAGGAGAGACAATTAGGGAAGGAAACGTGTACTCATACTCATCATCCCATTGGTCAGAAAGAGTACTAGTAACAGCAAACGCTCTGATGGACTCTGGCAGAGAAGCACAGGCTTCTTCTTTCAGTCTTAGCACAAGTCTGTTAGATCGCACCTTTAGACGCTCCATGAGACTGGGCACAGACAGCTTTATTAGATGACCCAGCTTCACACAGCCCGCTTCTCTCATCTTAGACCTCAGCGTAACAGACGAGAGCAGCTGTGATGAGAAGAAAACGTTTTCAAACAGAGGTTCCTCAAAAAACCACATCCCAGGTGTCATATCAGTCTTTCTCTTAAAGGTGAGGATCTGCCAAGCATTCAAAACTGATTGGTAAAATTGTGTGAGACCAGTTAGGTCCAATGATCCTTGTCGCAGCAGGAAGAGATGTTTATCATAGCCAATACGTCCTGCTTTCCTTAGTAGAAGGCGTGCGGTATCCAGCCACGGTAGTCCAACACCGTATAATAGTTTCTGCAGTGTTTGAAGCCTGAAAGTCGTGATCCGTGAGGTTATGTCTATGAGTCCTTGCCCTCCCTCCTCCACTGGCAGGTACAAGGCTGCAGCTCTCACCCAGTGTCGTCCAGACCAGAAGAAATCCACTAGAGTCCTTTGGATACTTTGTATGAGAGAAGATGGTGGTGTTAGTACAGTCAGTTTATGCCAGAGGGCCGAAGCAACCAAGTTATTAACTACCAGAACCCTTCCCCTGTAAGATAGCAGAGGCAGCAGCCATTTCCATCTAGATAATCTGGCACACACTCTTTCCATGACACCCTCCCAATTTTTCTCCACAAAAGTATCTGACCCCAGAAAAACACCCAAGAATTTTAAACCTTGGTCAACCCATTGAATATTGCCTGGTAATATTGGCAGATTGCTATTTGTCCATGGGCCAACTTTTAAAGCAGAGCTTTTTTCCCAGTTCACTTTAGCTGATGAAGCTTTTTCATAAAGTTCCAAGCAGTGTTGCAGACCTATAACATCATCCTGATTTTTAATGAAAATGTTTATATCATCAGCATAAGCAGAAACAACTAAACTTGGATGAATAGACAAACCTGGAAGAATAACACCGGTAAGAGTAGAGCGTACTTTGTGTAAAAGGGGTTCAACAGCAATTGAATACAACTGTCCAGAAATAGGGCACCCTTGTCGAATGCCTCTCTGCACCTTGACAGGACAACTTAAGCCTCCTCCTACTTTAACAACACAAAACACTTCATTATATAATAAACCCAGTAAAGAAATAAACCTTTCACCAAACCCAAAAGCTCTTAGCGTAGAAAAGAGAAAACAATGATCAACCCTATCAAAGGCCTTCTCTTGGTCTAAGGAAATAATACCCACATCAATTTCATAAAGTTTACAAATATCAAACAAGTCCCTTAAAATAAAAAGATTGTCCATGATAGATCTGTCAGGTATACAATATGATTGATCTCTGTGTATGATAAGTTCAAGAAAGTTCTTCAGCCTATTCGAGAGTACTTTAGACAATAACTTATAGTCCACACAGAGAAGGGAGACGGGTCTCCAGTTCTTTAACAAAGTCAAGTCCCCTTTCTTGGGAAGTAGGGAAAGAATAGCTTGTCGGCAGGACAATGGCAAGATACCTGTTACGGTGCACTCCTGAAGCACCTCCCATAAGTCTTCTCCCAACAGAGTCCAAAAATGTTTATAAAAGTCCACAGGTATACCATCCAGACCCAGAGTCTTGCCAGGAGCCATTTGTCCAACTGCAGCAGTAAGTTCTTCCAATGAAACTCCAGCATCCAGAATTGCTCGATCTGCATCGTTAAGCTGAGGAAGACCATCCAGCAGAGCATCCATGCAGCTTCTGTTACAGGTCTGCTGCTTAAAAAGGTCACTGTAGAATTCCACAGCATGCTCCTTCATGGCACTGGGATCAGTGGTCAGAATCCCATTTGGAAGCTGGAGACAAACTAACTGTTTTGTCTGACTGATGTTTCTCTCTAAATTAAAAAAGAAAGATGTAGGGGCATCGATATCCTTGACAGTGGCAAACCTTGACCGAACTAAAGCCCCTTTAGCCCTTTCATGTAAAAAACAACTTAGCTGATCTTTCTTTTGTTTAAGTTGATCGTTATTAATAACCTCAGTGAAAATATTGTTTTCTAACTGTTTTATTTCATTTTCTAGATTCTGAATCACATTTTTAATTTTAACTGTAGAATGACTTGTATATTGTTGACAAAAAACTCTTATCTGAGCCTTTCCAACCTCCCACCAATCAGTTAAGGATGTAAACCCTGATTTTCTTGCCTTCCATAACTGCCAAAAATTATTAAAACTTTGGCAAAAAAAGGTGTCTTGAAGTAGCTTGGTGTTAAAATGCCAATACGACCTGCATCTAGTGGTGTTTGCAAAAAGAAAATCCAAGTAAACTAAATGATGATCAGAGAAACCAACTGGACAAATTAAACAACTGGATAGTCTATTTCCGTGATTTTTGGAGATATAAAATCTATCCAACCTAGCCCCACTCACTGTCCCATCCTTCATTTTAACCCATGTGTATTGTTTATCTTGAGGATGTTTAATCCTCCACGCATCAACCAAATTAAGCTCTGATGTCACCTGAGCCAATTTAGAGGATGATGGAAGATGAGGTTCTTCTCCTGTTCTATCTATTGTAAAACTGGTTGTGCAGTTCCAGTCTCCCCCCATCACAACACATTAATTTTGATTAGACTGCTGCAAAAAATTATGTATTTTTTCAAAAGTCTTCGTCCTATTGTCACCTTGGTTTGGTGCATAAACATTAATAAACCAAAAAAAGAAACTTTATAATTTTACTCTAACCACCAGGACCCTGCCTGGGACTAGCTCAGTACAAGAAATGATATTAACATCCAGACCTGGTGAAAATAAAATTGCTACACCAGCAGATGACCTGGTCCCATGGGACAAAAAATATTTCCCTTTCCAACTCATGCCCCACTCTACCTCATTCTCATGATCAGTGTGTGTCTCTTGTAAAAACACCACATCAAGCTTCTTCTGACTGATCATCTCTAAACTAACCATCTTCTTTAGTGGATCCCTCCCCCCGTTGATGTTTAATGACCCCACCCTGATATTATGCATAAAGGTGAAAAGAAGAGGGAAGACAGGCAGAGACAGTAAAAAGAAGACCACCCAGTGTACTATCATTGTCTTATTTCTGAACTTTTAACCATTTTGTACCTTTTGCTTTATTTGCTAATATCTGTCTCCGGAGGTTTGTCATGTGCTTTTTTAAACGAAAGCGTTCCTTTCATCAAGCAGTTCATAATCCACTGTTCTCATCACCATACGAGCGCTCTTTACAAACTTTTCAGCATCGGGAAAATAATCAAGAATTTTAACATGTTTTCCAAACGTTTCATCCAGAAACACATTGATATCCTCCAGCGAGTACAAATCACCGCTGGATGTTTGAGAATCTGCGATAGAAATATTGTCTGAGTCGCTGTCATCCTCCATGTCTTCTGTGTGTGCAGCTTCAGCAGCAGGCGGGGCCGCTGCGCCCCCACCTGCGGGCAGCTCTGCTGCGCCCCCACCTGCGGGCAGCTCTGCTGCCTCTGCAGCGACACGGTTACGATCAGCTGTCTGATCTGTTTCTGTGTCACGATGACCAGAGTCTGAGGAATCTTGAGGAACATTAATTTCAGTTTTCTCAGTGTCATTCTTTTCAAGCTGTTTATTCTGACCACTGCTTCCCTCCCCGGCATCTGAGACAGCTGACGGGGTGGACGACCCCTCCTCCTCCACTGTCGGAGGAGCAGCAACTGTCAGAGATGCCTCCACATTTAAATTCTTTTTTTTTTTTTTTTTTTTTTAATAGGATAGAAAGAAAGAAAAGACAAAGTAAGACTCCAAAATATAAGAAATATACACAAAGAGAGCACACGGCAAAACACCCGGCCACTGTCTGTTCACCTGCAAAGAACATGACAAAACACAGCAACAAAATACATATGTATAAAGAACTTAAAATATTCATGGCTTTGCAGTAAGTTTCCATAAATATATATACCCATACCTACGCCTATATACATTCATACATACACATGAATATACATGAATATACATATCTATATATCTACATATAAAGCCTACATAAGCATCCCTGCTTCTATTTGTGTGTGGTTGTGAGCATGCATAAGTGTATAAGGCTTCTCTAATAGAACATTTAATAGTAACTGTGAAGCAGCAGAGACCTGACCCCCAAGACCAGAGGCAGACGAAAAATGGGGGACCAGAGCCCAAGACCCCAGGAGGGACCCTGACCGCAAAGCCCCCAGAGCCACCCACACAGGACGAACCACTCACCCACCCCCCAGAACGGACCACAGGGGAGAACCGGAAGATCCCCACCAGCGACCACATACAGTGACCCCCCGGGGCCAACAGCGACAAACTCATAGGCCTCCGTCGGAACCCGCCGCACCGATGTAGGTCCAGGTCCGGGCACTGAGGCCCGGGCACCGAGGACTCACACCACCCAGGCCAAGGCCCGACAGGGCCAGAGGACCCGAGCCCCACCAGGCAGACACCAGGCCAAGCCGACACACGCCCAAGCGCCCAGCCCCCGACACCAAGGGCCCCAAGCGCGCCGGCAGGCAAGGGCACACCCCACCAGGGGGCTGCGCGATAGGGGCGCGATGCCAAGCACCCCCAGTTGTATCAAAGAGGGGGCAGTCCGAGTCTCGGCCTAACAAATACCCATTCATACACAGACACAATCACACAATCCCAACCTCAGTCTCACATTCACTCACTCAAAGACATACAATAACGATACATTTCATTCTTATTCCCGATACGCACTCTATACCCCCCAGGTCCAAGACATGTACCCGCCCTCTACAGGGGGCAGCCCATGCCCAAACCCAGGAGGTAAACCCATTCATTCTCGAGCGGAGAAGAGCCAATACCCCAGACCCGGCCCAGGCCATGCCCCGCCGACAGGACACCCCCCCACCATGAAGAGGACACGCCACCCCCACACACCACCAACAACCAAGCACGCGCCCCCAGCCGACCGCCCGCCAGGCCCCGGCAGCCACCCCGGCCAGCGGGCCAACTATGGCACCCAAGAGCCAAGCTCAGGGGGTCCAAACAACCCCAGGGAGAGCACAGCGCCAGCACCGCCCACGGCAACCCCCTAGACCCTGAACCCCCACATAGTCCTGGTCAACACCCGATGGCCTGCCCTTCTCCCGGACCCCACCCCCAGAATGGCAGTCAGGGAACTGCTGACCTGATGGACCCATGTCAACCACCTCCCCCACCGCTAAACAAACTTCCTCCACGCTGCACGGAGAGCTGGCACTCACTTTTATGCCGTTTTTCCGCGTCAGCGTGGAGAAGCTCCCAGTGCTCTCCACCACCATGGCGTCTAGACGCCGGCCAGCCAGGTGCACCTGACGGCCACACCCTGTCAAACAAACTTTTTAAACTAATAAAACACCAAACCCCACAAATAAATAACTAACAAAAACATAAACACCAAGTGAAAAAAGTAGAAAAAGGACAGAAAAAACGAATGAATAGACACTCTCACTTTCTGATCCTCTGCTCTTCCTCTCACACTCCTCTCACACGAAGAAAGAAAGAATGAATGAATGAATGAATAAATGAAATAAAGATAGAAAAGAAAGCCGCAGAAAGAAAAGCCTTGCAGAGTGTGGTGAAGGCTGCACAGAAGACCGTTAGAGCCAGCCTCCCCTCCATCACAGACATCTACACCTCCAGATGCAGGAAGAGGGCTACCTGCATCATGAAGGACCCCACTCACCCAGCACACACACTTTTTGCCCTGCTCCCCTCAGGAAGGAGGTTGAGGAGCATTAAGTGTAGAACCACTAGACTGAGGAACAGCATCTACCCTGAGGCTGTTAGACTCATGAATCTCTAACCAAAATAATCACTGTGAAAAAAATCTTATCATGTTGCTGCTGATCTTTTTCAATGTTGCTGCTGATCTGTTTCAATGTTGATGTTTTCATGCATGCCCATCTGCTTACACAAACTCATGTTCATGTTTGTGCTGATGTTCAATGTAATTTTTTATGCTATTAGTGCTTAATGTATATTTAGTTGATGTTTTTCTTAGTTCATATCTTAGATGTTATCATTGTTTTTATTTTACATTTTATTGTTGCATGTAACTGGGACCCTGTGTACATAATTTTGCTCCACCACATGTACCACATGAGGTGTGAATGACAATAATGAATCTTTGACTCTGACTCATTAACCAGTTTCTGCTAGCCAGAACCAGTATTCACATGTATACTCATGCCCCCCACCCCTATCTCTCTGATTTGCTACAACCGTATGTCCCACCACGCTCCCTGAGGTCAGCGGACCAGTTGCTCCTCACAGTTCCAGGAACTCGTCTTAAGCGCAGAGGTGACAGGGCCTTCTCTGTAGCAGGACCAAGACTCTGGAACGAGTTACCTCTGCTTGTCAGACAGGCCCCCTCCCTCTCGGTTTTCAAGTCCTGTTTAAAAACTCACTACTATTCAATAGCTTTCAACACAAGATGATCTGTGTTTTGATCCTGTATGCTCTACACTGGTTTGTCGTCATTATCTGCATCGTTTTTTGTCTATATTCTGATTTACCTAATTTTGTATTTTGCTTTGTGTGTTACCTGTTGTTTCATCTGTACAGCACTTTGGTTGGCCTTGTTGCTGTTTTAACTGCTTTATAAATAAAGTGGTATGGTATGGTATGTAAAAGGAGGAGGACCATCTGCCTAACAATTGATCATATGAACTCTTTGCTATTCACTGGGGGATGAGTGATTCTATTGATATTCTTACATACATATTCTAGGAGAGGAATTGAGAGAGTAACAAAGTCCATGCTCAGTAATCCAGGTATACAATCCAACAAAACGTTTCAGCACAAAAAATAAACTGTCCAGATGACCTGACTGAAAAATGTTGGATTGTATACCTGGATTATTCAGCATGGATTTTGTTGTTTTTAACCAGTTTGACACGACTGTCAACAAGGAAGAGGGCTGGCAATGGAGGAGGGGGCATACCAAAGAGACCATCTTATCACAAGCAAAAGTGGTTTGTTCCACTTTGGAGTAAGCTGTTGGGGGAAGAATCAGTTTTGTCGTGTGTTTCCTCGACGATGAAGCCTTCCGGATCGAAGGCAAAATGTTTCAGCACAATAAAAGAAACACCCCCTATGATGAGAAAAATAAATGGACTTGATGTTCCCTCGTCCGGACGTGGGTCACCGGGGCCCCACTCTGGAGCCAGGACTGGAGGTGGGGCACGCGGGCGAGCACCTGGCGGCCGGGCTTTTTACCATGGAGCTTGGCCGGGCACAGCCCGAAGACGAGACGTCGGTCCCCTTCCCATGAGCTCAATACCTGTGGGAGGGGCCAAAGAGGTCGGGTGCAATGTGGGATGGGTGGTGGCCGAGGGCGGGGACCCTGGCGGTCTGATCCTCGGCTACAGAAGCTGGCTATTGGGACGTAGAATGTCACCTCACTGGTGGGGAAAAAGCCTGAGCTGGTGTGTGAGATTGAGAGGTTCCGGCTAGAAATAGTCGGACTCACCTCTACACATTGCTCTGGAACCAGTTTCCTTGAGAGGGGTTAGACACACTTCCACTCTGGAGTTGCCCCTGGTGAGAGGCGCCGAGCAGGAGTGGGCATACTTATTGCCACCCATCTTGTTGCCTGTGTGTTGGAGTTCACCCTGGTGAATGAGAAGGTGGCCTTCCTCTGCCTACATGTGGGGGGACAGGTTCTGACTACCGTTTCTGCTTATGCACCAAACGGCAGTTCAGATTATCCACCCTTTTTGGAGTCCTTGGAGGGGGTACTGGAAAGTGCACCTCCTAGGGACTCCCTTTTTCTGCTGTGGGACTTCAATGCTTACGTGGGCAATGACAGTGAGACCTGGAGGGGTGTGGTTGGGAGGAACGGCCCCCCTGATCTGAATCCGAGTGGTGTTCTGTTGTTGGACTTCTGTGCTCATCATGGATTGTCCATAACGAACACCATGTTCAAGCATAAGGGTGTCCATATGTGGTCTTGAACCAGGACACCCTAGGCCGCAGTTCGATGATCGACTTTGTCATCGTCTCATCTGATCTGCGGCCACATGGCTTGGAGACTCGGGTGAAGAGAGAAGCGGAGCTGTCCACTGATCACTACATGGTGGTGAGTTGGCTCCGATGGTGGGGGAGGATGCCGGTCAGACCTGGCAGACCCAAACGTATTGTGAGGGTTTGCTGGGAACATCTGGCAGAGTCTCCTGTGAGACGGAGCTTTAACTCCCACCTCTGGGAGAACTTCAAACATGTTTCGGGGGAGGTGGGGGACATTGAGTCCGAGTGGGCCATGTTCCGTGCCTCCATTGTCCAGGCGGCTTACCGGAACTGCGGCCGCAAGGTTGTTGGTGCCTGTCGTGGCAGCAACCCTGGAACCCAGTGGTGGACACCATCGGTGAGGGATGCTGTCAGGCTGAAGAAGGAGTCCTTTTGGGCCTTTTTGGCCTGTGGGACCCCGGAAGCAGCTGATGGGTACCAGCAGTCCAAGCGACATGCTGCTTGGGTTGTATTTGAGGCAAAAACTCGGGCATGGGAGGAGTTCAAAGAGGCCATGGAGAATGACTTCCGCACGGCTTCGAGGCGATTCTGGTCCACCATCCGGCATCTCGGGAGGGGGGGGGGGGGGGGAGAGCAGTACACCCCAACACTGTTTATAGTGGGGATGGTGTGCTACTGACCTCAACTCGGGAAGTCGTGGGTCGGAATACTTTGAAGACCTCCTCAATCCCACCTGTACATCTTCCACTGAGGAAGCGGAGCTTGGGGACTCTGGGTCGGGCCCTCCAATCTCTGGTGCTGAGGTCACCGTGGTCGTTAAAAAACTCCTCGGTGGCAGGGCCCCGGGGTGGATGAGATTCGCTTGGAGTTCCTTAAGGCTCTGGATGTTGTAGGGTTGTGTTGGCTTACGCGACTCTGCAGTATTGTGTGGACATCGGGGGAAGTGCCCCTGGATTGGCAGACCGGGGTGGTGGTCCCCCAATTCAAAAAGGGGGACCGTAGAGTGTGTTCCAACTACAGGGGGATCACGCTCTTAAGCCTCCCTGGTAAGGTCTATTCGGGGGTACTGGAGAGGAGGGTCAGTCGGATAGTCAAACCTTGGATTCAGGAGGAGCAGTGCAGTTTTCATCCTGGTCGTGGAACACTGGACCAGCTCTACATTCTCATCAGGGTCCTGACATGTGCTTTGTGGACTTGGAGAAGGCGTTCGACCGCGTCCCTCGGGGAAACCTGTGGAGGGTACTCTGGGAGTATGGGGTACCGGGCCCTTTGTTACAAGCTCTTAGGTCCCTGTATGACCAGTGTCAGAGCCTGGTCCGCCTTGCCGGTAGTAAGTCGGGCTTGTTCTCGGTGAGAGTTGGACTCTGCCAAGGTTGCCCTTTGTCACAGATTCTGTTCATAAGTTTTATGGACAGAATTTCTAGGCGCAGCCAAGGTGTTGAGGGGATCCTTTTTGGTGGCCTTAGGATTGCGTCTCTGCTTTTTGCAGATGATGTGGTCCTATTGGCTTCATCAGATTGTGATCTACAGCTTTCACTGGAGCGGTTCGCAGCCGAGTGCGACAAGACCGGGATGAAGATCAGTTCCTCCAAATCCGAGGCCATGGTCTTGAGCCGGAAAAGGGTAGAGTGCCCTCTACGGGTCAGGGAGGAGGTCCTGCCCCAAGTGGAGGAGTTCAAGTATCTTGGGGTCTTGTTCACGAATGAGGGAAAAATGGAACGTCAGATCGATAGGCGGATAGGTGCAGCATCTGCAGTGAAGCAGGCGCTGTACAGGTCTGTCGTGGTGAAGAGAGAGCTGAGTCAAAAGGCGAAGCTCTCAATTTACCGAGCGATCTACGTCAGAACCGTACCTGCAGCTCTCCACCGGCTTGATTTTGACCTGCCTTCCTGTTAGTAATTGGTCAAGACAACGCAAGCGTCAATGTGATTGGATGTAATGATTGTTGAGGCGGAGCCTGTCTCCATGTCAAGCTGGAAAGCCAGCCCCTGGCTGGAGTGCTGTGTGTGTGTTCATAGACGCTGAGGAGAGAAATTAAGGAGGAAAACGAAACCTAACAGTATTAATGTGCGTTAAAATAATTGTTGGCGTTATTCATTTACTGCATTAATGCAATAATAATGAGTTAACATGAACACAATTTATATATATATTTCCTTCTTGCTCTCAGTGAAGGTGGACGCTTTTGCCTCTCACTCCTTCCCCTGCTTCTGCTCTTGGTCCTGTGAAACTTTCGGAGCCTCTCTTTGCATATATCCTGAATTGTAAATTATGAATCTGGTCAGCTTGTCTCTCAACGCAATTGATCAAATTTTCTCGATGAGAAAACAGGGCAAAGGAGAGCCCTCCTGCCCCGATGAGAAACTTACAGCCAGATACACAATAGATTCCTGGGGGCAGTGGAAGATCTTGTATCTGTTCACATTGTCAGTCGAGGATGTTGAAGATATGTACATAATTGGATTTATGATAACAGGATTTCTGCTTTTTGGAGTTGGTGATTACCTGGCATATGGACAAATTTGAAAAACGTCGGCAGCTGTTCTGGCCAATGTGAAGCTGCCTGGTGAAGGAATGTGCCATGCTGTAAATACTCAGACTAAAATTTTGTGTGAGATGAGCTGTAAGCTAGACACAATTTCTGTTGAGAATAACAGTCTACTTGTAGCTCCTGAATCTCACTGGTGGGAAGGAATTGATTTTAGAGAAGTTACAAACTTGGCTCGGCGATACTGACCACAAATTGGGCTGGTTGGCATGTCATTGAGATGTACCAGTAGAACTGTAAGGCAGACGGAAATCGATGGAGTTGGTCTGACCCAAAACAACTGTTGTCATCTTAATCTGGCTCTCCTGTGTCGGCCTTGGAAGCTGACTATCTCAAATTCTCCTGGATGTTATGTGAACAAGATGTTCTGCACCTCACCCCCACCCCCCACCCCCCACACACGCACGCACGCACACACACACACACACACACACACACACACACACACACACACACACACATTCCCTTCCCCAAGGACATCTACAGAAGCCCACTCTCACCTCAACCCACTGCCTTCGCTGGACTCCCTCCTTTTGCCTCAACTGGCTTCTCTCGACGTAGAGGAGTAGCAGTTCTACTCCGAGTCTCTCCTAGATAAATGAACTTCTTACCCTATCTTTAAGGGAGAGTCCAGCTACCCTGCAGAGGAAAGTCATTTCAATCACCTGTATCTGCAGTCTCATTCTTTTGGTCACTACCCAGAGCTCGTTACCATAGGTGAGGATAGGAACCAACTGGTAAACAGAGAGTTTTGCCTTACAGCTCAGCTCGCTCTTCACTATAACGAACCGGTACAGAGTCCGCAATACTGCAGATGCTGCACCAATCCGTCTGTCAATCAGCCGCCTGATGGTTTGCCAGAATCTCCTCGGAGCTGACCAAGAGTCTCTATCCAAGGTCTCACCGAACTCCTCCCACTTCCAAGCTTTTGCCTAAGCAACAGCCAATGCTGTGGACCGCTTGACCCTCCGGTATTTCTCAGCTGCCTCCGGAGTCCCACTGGCCAACAAGGCCCAATAGGACTCTTTCTTCAGCTTGATAGCCTCCCTAACTTGAGGTGTCCACCACCGAGTTTGTGGATGGCCACTGCGAGAAGCACCTACAACCTTGCTGCCACAGCTCAAGGCAGCTACCTCAACAAGAGAGGCGGGGAACATGGCCTACTCAAACTCAATGTTCCCCACCTCAGCTGAGATGCAGTTAAAGCTTTCCCGGAAGTGTGAGTTGAAGATCTCTCTGATGGGTTCTTCTGCCAAGCATTTCCAGTAAACCCTCACTACACGTTAGGGTCTACTGGGTCTGTCCAGCATCTTCCCCCGCCATCTGATGTAACTCACTACCAGATGCGGATCAGTTGAAAGCTCTGCTCCTCTCTTCACCCGAGTGTCTAAAACAAACAGCCACAAATCAAATGACATGAATATGAAGTCAATCATCGATCTACGACCTAGGGTCTCCTGGTGCCAAGTGCACTTATGGACACCCTTATGTTTGAACATGGTGTTCATGATGGACAACCTATGACTAACACAGAAGTCAAGTCAAGTCAAGTCAGATTTATTTATAGAGCACATTTAAAACAGAAACTGTTACCAAAGTGCTTAACAAAAATATCACATCATCAGATAAAAAGTAGCAAGATATATTTACAGCACATGGAATAAAAATATAAAACCAAAAACAATTAGAAACAATGAAATACTAAATCAGATCACGTTGTGTCATAAGTCAAGGAAATAATAACAAAAAGCATAAACTCAGTCAGAAACAATGAAATACTAAATCAGATCAGATGACCTTGTGTTAAATAGGAATAATAACAAAAGCATAAACAGAATCAGCATCAATGAAAAAACAGATCTAAAGCTGATCACCCTGTGTTAAATGTCAATGAGTATAGATGTGTTTTTAGGAGAGATTTAAAGGCAGAGACTGAGGTGGCCTGTCGAATGTTGATGGGCAGATTGTTCCAGAGTTTAGGGCCCACGACTGAGAACGCTCGATCTCCTCTGAGCTTCAGCCTGGTTTTTGGTACGGCCAAAAGCAGCTGGTCTGATGATCTCAAAGCCCGAGAAGGAGTATAAGGATGAAGAAGGTCGGAGAGGTATGATGGTGCAAGGCCGTTAATGCACTTGAATGTCAGCAGGAGAATTTTAAAATCAACTCTGACACGTACAGGAAGCCAGTGAAGAGAGGATAGAACCGGAGTAATGTGCTCAAACCTGTGAGTTCCTGTTAAAAGCCGAGCTGCAGCATTTTGTACGAGCTGGAGACGTGAGAGTGAAGCCTGACTAACTCCAACATAAAGTGAGTTACAGTAGTCCAGCCGGGTTGTAATAAATGCATGGACTTGTTTTTCAAGGTCAGATCTGGACAGAACGGACTTAAGCTTTGCTATCTGCCTTAGCTGAAAGAAGCTCTTTTGTAGAACAGAGTTGATCTGTTTATTAAACTTAAAGTCCGAGTCTAACACTACCCCGAGATTGGTAACTGACTGCTTTAGATGAGGCTGAAGGGAGTGCAGGTTTACAGGATCAGTGACAGTGGCAGAGCTTGGGTTAAACACAATGACCTCAGTCTTCTGATCATTAAAGCTCAAGAAGTTTGCAGCCATCCAAGTCTTGATGTCATCAAGACATTTTAGCAAAGGGAGGATGGCGCAAGAACTGTTTGGTTTTAAAGGTAGATAGATCTGAGAGTCATCGGCGTAACAGTGAAACGAAATACCATGTTTCCTCAGGATTGACCCCAAGGGGAGCAGATACAATGAGAACAGAAGGGGTCCAAGAGTGGAGCCTTGTGGGACCCCACAGGAAAGAGGGACAGAAGCAGATAAATGATTGCCAAAGTTAACACAAAAACTCCCGTCACCCAGATAAGAACGGAACCATTCTAGCGCCACCCCTGTAATCCCAACCCAGTGTTCTAGCCGTGACATAAGGATGCTGTGATCAACAGTGTCAAATGTAGCGGTAAGGTCGAGGAGTACCAGGATCACAGACTGACCAGAGTCATTCGCTAGCAGAATGTCATTACAGACCCTTACTAAAGCTGTCTCGGTGCTGTGCAGTTGTTTAAATCCTGACTGAAAAATCTCAAAAATTCCATTTACATTCAAAAACTTGGTTAGTTGACTAAAAACTATTTTCTCCAAGATTTTAGAAATAAATGGAAGTTTTGAGATTGGCCTGAAGTTAGAACAAGCTGCAGGGTCGAGTCCGGGTTTTTTAATTAATGGAGTTACCACTGCATGTTTTAAAACATCGGGGACCACACCTGTAGCCAAACTGCTGTTAATAATGGCAAGAACAGAGGGTCCAGTTGACGGTAGAACCTGTTTAAAAAATGCAGCAGGGATGGGA
The DNA here is from genome assembly GCF_014905685.2 of Nematolebias whitei. NCBI lineage: Eukaryota > Metazoa > Chordata > Actinopteri > Cyprinodontiformes > Rivulidae > Nematolebias > Nematolebias whitei. Next base: position 41,053,414 of record NC_056507.1, read on the forward strand.
TCAGCAGGGGAGCCTGAGGGCTTCATGTGATCAACGACCTCATTTAAAAATGAGAGTGAGATGGGGTCAAAGTGACTGAAGACTGCTGAGCAGGGAACAAGAACTGAAGGGTCGGCTGTGGAGTGTGGAATTGATGACCTGATCGACTCAACCTTTTCAGCAAAATGCCTGACAAACTTATTACAGGTGTCGACAGAGGCCTCAATGGTGGCAGACTGAGGCACGTTTAGAATGGTGTTAATGGTGCTGAAAAGAACGCGGGGGTTGTGACTGTTTAAGTTGATAATTTTTGAGAAATATTTGTTTTTCTCCTGTTTAACGGTGGTCTGATAGGCTTTCCAACATGTTTTTAACATCTCAAAAGACACCTGAAGTTTATATTTTTTCCATCGACGTTCAGCTCTTCTGCACAAGCGTCTTGCCTCTCGTGTAGTCTCATTTACCCAAGGGTGGGGCGTGCGTTTTCGATTCCTGAGCTTTAACGGGGCGACTGAGTCCAGGATCTGTACACACGCCTCCTGATGCTGAGAAAGCAACTCCTTTGTAGTAAGACCCGCAGAGAGTTCAGAGTCTGAAACAGAATTACCAGCAAAGATGGAAGAGAAGAGTGTGGCGGTGGAGGGGTTAAAAATCCTACAGGGCTTGGGTGTGGGGGGAGGTGCAGGTTCACAAATCAATGAGGTGTTGAATAAAACCGGTTTGTGGTCAGAACAAACAGTGTCACCAATTTCTAAATCAGAAACAGACAAACCATGTGTTAAAACTAAGTCTAGAGTGTGGCCCTGCTGGTGAGTCGGACCAACAACACTCTGCACAAAGTTAAAGGACTGGATGAGGTCTAGAAAGTCCTGAGCTAATGGTTTATCTGGGCAGCACACGTGGATATTAAAGTCACCTAAAATCACAACCCGATCATATTGGAGCAGAATACCAGTTAGAAAGTCAGATAGTTCATTTAAAAACTGTTTATGGTATCTGGGGGGTCTGTAAAAAATAGCACACAGAACTGGGTTGGAGCGGCCCAGCTCACAACAGAGCAGTTCAAAACTCGAATAATTGGCTGAACCATGGAGCTGTCTGCAGTGCAAATGTTTCTTAAAAACAGCCAATAATCCTCCACCACGACCAGTTGTCCTTGGAGCATTGAAAAAAGAACAATCCGGAGGCAGTAATTCCAGAAAAACACTGAACTCACCAGGGCAGATCCAAGTCTCAGTGACGAAAAGAAATTCCAGTCGGTTGCAGCACAAAAAGTCGTTCAAAATAAAAGTTTTATTAGCCAGTGATCTGGCATTTATCAGGGCCATCCTCGTAGAATCCACCACATGAGGAGATGGTTGCAGTGTCCAGTCCAGCGGCCTCAGATTTGCAGAGTTAGATGCGCGCCTCCGGCAGGAAACCCAGCCGCGCACGGGCCCAATGTGATGATGGGACCCTGACAGCGGGACCAGACAGCACGCCACAGGATCTGTACAGCGCCAGGATCGGAGGTGGAAACGCTCACCATCAGCTGGAGAGGATGTTTCAGAGGCAGCCAGCTGGGCTTTCAGTTTCACCAGCCGGCCAGCGCGTTTTCCACGGCGTCTGGAGCGACGTCTCCGGGGAGGCAGGTGCGTGCCCCGCTGCAGGTAAGCAGGCACGTCCGCCAGCAGCGGGGGGACAGGGGGGGGTCCAGAGTTACGCTCATATTGATCAAAATAAGCGACATTGGTGCCACAAGGTAGAAGATCCAAAAGTTGTTTTCGGTCATACACCAGCAGAGCGTTGATGTCACAGATGAGAAATGAAAAAAACACCAAAAATACGAACACCATCAGCAGAGGTGGATTGCAAGCCATGTACACAGGCGCCATCTTACCGGAAGGTCAGTCCAACAACAGAACATCGCTAAGGTTCAGATCAGAGAGGCTGTTCCTCCCAGTCATGCCCCTCTAGGTCACACTGTCATTACCCACATGGACATTGAAGACCCCCAGCAGAATAAAGTAGTCCCTAGCTGGCACACCTTCCAGCACCCCTTCTAAGGACTCCAAGAAGGCCAGATACTCTGAACTGCCATTCAACACGTAGGCACAAACAACAGTCAGACCTCATTCCCCCCACCCGAAGGCGAAGGAAAGCCATCCTCTCATCTACCGGGAATAACTCCAACATACAGGTACCAAGTTGGGGGGCTACAAGTAGACCCACACCAACTCAATGCCTCTCACCATGGGCAACTCCAGAGTGGAATAAGGTCTGGCCCCTCTCAAGGAGATCGGTCCCAGAGCCCATGCTGTGCGTTGAGGTGAGCCCAACTATATCTAGTTGGTACTTCTCAACCTCACGCACAAGCTCAGGCTCCTACCCCATTGGTAGAGACCTGGCCACCAGGTGATCGCTGATGAGTCCCTCCCCCAGACCTGGCTCCAGGGTGGGGCACTGGTAACCCACGTCCAGGCAAGGGACACTGCATTCCTTGTTTTATCCTGTCCATAAAAGTCTTTTGAATTGCTCTTTGTCTGGCCTGTTACCTAGGACCAATCTGCCTTGGGAGACCCTACCAATGGCAATTATAATTGCCCCTGACAGCATAGCTCCTAGGATCATTCAGACGCACAAACTCCACAACAATAAGGTAGCTCCTAGGATCATTCAGGCGCACAAACTCCTCCACCACGATAAGGTGCCGATTCAAGGAGGAGATATTAGAAATATTAGAAAATACTTTCAAATAATAACAGTTAGATTTAGTTTTTTTTGTTTGTTTTTTTTAATTAACTGCATTATATCTGCTGTTTAGGAATCAAGAAGGTTTTGCAAGTTTCGATCCTAGTTTCTTTCCCTTTATTAGTGAAAAACTGTCAATTTCTTGAAGGCACATAAAAAGGATCACCAAAGTCAATTAATCCCCTCATGATGTTAATATCTGAACAAAATTATAAGTTCATCCAAGGACTTTGTAGTCCAAGCACATTTTAGTAGGGAACTGTCTGATGTATACTTTTTAATATCAAAGTCAATCACAAATAAACAAATGTGCATACATTTTATCAATGTTTCAGGATATTAAACCATATAAGACCTACCCCTAAAATTCATAGAACTATTTTAACTAACTTTTACTGGTTTATGACTTTAAGAAGGTTCACCTATATCACTTGTGGTTCAGACATTGGCTCTTTGGCACGTCATGCCCAGACTTACTGTTTAACTGTAGTGGGGTCCCAGGTAGTAAATCAATGAACTCATTTTAACCAAGATTCCTGTCTTTCCCCATTTGGCTTAACAGCATCAAGTACTTGCAAAGTGCTTAACGAGCTTGTCTGTTCTTTGTATCAATGTTTTTTTGTTTTTTTTTTTGGTACGTGACTAATGTTTTTTATGAACATTTATGTTTTAAATACCACTGGGCTCAGTATTTTCAAAAAAGATAATTAAAACAAGACACCTTTCCATTGTATGCAACAAACTTTCAAGTCCGCGTGATATGTAATTTTCTAGTCAAATATGATACAATGCATAAAATCAAGAAGCTGCTGTTGAGGCTTAACTGGTGAATAGAAACTCAGGTCTCATATCCAGCGGAGATCTACAAAGTACAAAATAAAGAAAACATGACAGAAGTAGTGACAAACATATTATCCATACCTAAGCATTTAATTAATGCATTTAATTTCATCCCAGTGGGAGTTAGGAACCAGACAGACAGTAGAAATCTCTATATTGTAAGCCTCCTCCTTTACATGCAGAATACAAAAAGGGAGACGTCTGAGCTGAAGCTGGCCTGATAAGAAGAGGAGATAAAAGGTTGGAGCGACAAGAAAAAGAATGAAGGAAAAGGCCAAGCTCACTGGAAAATGTCTCTTCTTTTACGTAAAAAACGTGTTTTATGAAGACCGAAGTGGGCTGCAAAGACTGGAACTAATGCTCCTTTTGCACAGCTCCTACTCAGCCCCAACTCTGCTCAGCTATGCTCAGATCGGCCTGGATTTGCACCACATTTCAGGACCGGTTCTGGAGGCGTGTCCAGAATCCAAAATCTTGCTAATGAACTTTTAATGAACTTTAGTTCACCGAGTGAGAGTTCTGCGATGAGTTAAACTCAAAGCAGTCTGCTCCTCAGATAAATAATGTTAAATTATTATTTATAAATATGAATGTTTCGGTTAACTTATTTTATATGTGAATATTTCTGTTCAGTGCCCTGAGATGACTTCTGTTGTGACTTGGCGCTATATAAATAAATTGAACTGAATTAAATCTGATGAACCAGATTCTACAAAAACATCTATATTTAAAATTCCATATTTTTCTTCATTATTAAGTATAATTCTTGTTTTGTGATTTGTACATCTGTGGGTTAAAATAAAGTTGAACCAAAGGATCTTCTTTAAACACATTTGAGGAAACCAAAAAAAGTCCATGCTCAATAATCCAGGTATACAATCCAACAATTTTCAGTCAAGTCATCTGGACAGTTCCTTTTTTTGCTGAAACGTTGCACCTTCCATCCGGAAGGCTTCAGCATTCGAGGAAACACATAACACAAAATTGATTCTTCTCCCATACAGCTTACTCCAAAGTGGAACAAACCAGTTATGTTGGTGCTAAGATGATGTCTTGGTGCTAAGATGATGTCTTTGGCACACCCCCTCCTCTTGTGCGGGCCCTCTTCCTTGTCGACAGTCATGTCAAACTGGTTCAAAACCAAAAAGGTCCATGCTCAATAATCCAGGTATACAATCCCACAAATTTCAGTCAGGTCATCTGGACAGTTTATTTTTTTTGTTGAAACGTTTCACCTTCCATCCAGAAGGCTTCATCAGTCAAGGACACAACACAAAACTGATTCTTCCCCCAAACAGCTTACTCCAACGTGGAACAAACCAGTTATGTTGGTGCTAAGATGGTGTCTTTGGCACGTCCCCTCCTCTTGTGCCAAGCATCTTCCTCGTTGACAGTCATGTCAAACTGGTTCAAAACCTAAAAGGTCCATGCTCAATAATCCAGGTATACAATCCAACAATTTTCAGTCAGGTCATCTGGATAGTTTCTTTTTTTGCCAAAACGTTTCACCTTCCAGCCAGAAGGCTTCATCGGTCAAGGACACAACACAAAACTGATTCTTCCCCCAAACAGCTTACTCCAAAGTGGAACTGTGGAAAGTGGGAAATATTACTGAGCGATCCAGTAAGTTTGTCTTTTTATGATTTTAAAGCCGGCACCGTTTATTTATTTTTATTCTTCACTGATTAAAAAAACACGTTATTTTTTTATAAGTTGATTAAAAAAACAGACTCCCAGTCCTTCTGCCTGCCAGGGCTTGGAATCCGGCCTTTGTGAGCACGCGAGGCCTGGGCTCCGGGTCCGGCCTCACAGGCTTCAATGGGTCGGCAGCTCGTATGATCCTCCGCAGTGACTCCGCTCTCTCGAATGTTGTCGTCGGTCACCAACCACAAAAAATGCCAGGACTTCAGCATTAAACACAGTGTTGTCATTATTGGTCAGTAGCTCAGGAGCACCACAGGGGACTGTACTCTCACCATTCCTTTTCACTCTGTACACCTCAGATTTACAGTACAAAACAGACTCCTGTCATATGCAGAAATATTCAGATGACTCTGCAGTGGTCGGGTGTATCAGAGATGGACAAGAAGCTGAGTACAGGGAACTGGTGGACCGCTTTGTGGCATGGTGTGGAAACAATCATCTCATCTTGAATGTGAACAAAACAAAGGAGATGATTTTAGATTTCAGGAGAAACAGGAACAGGTCCAACCCTATTTCCATCATGGGAGAAGAAGTGGAGGTGGTGGAGAAGTATAAATACCTTGGAGTTCACCTGGACAATAGACTGGACTGGAAATGCAACAGTGAAGCCATCTACAAGAAGGGACAGAGCAGACTGTACTTCTTGAGGAAGCTGAAGTCCTTCAACGTTTGGAGCAAGATGCTGCATATCTTCTATAAGTCTGTTGTAGAGAGCACTATCTCTTCTGCCATCATCTGCTGGGGGAGCAGCACCAGAGAAAGTGACTTAAAAAAGATCAACAAGCTCATAAAGAAGGCTGGCTCAGTTCTGGGGACTCCTCTAGAACCTTTGGAGATGATTGTTCCAAGAAGGATTCTTCATAAAATGAAGAACATTATAGACAACCCTCAGCATCCTCTTCATCAGACTGTCATACAACAACAAAATGTCTTCAGTCAGAGGCTTCTTCAAATCCGTTGTAGGACAGACCGCTCAAGAGATCCTTCCTGCCCACAGCCATCAGCATCTATAACAACTCTTTAATGAAAACAGGATGGTGAGTTACAACAACATTTAATTTCCCTCTGGGATTAATAAAGTATTTTTGAATTGAATTGAATTTGAATTGAATTTTAAATCTTAAAAATAGATTCAGCCGCTTCTCCGCGTTTCGAGAAATTGCAAATGGCGGATTGGTGAAAAGTTTCTGAAATCCAGTGACTAATTCCCCTGACCAATCAGTGTCCTGCTTTCACTTTTCGGTCCTGAGTCAGCTCAACTCAGCTCAAAGGGTCCCACCAGAGAAGCGGGGACAAAAAAAGGTCTAGAATATGCCTCGAATCAGCTAAAAAGTACTGTGGAATAGGGATCTTTCTATGGAGGGTTGAATAGGGTTGGGGCTGAGTAGGAGCAGTGCAAAAGGGGCAGAGTCAGCTTGATAAGAACAGAGAAAGTATTCTGCTGTCTCAGGTTCTCACCAAACAAAATAGTTAAGTTAGTGGTAAAGGAGTTTAATTAAGTAACAGCTAGCTAGTATAAGTACTGCATGAACAACTAAACAAAAGATGATTGCTGTTTTCTTATTTTTAACAGTGGCTCATATTATCATACTACAGTGGTAATTATAACATATGCTTTTGTTATATAACATTTACAGGTCTCTAAGCTCTAAAACATATGCAAGACCATTTACTTAAAAAAATAAAAGCCCAACAGGAAGTGATAATTTCGACTTTTAAAGTCATAATTACGAGAATAAAAGTCATAATTACGATTTTTAAATACTGACTTGATCTGATATTTTCAGCATGTGTTGCTGAAACTTAAACAAAACATTTTCAAGAGTCAAGCTATTGTATCAAAAAGCCCTTTTATTTTGATGTGTAAAGACGTCATTGGGCTTGGTTGTTAAATCCAAAAAAATCCCAGTTTGTTCATTTATCTGTCTGTTTGTCATGTTTCTAAGCTTCTGACTCTTTCAACTGCCCTCACCTGTAGTAGAAGAACTTAAATCTGGAACTTTGTGGTCTCTTTTCTTCATCCTCTTCTTGCTCTTTTCTATCCCTGTCATATTTTCTCAAGAAGGGATGGAGTGAGTGCTGATCTGGACTACTGTGGGAATGCAGGTGTTAAGTCTGTATGCGTCTTTGTGCATGTGTGTGTGTTTTGGTGTCCTTGGTCTTGTCCTTATTTTGCTCACTGACCAGAATGATATCTATCATGTGCAATGCCAACAACTCTGCTAAGTTTTATTACAGCATGTTAACAAATAGAGCTGCCTAGATTTGCACTATGAGTTCTATCTCATTTTGACCAAAGAAATAAACCAGTTTTCTCACAAGGATTAATGACAGAAAAAGAGAACTACGGTACAGGAATTAAACTACTTAAAAAAAAAAAAAAAGTCACCTTAAGTCATTTGCTTTGCAAAAACCTAAATCTCTTAAAAGTTTGGTTGACACTTGTGATCATCTGACTTGATAGCCACAGTGAATGGTTGGTGGCCTCTGAGCAAAAATCTGCTCCTCGGTACATTCAAGGGCATACGTGAACATTTAGGAGTGCACAAAGTTCTGATAAGTACACAAAAATAGACAAATTGGTGATCACTGGACTGGAAGTTAGGAACTGGACATATGCAAGAGTTGCTACAGGTACTAACACAACAGAAGACGCACCACAGGAAGAACTACAGACTCTGAAGGAGCAAGTAGTACATTTTTTACAAAACAAAGACATTGACATCAAACATGAGGACATTTCAATCTGTCACACCCTGCCCAGCAAATCAGAAAAATTCAAACCATCCATAGTCATAAAGTTCATTAGCAGGAAATCAAGAAACAAGGTAATAATGCAAGCAAAAAAACTGAAGGGAACGAATGTTTACATAAACGAATATCTAACAAAAAAAAAAGGAAATATTGCACGTGAAGCAAGGTTGTTGAAAAAACAGAAAAAATTGTATCAACTTGGACAAGAAATGGAAACATTTGGATCAAAATACAGGAAGGATCTCAGGCTAAAATAATTAAAAGAACTGAAGGATTTGGAAAGACTAAAATGAGCTCAGGAGGGGACAGATGACAAATCATTGACATAACTTCACTAACAAGAAATTAACAAAATATAAAAATGAACAAATACATTAAAACATGGCAACATATGAAGACTTAGTTTAAAATATACAATGTTGAAGATGTGATTGATACAAATCTTTCCCCTGTAATAAAAGACTGTGAATATTACAATGAAGAACAGTTTAATGACATCAAAATAACAAATGGAGGTCTCTCTATTATTCACTTTAATAGTAGAAGTATAAATGCAAATATATCCAAAATAACAGATTATTTAAAACAGCTAAACAGAACTTTTACAATAATAGCACTGTCAGAGACATGGCTCAACGATGAAAACACAAGTAATGTTCACATCAAAGGGTATGAATTATATCAGGTGAACAGAAGCAGCAAAAGAGGTGGTAGAGTGGCTCCATTTGTTAAAAATGAAATAAAATGTCAATTAATTAATGAAATGTCAATCATTGTTGATAATATCATGGAAATAATAACAATAGAAATAATAAACAAGAATGATAAAAACATATTAATAAGTTGTGTATATCGATCTCCAGGATCAAATATAGAGATATTCACCGATAAAATCGTACAACTATTAGACAAGGGTTTTAATAAAAGCATTTTTTTTGAGTGGAGACTTTAATATTGACCTGGGAAATAAAACAAATTAAAATAACATCAGTACATTTACAAATTCATTGTATAGTTTAAATCTTTATCCGTTAATATCAAAACAGACAAGAATTACAACTCATAGTGCTAAAATAATCAATAATGTTTTCACATATGTAACAAATGGGGATGTCATAGGAGGTATTTTAATGAGGGATTTAAGTGATCATTTACCAGTTTTCACGATTTATAAAAATGATCAAAGCATTACAAAATAAATCACAATTAAGAACAAAAACAATAAACACATCAAAAAAAGCATTGGACAAATTAAAAGATGATTTACATAAACAAAGCTGGAAAGACGTGTATGTTGATGAAGTGAACAGATCATATGATGAGTTTATGAATATTTTAGGAGCTCTGTATGAAAAGAATTGTGTGCAAAATAATTATACAAAGAGAAATGTTGTTGATCAACCATGGATGACGAAAGGGTTGAAAAATTCTTGTAAAAAAAATAATTATTTGTATACATGTTTCTTGAAATTGAGAACACAAGAGGCTGAAGTGAAATATAAGAAGTATAAAAATAAATTAGTAGCGATTATAAGGAAACACAAGGAATATTATTGTGATTTATTAAATAAAAGTAATGGTGATATGAAAGCAACATGGCGAGTAATAAATAATGTTCTGAAAAGTCATAAAGCAAAAACAGGTATTTCACAATATTTTTTGAAGGATGACAATGAAATCCATGATGAAAATGAAATTGTAAATGGATTTAATCATTATTTTGTGAACGTTGGATCAAGCCTTGCAGCTGTAGTATGACAATATATGAGATATATATTGATACAATATTCACGAGTTCCTCATCTTTCTGACTGTGTAATGTCGTGCATTGAATTTAACAGAAATGTAACGAGAGACGTTATTTACCTTTGACCCATCAAAATGAATGCGGTCATTTATTTTCAGAATCAAAGTTTAACATCAAACATTTACATTAATTTGGCAAAATATGAAAATAATAACAGACAAGTTTCACAGAAAATGAGCTTCGAATCACTCGGCGGTGATCGAGGACTTTGCTTCAGATATTCCTAAGATATCTGTACTGATTTTATGAGAAAGAGGAGAGTTTTAAGATGACATGGAGATTTATCTTACAGAGAAATATGTGAGGGAATTAATCTGTTTGACCAGAAATTGCACGCTCCATCAGATATCAGCTTGCCCACGGTACACTTGGTCGGAAATAGAACCATCTACCTTGATGATGAACTCAGCGTCGGCGTAGGTTCCTTCCTGACTCTTTTCAGCGTCTCCGTGAGAACTACCAAACCCTCAGGGAGTCGTACGTGGTTTTCAAACAGAAATTATAATCCCAAAACGTCTCTGGATCATTCTGAATGCGTTTGCACCCAAGAACCATGAACTCCTTTCATTCTTCAGAACTCCTCAGCCTCTGGAACTATCAGACTCCAGACTCTCTCATGAATTCTCCTGAATTCTCTTCCATTCTAACATGAACTGGGGAAGTTGCCACATTTTAAATGGGTCGACTTCCGGTTCAATTTAGAGCTTTCTGATTCGTGGATGTACCAGAAATAGAGGTGTGGTTTGTGATGTAAGATGTTATCATAAGTCAAGGATTGTTTTCAACATACAGAAAAGATTATTGCAGACGACCAGACTTCGTGCAGTCTCACGCTGTTGTATCTTCTCAAATAGTAAAACATGACATTTCTTCTCAGTAAACATTTTAGTTGACCAAGACTCGACCTTTCACATACTTACATTACTTGGCTCATTTCAGACAGAGAATCAAGAAATGCATATTAACCTGATTTCTTCTTTGAATGAGGAATAAAAATCATTACTTACTGTTTATGTAAAATAAAAATGAGTAGTTCTTTTCAACCTGTAAGCATTGAATGGAACTAACACAATTTGATTATCAAACATTTGTAAAACAGTAATGATTATAAAAATTGTCTTTTCTGCTTGGTTAATTCAAGAAAGAAAGTCACCAGATGGCTCAGACTGTATTCAGATCAATGAAAATAACAGTCTCTGTCCATCTGATAGATTTGAGGTCATCAGGGTCAGATCAGGGTCAGATCAGGTTCACTACAGTCCCCCCTTTGGAAATCATCACCTGTCCATGGGGATGAATTCCAACCGTGAACTTAGACCTTCAAATGTCCTTGAGCTTGATGTAATCCAGCAAGGAAGACCAAAGTCAGAAGTAATCCAGCAAGGAAACAAAGTCAAGGTAATTCCACAATGTTCTTGGTATTCCATTGTGTTGATTATAATTCCATATCGTCTCAATAATTCCATTGTAGCAATGCTTTAACCCCTTGGAAACAGAGTCTGTAATCCATTGGAAAAAGTCATATAATCCACAACGGTAAATCCACAGCGATTGGAAGTGTTGATTAATCAGCATACAGAGGGGTACCCTTGGATTGAACTGAAGAAGCGGCCACTGGATGAAGAGTGGAGACCAACGTCAGGATTGCAGGTCGCCTCCAGCGAAGGTTGTCTCCAGCGACGTCCAGCCTGTGCCGTTCTGGTTCAATGTGTCATGCAATTATGTGGTTTAAGGTGGGCTTATGAAGGGGATTTTACATAAGGCCTTAAACTATATGCATCTGGTGTGTAAGCTATTATGGTTGGGAACAGCTACAACTACCAGTTAAGGGGTGGAGAATGCTGAAAAGGGGTAACTACAGGGGTTTATGCCTATAGAAAAGTGTTCCAAACTATTTTTCCATTTCTAACTTGGTTTAAGTTAGCTTTACATGGTAAAATATAGTTTGGTGCAATTGTCTGTTGTCTTTTAGACGAACGACTTGAGATTGGGTGTTTGGTTTTCCATAAATGTTTTGGAAGTCTATGGCGAGACTTATCAAAAAGAATTAGCTATCCCCCCGAATAGAATTGTTCGAGTAGGTTTGGCTTAAGCGTTGTGAGATCAATGTAGATTATGGTACTCAAGGTAGCAATAATATACATTGACTCCGCAAAGATTGCAATTTAGTGAATGAACTGCATGTTGGCATGGTTAAAGGCCTCTTAGTCTCTAACTTAACTACACAACAGAATTCATTCTTCCTTCAGAAACAATATCAAAATCAACTAAACAACGTTTCAACACCGACAAGAGTAGTGACTAAGCATCTAGAAACATCGTTTCACTGCTTCTCCTCACCCTGGTTGCCAGATTCAGTCACGCTGTCCCGTTTTATCAAGGGTAGGTCCTGTGAATTTAAACTATGGTTAAGTTTATTATCCATTAGTTATCTTCTGCTTGGATGACCCTTGTTCCCACGAGGTCAGATTTTGTGAGATCTTTGTCTCCTGAGGAGTTATTGCACGCCTTGTGTTGTTTAATCTGGTTACGATGTACCCACTTAACAGTTGGCTCTTTTTGGCCTTTACTGATTTTTATCTGGTAGATAATTGGAGACACTTTGTCGACTATCAGATGGGGTCCAGTCCATCTGGGCATCAGCTTACGGGCGAGAGTTCCGGTCCCGGACTCTACTCTCCCAGTTTTGGGTGCAAACGTGTAGTACCAGACCCTGTCTCCCACTTGGAGTTCCTCGTAAGAGGCCTTTTGGTCGTAGTACGCTTTGCGTCCTTCAGCTGATTTTTCCAGGTTTTTTTGTGCGAAAGCAAAAGTGTTTTTAAGGTGTCTTTCCAAGTCTTTCATGTATTGTTGTGTGGTGTAGGCTGTTGCCATGGCAGCATCGCCTGGTTGGTACAACAGGTGCAGAGGGAGAGTCATTTGTCGACCCGTCATCATCTCGAAAGGAGCGATGCCAGTTGACGTGTGTGGAGTGGCCCTTATGGCCATGAGGACCAGAGGGAGTTTCACGTCCCAGTCCTTGTGGTTTGCGGCTACGTATTTTTTCAGAATACTCACCACAGTCCTATTTGCTCTCTCAACCTGGCCTGAAGCCTGTGGGTGGTAGCCAATATGGAAGTTGGCTTTGACGCCTAGCGTCTTCCACAGTTCCTTCATTACTTCACCTGTGAAGTGTGTACCTTGGTCTGAGTTCACCCTAAGGGGAAGTCCAAACCTTGAAAATACATGATTCATTAA
>NC_056507.1:41066564-41074166 GCF_014905685.2 Nematolebias whitei
TATTTACTTTTATTTAGTGATTTATCAATTAAACGTGCACTATCCTTTTAGCAAATGAGTAAACTTTTTCCAACTTTGTGAAAATCTGTAACTGTTTCTATTTTTAAAAAGTTAATGTTTATTTTTGTACCTTAGTTTTAAGGGATTACCAGTGAAATAAAACTTTTTTGGTAAATGCTCTTTGCATAAATACCTTATAACTTTTAAAATGCAAGATAACAGTAATTTTCAGCTTTAAGGAACGTTTATTAACTCAAAAATGCCTTTTAGAAAAATTAAAACGTTTAATTTCACTATTTAGACCTAATAAGCGAGTGAAACCTGTCTTCTCAAGTTTTGCCAGAAGATGTCAGTATTACCTCAACAATTTTAACTCTGACACTGTTTGTGTTGTCCAGTAGGGGTCGCTATGACTTCCTGTGGCGTTCGGTTGACATCCTGTTGTTAGCCGCTTAGCTTGAAGTTAGCTTCGGCTAAACTCGGTTAAAATCAACATTTCTGAACGGATTTTTTACACAAACGTGGCAAAATTTCAACAAGCACGACTTCTTATCATGAACATGAGTTTTTGTGGAACAATATTGCAGCTTTATTCAGTGATTTTAAGCGTAGTGAAGGCCCCGGTGGTTATGCTGTTAGCTTAAAATTAGCATCGCTAGCGTTGTTTAAAAACATCATTTAATGACGAATTTTAAACTCTAACGTGGCAAAATTTCAGCGAATATGCTTCGAAGCACTTAGCCAGCGTATCAAAACCACTTTAAAGGCGCTTTTCAGCTTTAAAAAGCAGATTTTATTTCCCTATGAAAACGAATTTCATTTCCGGGTCACGTGACTGAAATCACCAATGGCAAAGCAGCGCAGGGTTGAGAGGGGATGACGTAGCCACGCCAGTCAACCTTCTCAGCAAATCTGAGCGCTTCACACAGCAACATTCAACCAATCAGGAGACGTTTACAGCCAGCATGCTAGGTTTAGCCTGAAAAATAGTTCGTCAGCTTTTCGTCTTTTAAACTGTCAAAATGCACTTTTTCTGTTAAAAATTGTAACCAATATCTCTTAACTGTGTTCTGAGACGGCGCTCAGCTTTTAAAACGTTTATCCATCTATTCAAAATACTCGTTCAAACTCAACAGAACCGGACCACAGTCCTGGTCTTTCAGCAGAACCTCGGTACTTTTAAACAGAATCAACGTTTTCCACAGCTCATCAGCTTTTAGTTAACATAACAGGCGTACAATGTCAGCTTTATAAAGACTCAATGACACAATTTCAGCTTCTAACATCACTAGCTGTAGTATTTCTGTGAGCTTTCTGAGCATCACAGACCAACACGCTTAAAAACATGCAGCGTTTCGCTTCAGGCGGTGCAGCTCCGGCTGCGTTTCAATCACAGCTGATAAACTGTTATTTTATCAACATGCCAACATTTAAAAATCAATCTTACACGTTTTTACAGTCATTTATGAGCACGTGACGGGCCACCAGTTGTAGTATGACAATATATGAGATATATATTGATACAATATTCACGAGTTCCTCATCTTTCTGACTGTGTAATGTCGTGCATTGAATTTAACAGAAATGTAACGAGAGACGTTATTTACCTTTGACCCATCAAAATGAATGCGGTCATTTATTTTCAGAATCAAAGTTTAACATCAAACATTTACATTAATTTGGCAAAATATGAAAATAATAACAGACAAGTTTCACAGAAAATGAGCTTCGAATCACTCGGCGGTGATCGAGGACTTTGCTTCAGATATTCCTAAGATATCTGTACTGATTTTATGAGAAAGAGGAGAGTTTTAAGATGACATGGAGATTTATTTTACAGAGAAATATGTGAGGGAATTAATCTGTTTGACCAGAAATTGCACGCTCCATCAGATATCAGCTTGCCCACGGTACACTTGGTCGGAAATAGAACCATCTACCTTGATGATGAACTCAGCGTCGGCGTAGGTTCCTTCCTGACTCTTTTCAGCGTCTCCGTGAGAACTACCAAACCCTCAGGGAGTCGTACGTGGTTTTCAAACAGAAATTATAATCCCAAAACGTCTCTGGATCATCCTGAATGCGTTTGCACCCAAGAACCATGAACTCCTTTCATTCTTCAGAACTCCTCAGCCTCTGGAACTATCAGACTCCAGACTCTCTCATGAATTCTCCTGAATTCTCTTCCATTCTAACATGAACTGGGGAAGTTGCCACATTTTAAATGGGTCGACTTCCGGTTCAATTTAGAGCTTTCTGATTCGTGGATGTACCAGAAATAGAGGTGTGGTTTGTGATGTAAGATGTTATCATAAGTCAAGGATTGTTTTCAACATACAGAAAAGATTATTGCAGACGACCAGACTTCGTGGAGTCTCACGCTGTTGTATCTTCTCAAATAGTAAAACATGACATTTCTTCTCAGTAAACATTTTAGTTGACCAAGACTCGACCTTTCACATACTTACATTACTTGGCTCATTTCAGACAGAGAATCAAGAAATGCATATTAACCTGATTTCTTCTTTGAATGAGGAATAAAAATCATTACTTACTGTTTATGTAAAATAAAAATGAGTAGTTCTTTTCAACCTGTAAGCATTGAATGGAACTAACACAATTTGATTATCAAACATTTGTAAAACAGTAATGATTATAAAAATTGTCTTTTCTGCTTGGTTAATTCAAGAAAGAAAGTCACCAGATGGCTCAGACTGTATTCAGATCAATGAAAATAACAGTCTCTGTCCATCTGATAGATTTGAGGTCATCAGGGTCAGATCAGGGTCAGATCAGGTTCACTACACAGCTAAAATACCAAAAGTGGACAATAATGTGAACCATTCAGTTATAGGTTGTGACAACAGTATTTTTCTTAATGGAACTGACAAAGAAGAAATAATGAATGTAGTAAAAAATCTTACAGATAAGAGATCAAAAGACTGGGTGGACATGGATATGATGTTTGTAAAGGACATAATGAGTTATGTTATCGAGCCGTTTACATATACAAATGTAATTTATCATTTTCAAAAGGAATAATTCCAGACAATTTGAAAGTAGCTAAGGTAGTTCCTCTCTTTAAAAATGGTGATTAATGTGTGTTCAATAATTATAGACCAATATCCTTATTACCACAATTCTCAAAAATTCTAGAAAAACTATTTGTGACCAGATTAGATAAATTTATTACTAAACAAAACATTCTAAGTAGCAGTCAGTATGGGTTTAGAGCAAAAAACTCTACATCAATGGCTCTCATGGAATCAATAGAACAAATAACTACTGCTGTCCATCCAAAAAACAGTATTGTGTTAGTATTTTTGTTGATTTAAAAAAAGCATTCGATACTATTGACCACACTATTCTCCTTGAAAAATTTAATACATTTGGTATAAGAGGACCAGCATTACACTGGGTATCTAGCTATTTGAAAGATAGGAAACAGTTTGTACAAATAAATGGTGTAAAATCTGACCTCTGCAATATCATGTGTGGAGTTCCTCAAGGCTCTGTACTTGGACCAAAGTTATTTATTTTAGATGTGAATGACTTAGTGAATGTATCAGGACTCCTCAAATGTGTCCTTTTTGCAGATGACACCACATTTTTTAGTTTGGGTAAAGATGTAAAACAGATGTTGGAATTGATGAAGGCAGAATTTGATAAAATACAAACTTGGCTTAAACTTAATAAATTATCATTAAATTTAGATAAAACTAATTACATGATATTTAGTAACAAAAAGAGAACTGTTGATGATCCATTTAAAATTGAGGGTGTTGAGATTTGTAGAGTTAATGAGATGAAATTTTGGGGTGTAATCATTGATGAACAGCTAACATGGAAAAATCACATAAATTCTGTAAGAACAAAAATATCTAAATCTATTGGAGTACTGTACAAAGTCAGGGAATTATTAAATGATAAAGCTTTGTACATGTTGTATAACACAATCATTGTTCCACATTTAATCTATTGCATTGATGTTTGGGGGAAAGCGTGTAAAATATTTACAAAACCTATTTTTATTTTACAGAAAAGAGCTGTAAGAATTATCACCAGAAAGCATTACAGTCAACCATCAAGCACATTATTTTATCAACTGAAGTTATTAAAGTTCCATGATTTGGTAGATTATAGTATTTTATCAGTTATGTATAGGGCTCAAAATAACACATTACCATTAAAAATCCAAAGAAATGTTGTTAAAAGGTAAAGTTGTTATAATCTTAAGGGGATAGAGATATTTGTCAAACCAAAATTCAGAACTAGTCTGAAGGGAAGGTCTACCTCAATCCAAGGAGTTGGATTGTGGAATGGTCTAGAGAGTGTTGTAAAAAATGCCAAGTCAATGTGTACATTTAAGAAAAAGATCAAAGCTCACTTGTTAAAAAAAAAAAAATGAAGTAGCTTAGTGTGTTTTTGTATTAGAATTAGAAAAATTAGAAAGAGTTATTTGTTTTGTTCTTTTACTTGAAGATTATTATGATTGAAATAATTGTTTGAAAAAGGAGCAGATATAATAAGATTTTTTTCTTCTTTTTGCTGCCTTTCATTTTAAATCTCTTGTATTTTTTTATATAGTTATGGAATTGTTTTGTATTTTTAAAATGAATAAACTTTATACCATAAGTAGCAAAAGTGTTATCCCATAAATAATGGTTGAATGAAAAAATGTTCTCATTTATTATTTTAAAAACAAACAATAAAATCTAAAAGGGCTGCTGTGGTTTAGTGGTTAGAGCAGTCGTCCTCCAATGCGAGAGTTGGGGGTTCGAATCCACCAGCAGTCACATGTCGATGTGTCCCTGGGCAAGACACTGAACCCCTCATAGCCTCTCATCTGTGTCCCATCAGTGTATGAATGTGATAAAGCTCTGATTAGTCTCTTTAGAATGATTTGTTCACTTAACTTTGTAGAGATCTAGTAGAGTGCTGCATGAATGGGTAAATGAGGACACAGATTGTAGTGTAAAGCGCTTTGCGTATCTCGATAAGATAGAAAGGCGCTATACAAGTACAGTCCTTTTATCATTTACCATTTAAATTATATTATAAAATGAGGGAGTTTAAGCAGAACAACCAGGACTGGAAAGATGTGGTCATGCTTATGTTCACATGTAACAGGGCATAACCCCAAAACACCACTTTGAAACTAATATATAACCTTTAATTAAATTGCTTTGCTCTCAAGAAATTTAGGTGTTATTTTTTTATTGCCTTTTTTAAATAAGCAGATTAGAGCAATTAAACACAAGCTCATTGTAATAAATTGAAATTACATTCTCACCCACTTTTGTGAACTCACGGCATTTGAGTTTACAAAACAAATTAACAATTAAATAAAAAAAGAAAGAAATTGGTTAACATATATACAGTAGTGTTTCTTTTAGGCAGATAAAACACTGTTGGCTAGTGGAGGCACTTGACACCCTTGACTTTTTTTTTTTTTCTTTTCACAAACCTCCCAAGTTTCACAGTGACAGATGGTATCTGTAGCAAGTCATAAGTTGTTGTGTCTTCAAACACAATAAGTCCTGCTTCTCGTAGCACAATCTGCACAGAAAATAAACACAATACTCTACAGCATGGATGTAACATAACTTTTTTATTTTCATGCACAAGCTTCTCAGAACCAACCATCATCTTTAAGTTTGCTTTTCTCCTTCAATGTTTTAGTGTTTTATAAAACATTTTTAGTCATTGGGCTTTTTGTTTTGCCAACAGAGAAAAAAGCAGTAGTCTTCTTTCTCTTTCTTTTCTTTTTTTGCTTTTTAGCTTCAGCAAATCACTAAACGAGCTAGCCAAAAAACAGTGAATTGCCTAGAAACCCAATATGGACTCCACCCTGGAGATTACACGGTCAGCTCATTCGGCCAGCACTAGAATAACAGTCAGGCCGGCTCTCACTGTCCCCTTACTAGCATGTGCGTGTTTGTGTGTGCATGGACATCACAAAGCACCCATTATACTGTCTAACATGAATGTGTTCTGTGAGTCTAACATTCAGTCACAAAAGATAATGCAGTAAATTATGCACTTGTAATCCTTGCATGTATAAATAAAAGACACACTTTCTCCTCAGCTGTTTAATAGGAATGAGTTTTGGGTTAACTGTACAAAGTATCTCAATGTCCTAATCTACAGCTCAAACTCAAACATTGCAACAAAAAAAAAAAAAAAAAAAAAACACTGAAGGTCACCTCTGTTTGCAGTATTTTTATATTTTTTGCAAGGATCATTTTTACATTTTTGATGATTTTAAAATTTCAGAGCAGGAATGTTGACAAATATGTCATTTTGTTGATTTTGTCTTTGATTCCAAATGATTAACGGACTAAGCCGTCTAGTGTTTAACACAGGGAAATGGTTTTCTGTGTAGAGTTGTAAATCTCTCCAGAGCAACTGGAGAAAGACAAATTTTACTATATTTTGAGTAAATAAGTAAGAAAATTCACTCAGTTCTACAGTTTTGAAGCTATTAAAGTGTGACTGCAACATTTTTTTTGTTATAGGCTGACCTAGTTATTCTCAGTAAACATTTTGTCATGGGAAAAAGTTGTCCTGATAGTAAGTAAGGTTTTCTGTACATTCAGCTTTTGAATTTTCAGCCTACAGCTGTACACCCTCCAGCTGTCCTTGGGCCAAAATTACCTTTAGGCATCAGTTTTTAAACTGTCACTCGGGTCATTTTGACCCAAGGATGACAGGAGAGCCTAAAGCAAAATCTAAAATAAAGAAGGTTGGTAAAGATTGATTGCACTCAGGAAATAATGCTCGAAATTTAGTTGCAGAAGATTAAAAAATATACAACCGTTAAAAAAAAAATAATAATAATTTCAAGTTAAGAAATACATTATAATAATAATAATAATAATTTTATTTAAAAAGCACCTTTCATGACACCCAAGGACACTTTACAGTAAGAACAAAGATCAACAGGAATAAATTACATAAAGAATATAAAATACATAAAGAATATAAAATACATACAGAATATAAAATGCATAAATAATATAAAATACATAGAGCAAAGTTAAGGATCAGCGAGTCTAAAGAGATGTGTTTTCAGAGCAGTCTTGAATAGAGAAAGAGAGGTGGTGTTTCTTAAGTCAGGGGGTAGAGAGTCCCAGAGATGAGGAGCAGAGCAGGTGAAGGCCCTGCTCCCCATGGTTGAGAGGCGGGCAGAGTGTACATGGAGGTGTAGTGAAGAGGAGGATCTGAGAGAGCGAGAGGGGATGGAGATGTAAGAGGTCAGATAGGTACGGAGGGGCAAGGTTGTGGATAGCTTTGAAAGTGAGAAGAAGAATTTTGAAGACGATGCGTGATTTAACTGGGATATATATACACATATATACACATATATATGTATACACATATATACACATATATATGTATACACATATATACATACATATATATACATATATATATATACATATATATATACACATGTATACATATATATATACATATATATATACATATATATACATATAAATACATATATATATACATATATATATACATATAAATACATATATATACACATATATATACACATATACATATATATACATATATACATATATATATATA
>NC_056507.1:41074266-41099366 GCF_014905685.2 Nematolebias whitei
AAACCCAAACAGGTCTCCAGTCAGCCATCAGGTGAAAAGGAGGAACCCAGACCCAGACCAGTGGTCATTCCATATGTTGAGGGAGTATCAGAGAAACTGAGACGTTTATTTTCCAAACATAACGTCCCAGTGGCTTTTAAACCCCAAAATACACTACGGCAAAGACTGGTTCATCCCAAAGATCCAGTCCCCCAGCACAAACAGAGTAATATTTTGTATGCTGTTCAGTGTCAGGAGGGCTGTGATCAGTCTTACATCGGGGATACTAAACAGCCACTGGCCAAAAGTTTGGCCCAGCACAGAAGATCAACATCATCAGGCCAGGATTCTGCAGTCTACACTCAATAAAAAAAAAAAAAATCAATTCAAAAATACTTGTTATTCCCAGCGGGAAATTTTTTGTTCTTGTAACTCGTTATCCTCATTTCATTAAGAGATGTTATAGATACTGATGACCATAGACAGTATGATCTCCTGCAAAGGTCCATCCCACAGTGGATCCTAAGAAACTGGCTGCAGATGCCGTCCGATCCATCCACTCAGACTCGGCTGGCCTCTCGGTTCCCCTCGGGTTGTAGGACCTCCCAAATGCCGGGCAGAACTCCTCCCAGAGCGATGGCCACTCCTCCCAGCAGTCTGCCGAGCTCCTCGTCACTGCGGATAGGTGCCGAGGGACGATCCTGTCCTTTCACTGTCTTGAGCCATGTTTCCTCCTAGTTCCAGGATCTCGGTGGTCAGGCACTCGAGCACAGCTGGCAGATAGATGAGAATGCATCCACAGGACATCCTTTTCAACTCATTTGAGATTTGGGGCTGTAGTTGAGATATTATTTGAGCTTTTGAGATGGTAATCAGCTGCTGTTGGTTGTAGAAAACTGCCTTGTTGCCATGGTTACGCATCATAACAAATGTACAAAACTAAAAAAAAGTTTCAGTAAAAATCCTTCCAGCTGCACAGCATCTGATACCAGAGGAAACAATCATCCAAAAAATGTGATTTACATCCAGAAAAAGAGGAATTAAAGTTTCCAAAAGCAAAATCTCAGAATGAAAGTAACATAAAAGTAACATAGCTCATCTCATCTCCAGGCCAGCGGTCACTCTTTCAAGGATGAAGATGTTCACATCCTGGACAGAGAGGAACAATGGTTTGAAAGAGGAGTAAAGGAGGCCATCTTTGTGAAAAGAAATTGTCCATCATCTTCACAGTTACTATTAAATGTTCTATTAGAGAAGCCTTATACGCTTACAACCACGCACAAATAGATGCAGGGATGCTTATGTAGGCTTTATATGTAGATATATAGATATGTATATGAATGTATATTCATGTGTATGTATGTATGTATATAGGCGTAGGTATGGGTATATATATTTATGGAAACTTACTACAAAGCCACGAATATTTTAAGTTCTTTATACATATGTATTTTGTTGCTGTGTTTTGTCATGTTCTTTGCAGGTGAACAGACAGTGGCCGTGTGTTTTGCCGTGTGCTCTCTGTGTATATTTCTTATATTTTGGAGTCTTACTTTGTCTTTTCCTTCTTTCTATCCTATTATAAAAAATAAATAAAAAACTACACTAGATAATCACTAGAATAAATATGTCATAATAATGGTGTGGAGAGGATGGCTATAAGGGGAGAAAGGAGGCCATCTCAAAAAAAAAAAAAAAAAGAAATCGTCCATCATTAAACAGGGGTGGAGGCCTCCGGGTTCAACTGTCCCCCCTCTTACAATGCTGTGATTGCTAGTATCACTCAGCCCCCTGTGAATAGTAAACAGCCATCAGTGTGCTAATGATCCATTGTTGGGCTGATGGTCCTTCTTGACCATGTGAGCAGCTGGTTTTGGTTGTCAGCAGCAAACTGGTTGATCCACTCTGAGAAGGTGCCATTTAAGAGACTGAGCTGAAAACACCACCTCAGACTGAGGAAGTCTCTTGGATGAGAGACGAAACGTTTCTATATTTTTTTGCTTTGTTTTTTTTTTTTTTTTAATGTCCAGAGGACCAGATTGAACTTTTTTGGATACTCCATATTGTGTTTTTGTATAAGGATGCATTCACACCAGCCTTGTTTAGTCAGCTTTGATCGAATTCTAGCTCATTTTCCTAGAAAGTCTGGTTCGTTTGGAGAGGTATGAACGCGCCATCGAACTCTGTCACAGAACAAAAAGGCGAACTCTGGCCCGGGCTAAAACCTAAGTCTCGGTCCGGTAGAAGAGAACTCCAGCGCGGTTCGAGTACAATGTGAATGTAAGCAGACCGGGCCTGCTCCACAAGCAAGAAGTGGAGTACATCCATCCATCCATCCATTTTCTCTACCCGCTTATTCCATTTTGGGTCACGGGGGTCACTGGTGCCCATGTCCAGCAATCACTGTGCGAGGGGCGGGGTACACCCTGGACGGGTCGCAAGTCCATCACAGGGCGAAGTGGAGTACAGCGCAGGGAAAACAAACACGCATTTCTCTGACCTTATATGGAGCCGTCAGCTGCCTTGTGTGAAAAACAATATTCTCCATGGTCTTCTGCCTCATCTTCTGCTCATGCTGAGTCCATTTTGAAAAATGACAAAATACAACTCCTAAAACTGTTAAAACTTGATGCCACTCCGTTTTTGTTTTTATTTCCAGCAGAAGAAGAAGTGTCTTCAGAGGTTTTTGTGTGGTTTCTTTCAGTAGTTCTTGGTGCAGCGCCCCCACAGGCGAGCGGGGGAATAGGTTGATTCAACAGGTTGGCTGACTGCACAGTGCAGTGTGAATGCAAATGTACCAGCTCAAATGTAAACAAAATGTCATGATATTGGTCCACAACCGAACTGAGTCTACCAGACTATCGAGTGTGAAAACAACCTAACAGGACAAACAGCAGTTAAACTCATTACCAAATTGTGCAGTGAAGCCACATTCAGTTCAGTTCAGTCTAAACCATATCATGTAACTCATTAGGACTGAGGTAGTCTATTTAGACTACCTCAATCCTTGTTTATTTTTAACTGAAATATCATGGTCAAAGGTCCAACAAATTTTAAATTGCAATTGCAGTTACATTCTTTTCCATTTCTAACACCTAAATATCTCTAGTTTAGGTGAGGTGGCTGGATGTCTTTTTGAATTTAAGAAATCTTGAAAACTTTTTCAAGTCCATTTCCCCCTTTTATCAATCTCAAACCTAAAAATTCATGCATTGAATATTCAAACTATTCAACAAATTATTTCTCTTGGTGTCCACGTTTGGTTGAAATGGTGAATACATGCTATTTTGATATGGGTTTTTGAGATTATACTGCAAGTTGGAAAGCTGAATTTAATCTGTGGCCTGTCAGGCTGTGGTGATTGAGGCTTCTCTAAATTTAAGTCTGTAGGTCTGCCTACAAGTTGGGTTAAGTGGTTGATTGTTTCCAGCCATGATGGAGTTAATGAGGGGGTGGTGGTTATCATGATACACACTTAAACACAATAAGATACACTAACGAAAACTCAAACAGACTTTGAACTGAAAATCATACACAGAGATGTTTGTATGTGTGTAGCCTTTTAGCCACAGCACATTGACTCTTTCATCAGACCACAGGGTCACTCTTCAAGCCTCTTATTAGTGGTGTCCTCTGCTGGACACACATTTTTGTTAACTTACACACACACACACACACACACACATACACACACACACATTCTTGTAAACATACTTTTTGAGGACTTTGTATTGACATCCATTAATTTTCTATAGCATAACCCTGACCCTTACCCTAAACCTAACCATTACTAATACATGTCTAACCCTAACCCATACACAATTCACACCTTAGTCATAAACCTAACCCGTAACCCTCATCAAGACTTCTTGTGGGGACCAAAGTCAGGTCCCCATTATTAGCAATTGGTTCCCACACTGCATGATTTTTTGTAAAATTGGTCCCTACAAGGTAACCACACACACCTTAAGCCCCGTTCACGTGTACGTACGCGTGTACTGTACGCAGAGGGTTCAGACTTCAGACTCCAGCGTACACCCCGAGCAGCTGCTGAGCAACTTCACAGACAAGGGGCGTTTACCTTCGGGACAAATTGAGGTCGCCGATTGGTCATTTGCTGACACGCCTACTGGATTGATTGACAGGTCGGGGGAAAAAAAAGAGCACTGGCAGCCTCAGCCACAGCGGTGTTCTGTGTTTATATGTTGTTAATAAAAAGATTTAAAAAAAAAACAACAACAAAAAAACAGGGAGCGCTAACTCTACAGCCCACACATCAGACCAGCACACCAGGAAATCTCCAGACCCTCCCGCAGCCACGCTGGACCTGAGTTTAATTCGTTCATGACAAATTCCTTCATTTCTCACCGTTTCAGTCATTGCATCAACAGAGGAGGAAGAGATCTCTTGCCTCTTGGCAAAAAACAAAACAAAAGAAAAGGCCAGATCAGGGATGAAGAAGGGGAATTTAATACATTAGTGTTGCATACAAAACAGTCCGTCGCCGGGCAGTATATTGTGCGACACCGCGTACACGTATACGGTCGTAAAAATTGAGCTTTGCGCGGACATGCCCTGCGGGGGAAGCTCGTACCTCTGCATACGTACGTGCGTACCTCTGCGTATGGACGTACACGACAGTATACTGGGGGCTTTATTGTAAATCCACACATCCATTCACACTATGGTGATCAATGAATGCTATGCCAGGTTGTTTTCACACCAGACAGTCTGGTAGACTCGGTTTGGTCGGAGACCAATATTCATAAGATTTTGTTTACATTTGAGCTAGAACGTTTGCATTCACACTGCACTGTGCAGTCGAGCCAACCTGTTGAACCAGCCTGTTCCCCCACTCGCCTGTGGGGGTGCTGCACCAAGAACTACTGAAAGAAACGACACAAAAACCTCTGAAGAAGACACTTCTTTTTCTGGAAATAAAAACAAAAACGGTGGGGCGTCATATTTTATCAGTTTTCGGAGTTATATTTTGTCATTTTTCAATAATGGACTTAGTATGAGCGGAAGATGAGGCAGAATACCCTGGAGAATGTTGTTTTTCACACAAGGCAGCTGATGGCTCAATATGAGGCTAGAGTTCGGGACATCAGGGCTGGTGTGAATGCACCCTCAGTAGCCTTAGGTTGTTTTCACACCTGATAGTCCGGTAGACTCGGTTCAGTTGGGGACCAATATTCATAACATTTTGTTTACATTTGAGCTGGTGCGTTTGCATTCACACTGCACTGTGCAGTCGAGCCAACCTGTTACCCCACTCGCCTGTGGTGGCTCGGCACCAAGAACTACTGAAAAAAATGACACAAAAACCTCTGAAGACTCTTCTTCTTATGGAAATAAAAACAAAAACGGAGTGGCATCAAGTTTTAGGAGTTATATTTTGTCATTTTTCAAAAATGGAGTATTCAGAGCTTTATCACATTCTTACACCAATGGGACACATATCGGAGGCAATGAGGGGTTCAGTGTCTTGCCCAGGAACACTTTGGCATGTGACTGCTGGTGGATTCGAACCCCCAACTCTTAATCTGGAGGACGACTGCGCTAACCATTCTGCCACAGCTGCCCTGAAAATAAAAAAATGCCAAAATAAAAACAGAAACGGAGTGGCGTCAAATTTTAGCAACTTTAGGAGTTCTACTTTGTCATTTTTCAAAATTGGACTCAGCATGAGCGGAAGATGAGGCAGAAGACCATGGAGAATATTGTTTTTCACACAAGGCAGCTGGAAGCTCCATATAAAGTAAGAGAAATTTATGTTTTTTTTGCCCTGTGTTGTACTCCACTTCTTGCTTGTGGAGCAGGGCCCGGTCTGATTACGTTCACACTGTACTGGAACCGCGCTAGAGTTCTCTTCTACCAGACCGAGACCTATGTTTTAGCCCTTGCCAGAGTTTGCCTTTTTGTTCCATGACAGAGTTCGATTGCGCATTCACACCTCCCCAAACGAACCGGACTTCCTAGGAAAACGAGCTAGAGTTCGATTAAAGCAGACCAAACATGGCTGGTGTGAATGCACCCTTAGTGCTAAAACCTAGGTCTCGGTCCGGTAGAAGAGAACTCCAGCGCTGTTCGAGTACAGTGTGAATGTAAACAGACCAAGCCCCGCTCCACAAGCAAGAAGTGGAGTACAACGCAGGGCAAACAAACACGCATTTCTCTTACCTTATATGGAGCCGTCAGCTGCCTTGTGTGAAAAACAATATTCTCCATGGTCTTCTGCCTCATCTTCTGCTCATGCTGAGTCCATTGTTGAAAAATGACAACATATAACTCCTAAAACTGCTAAAACTTGATGCCACTCCGTTTTTGTTTTTATTTCCAGAAGAAGAAGAAGGTCTTCAGAGGTTTTTGTCGTTTCTTTCAGTAGTTCTAGGTGCAGCGCCCCCACAGGCGAGTGGGGGAACAGGTTGGCTCAACAGGTCGTCTCGACTGCACAGTGCAATGTGAATGCAAACGCACCAGCTCAAATGTAAACAAAATGTTATGAATATTGGTCCCCAACCGAACCGAGTCTACCGGACAATCAGGTGTGAAAACAACCTTAAACATTTGCACATTCACACCAACCCTGGTGTCCATAACTCTAGTCTGTTTGCCTAGGAAGTCCAGTTCGTTTGGGGAGGTGTGAACGCGCTATAGAACTCTGTCACGGAACAATAACAAAGTAGAAGAGAACTCGAGCACAGTTCGAGTGCATTGTGAATGCAAGCAGGCCGGGCCCCGCTCTGCAAGCAGGAAGAGGAGTACAATACAGGGCAAATAAACACACATTTCTCTTACCTCATATCGAGCTGTCAGCTTGCCTTGTGTGAAAAACAACATTCTCCATGGTCTTCTGCCTCATCTTCCGCTCATGCTGAGTCCACATTTTGAAAAATGACAAAATAGAACTCCTAAAACTGCTAAAATTTGACGCCACTCCGTTTTTGTTTTTATTTCGGCTTTTTTTATTTTCGGGGCGGCTGTGGGTGAATGGTTAGCGCAGTCGTCCTCCATTGCAAGAGTTGGGGGTTCGAATCCACCAGCAGTCACATGCCGAAGTGTCCCTGGGCAAGACACTGAACCCCTCATTGCCTCCGATATGTGTCCCATTGGTGTAAGAATGTGATAAAGCTCTGATTACTCTCTTTAGAATAATTTGTTCATTTAGCTTTGTAGAGATCTAGTAGAGTGCTATATGAAAGGGTAAATGAGTACACAGATTGTGTTGTAAAGCGCTTTGAGTGTCTTGAATAGCTAGAAAGGCGCTATATAAGTACAGTCCATTTACCATTTACCATTTCCAGGAAAAGAAGAAGTAGTGTCTTCTTCAGAGGTTTTTGTGTCGTTTCTTTCAGTAGTTTTTGGTGCGGTGCCACCACAGGCGAGTGGGGAAACAGGTTGGCTCGAACATGTTGGCTCGACTGCACAGCGCAGTGTGAATGCAAACGCACTAGCTCAAATGTAAACTAAATGTTATGAATATTTGTCCCCAACCGAATCGAGTTTACTGGACTATCTGGTGTGAAAACAACCTTAAATTAAAACCTCGTGCACCACATTTGGTGCTGATATGCTAAATCTCTGTCAGAAGGTAAAATTAATCATTTCTGTGTTGGATTTTCAATCTTACACATGGATTTGTTGCATCGCAAAATGTTCTGTGACTGGAATTGAGGAGAAAAACTGATCGACATATACTAAAGCACACGCTTTCTCATACCAATGCAAACGTAGGCCCATCCTAATGTCACAATAGTCTGGTAATAGAGGATTTGGGGGGAATTAACTTACACAAAATTATTCCTGTTTGCTTCAAATCATGTTCCTCAAAAAAGTTATCAAAAATATCCTTTACTAAGCAGCACTGAGAAACAACTAGACAGATTTAAACTTGTTCTTTTTAATCCCCATTATTAATGTTAGGTCTTTAACATAAGATAAAATTTCCTACTGAAGTTGTACCACACTTTGAGATACTTTAAACCATGGCCATGAAATAGGTTAATCTTTAAAGTATCACAATGGTGTGAATGGTGTGGTAACACAAGATAGTGTTTTCCCATGCTTTAGCAATTGTATCTGAAAATGTTCCCATAGTTCAGTTCATCTTTTTCCATTCAGATGTCCAAAGTCTAATGTGGTTTAAAAGGTTAACTTTTCAGATCTACACTGTTACTGATAAGTGTGACACAGCAGACTAACATTCAGCTGTTCTGCTAAGGACTTGTATCTGATTATTGGCTGTTGCAGAATCCTTCACTATTCTCTGATGTAGATTTGTTTCTTCTTGATCTTATCACTCGCACACTAATATTGAATCCAATTAATTTTCTATTTAGATATTAGTTAAATAAGTTGGACTTAGGGCGACGTGGTGGCGCAGTTGGTAGAGCTGTTGCCTCTTAGTGAGAAGGTTGCTAGTTCAAATCCTGGCCCAGGGCTTTCTGGGTGGAGTTCATGTTCTCTCTGTGGGGTGGGGTTTCTCCAGGTACTTTGGTTTCCTCCCACAGACCAAAAACATGCATGTTAGGCTGATTGGTAACTCTAAATTGTCCCTAGGTGTGAGTGAAAGAGTGAATGGTTGTTTGTCTCTATGTGTCCCTGTGATGGACTTGTGACCTGTCTAGGGTGTCCCCCGCCTCTTGCACAGTGATAGCTGGTCATGGGCACCAGTGACCCCATGACCTGAAAAGGAAGAAGCAGGTAAAACATAATTGATGGATCATGGAAGTTGGACTCATTATGATAGCCTACTCGTTCCTTAATGAAAATGTTTACATCAGCATTAATATATGATTTTTACATGTGTGCAATTTGAACATATAAATTATTTTTCTTACTTAGCAGGTGTTTTTCCTTGGGTTTGTTTATTTTTTCCCCCCATCATTTGGCGGCTGAGTGGTTAGACCAGTCGTCCTCCAATGCGAGAGTTGGAGGTTCAAATCCACCAGCAGTCACATGCTGAAGTGTCCCTGGGCAAGACACTGAACCCCTCATAGCCTCTGATGTGTGTCCCATCAGTGTATAAATGTGATCTAAAGCACTGATTAGTCTCATTAGAATGATTTGTTTAATTAGCTTTGTAGAGATATAGTAGAGTGCTGTATGAATGGGTAAATGAGGGCACAGATTGTAGTGTAAAGCGTTTTGAGTATCTTGAAATAAGATAGAAAGGTGCTATATAAGTACAGTCCATTTAATTCAATTCAGTTCAGTTTATTTATATAGTGCCAAATCACAACAAAGTTGTCTCAGGGCACTTGACAGGAACATTCACATACATAAAAGCCAATTAGTAAAGTTCTCTATCTAAGGAATCCAGCAGACAAGTTAAATCTTGGCTTTGTTGCAGTCTCCCATCCTGAGCAAGCACAGTGGCAACAGTGGAAAGGAAAAACTCCCTTTTAAAAGGAAGAAACCTCCAGCAGAACCAGGCTCAGGACAAGCGGTCATCTACTTTGACCGGCTGGTTGAGAGGACAGGAAGGAGAGACAGACGAACACAGAATTGTAGGTCCAGGTGTATCTGAAAGACAAAAAACACGTTAAGGATAGAAAAAATAATTCCAAATACAAAACAGGTTGAGCAGAGTAAGTAAAGACAGTAGCAGAGTGAAAATTGTGGTCAGTTTGTCCTCCAGCAGTCTAAGCCTATAGCAGCATAACTAAGGGACAGCTCAGGAAACTCAAGCCGACCCTAACTATAGGATTTAGCTAAAAGGAAAGTCTTAAGCCTAGTTTTAAAACTGGATAATGTGTCAACCTCACGGACAGAGATTGGAAGTTGGTTCCACAAGAGAGGAGCCTGATAACTGAAAGATCTGCCTCCCATTCTGTTTTTGTAAATTCTAGGAACCACAAGTAAACCTGCAGTCTGAGAGCAAAGTGCTCTGTTGGGAAAATATGGAACAATAAGATCTGTAATATAAGATGGAGCCAGGTTGTTGAGAGCTTTGTGGGTTAGAAATAAGATTTTGAATTCTATTCTGGATTTGACAGGGAGCCAATGGAGAGAAGCTAAAACTGGAGAAATATGATCTCTCCTACTAACTCCGGTTGAGACTCTGGCAGCAGCATTTTGGATCAACTGAAGATGTTTTAAAGACATATTTGGACATCCAGATAATAAACCATACGTGACAAATGTATTGACTAGTTTTTCTGCATCATTTTTAGATAAGATGTTTCTAATTTTAGCGATATTACGCAGGTGGAAGAAGGCAGTTCTAGTAACGTTTTTAATGTGGGGGATAAAAGACATGTCCTGATCAAAAATAACACCAAGATTTTTAACATTAGAGCTGGAGGACAGATTAATGCCATCTAAGGAGGGAGAAAGACAAAAAAATTCATTCCTAAGGTGCTCAGGTCCAAAAATCAAAACCTCAGTCTTGTCTGTGTTCAACAGGAGAAAATTAAGGGTCATCCAGGTTTTTATGTCTTTAAGACATGCTTGTAGTCCAAGTAGCTGATTGGATTCATTGGGTTTAATGGACAAATATAATTGTGTGTCATCAGCATAACAATGAAAATGTATCCCATGCTGTTTACTTTATATATGCTTCCATTAGGTAAAGTTATTAAAGAGTATTTGCCCAAGCACTGAGCCCTGACGAACTCCACGACTAACTTTGGTGTATGAAAAAGATTTATTATTTACATTTACAAACTGGAATCTATCAAATAGATATGATTTAAACCATTTTAGAGCCGTTCCTGTAATCCCAATATCATATTCAAGCCTCTGTAGTAAAATTTTGTGATCAACTGTATCTAATGCAGCACTGAGGTCTAACAGGACCAGTATAGACACAAGTCCATTGTCTGAGGCCATGAGAATATCATTAGTTACTTTTACTAGTGCTGTTTCTGTGCATTTGCCATTCCATTTATCATCAAAGGCAACTGGATTTATTGAAGCTGTTTTGCTTCACAGTTCTGGAGAATAGAGGAGCCTCCCACATGAACAGTTTATTCTAAGTCTGCCAAGGCATAGATTACTTTTTATATTAGATGATTGTCTACCTAAGTCCTTTGATTTGACAGTGTTTGTAAGCACCATGTTTAAAAATTGGTTTGTTGCATCAGAAACATTAAACAGATGATCTGAGCACAACCAACAAAGACAATAATCACCTGTTCTAAAGTGCCTGTCCAAAAGGTTACACATTAATCTGCCATATGATTTCTGCTTTTTTCCCCAACATGAGCAACTTTTCAAAGCAAATCAAATTTAATTTAATTATAGCACATTTAACACCAACTGCTGTTGGCCAAAGTGCTGCACACCAAACAATAGTTCATAACTGTCAAGTTCTTTAGGGTTTTTTGTTTGTGCAATTCCCCACTTGAAAGGGATAGCCTCTACATTGAAGTTTTCAACTGGATTTCACTCAATGAGTAGCCTTAAATTTAGTTGATCCACATTTATTGAAGTTTTGTGGGTAGTTGTAAGCAGTTAGCTGAAAAACCTCAAAAAGAAAAATACAAATACAGCATTACTTGCTTAAATTAACACAAAATAAACATATTGTGACATAATTTCCATCTTTTTTTTAAACAAATAATTGGCATATTTTACCAAAAAGTTTGTTCATTACATTTCATAGTCAAAGCATTTTAGTCAATATTTTTAAATCACATAAATAAATAAATAAACATATTAATAGGTATAATTTCAACAACTCAATTTTTAAATACATTTTTAGTTAAACATTTTTCCTAGACAAATCACCTAGTGTGTTTTTCAATATATTTATTATTTTATAAATAAACCATAAACAAACTCCAAGTGTAATTATTATTATTATTATTATTATTATTATACCAACTAATTTGATTACAACAATACTCAACAAGAAACATTAAAACTGCTCAACACCACAATCAGAGTCTCTATTAAGAGTCCGTGCATTACTCTGGTAAATTTGACAGTCAATCAACAGCAATATGGTGCTTACTGGCTGTCCTTCCCAGATTGTAGTAGACTTTCTGTTTGCACAGTTTTGATTTCAGATGTGCTACAAGCACTGCTCACCCTTCATGCTGAAGTCTCAGTCCAAACAAGAGTGACAGATCTATCACTCCAGAAATACCTGCATGCTTTGATTGCTTAATAGATTGGTTCCACCTGGTCCTCCTCATTGATCAGCAGAGAGGAATGGCAGGGAGGAGCTGCAGCCAGATAGTTTGCCAGAACACCTCCCACTCGATCTTCCCACAGAACCGATGGAGAGATTGCAGAATCAGTTACTGCAAACTACTTTTCAGTTTTAGACTTGTTTCTCCACTGGCAACAGAACCACCAGGCACCGTACATCTCTGTGCAGGAATGTTGTTTGGGCAGCTTTTTCCAGGACTCTGGTTCTAGGCTGGCTTGGTCTGAGTCTTGTCACAGGAATGCAGGAGCTTTGTGATACTTTAACATTCACATCTCGGACGATGCCCTTAGCATCTGGCTTTACACTCACGACCTGTCCTAACTTGAATTGGCCCCTTATCGCATTTTGGTCACATAGCCAAACAGTATATCCAACACTGACTTTTCGATGTAAGGTGTGCCATTTGCTTCTCACAAATAAGTTTGGGCCGGCAAGCTGGCTCCATGACCTCCAGAATCTGTTGACATGAAGCTGCATCTCTCTAAGTCTTTTATAAGAGTAGCTTGCAAAGTCAAATGTTCTGATGTCGCCGCTCAGAGAGGCACGTCCCAAGAGGAGTGTATTGGGCGATACATACTGGATGCAGTTTTCACAGTTCTGCACTTGGGCATTTATAGGACGTTCGTTGGAGAGGTTGGCAGCAAGTTGGAGAGCTGTCTGGAGCTCATTGTAATTGAGGCCAGTGTTGGTGCCTAAGCTCTGGAATGCCTTCTTGACTATGCGGACAGTGGCTTCAGCAGCGCCGTTGCGGTGAGGTGAATCAGCTGGATTAATTTTCCACTCCCATTGAGTGCCTTTCTGAGCCGATATCTCCTCTATTGCAGATTTGTCTTGAGAATCCAAGAACTGGTATAGCTCTCTCAATACAGATTTGGCACCAATGAAGTTCGTTCCTGGGTCAGACCAGATT
The DNA here is from genome assembly GCF_014905685.2 of Nematolebias whitei. NCBI lineage: Eukaryota > Metazoa > Chordata > Actinopteri > Cyprinodontiformes > Rivulidae > Nematolebias > Nematolebias whitei. The sequence continues at coordinate 41,087,319 of NC_056507.1, forward strand.
TTTCTTGGGTGACCTCTAATTGAAGTGAACCGTTGGTAAGTCATCAAAAAACTTTGCGTTGACATTGTGTCTACCATATCTACGTGAACAGCCCTACTGACCATACAGCTGAAAATGACACCCCACACTTTCATCGAGGCTCGTTTTTTGATCATGTCTTTGACAAGGTATGGTCCAAAGAGGTCAACTGCTGTGAACTCAAATGGAGCTGCAGGTATGGTTTTTTCAGGAGGTAAATCACCCATTATTTGTTGGCACCTTCTTGCTTTGTACTTTTTGCAGATAAGGCAGTTTTCCACTACTTTTTGGGCAATTCTCCTTGGTGAGGTGATACCTCCTCTTTCTCTCCTTTACTTTGGTCTGAGAAGACCCACGGCTTCAGCTCAAATCCTCCTGCTTTTAGTATAAACTCTACATTCTTTGTGATTACCTCAAGTCTTTCATGGCAGTTGTGGGATGTTAATATGTCATCAACATAGCTGTGCTCATGTAATACTTGACACTCATCTTTCAGATGGTTGAACTGAGGTAGGTTTGCTGTCTCTCTCATGGAGAGTTGCGCTATACAACCTGCTGGTTTGTCCCCAATGTTTACACGTGTGATTACATACTCTTCCAGCTCCTCATCCTCCGAATCACTTCACATGAACCGGTGTAGATGGACCTCCTGCTCTTCAAGCCAGACAGAATTGTACATTTTTCTGATGTCTCCTAGAGCAGCGAAGGAGCCTTGACGGAATTTGAGGAGGACAGCTCGGATTGGATTGAGGACATCAGGACCTTTCAACAGCAGATCATTTAGACTTTGGCCTTTATACTTTTGAATGCTGTTCCACACGAGTCTCACTGGAGTTGTAACAGAGTGTGGGTTGGGAACAATGAGATGGTTTATGTACCAGGCAGGTCCCTTCCAGGTCAATAAATCCTCCTCAGTCAGCTTTTTTGCAGCCCGACGGTCAACCATCTCATGAACTTGAGCATTATAGGACTTTTTCCATTGTGGTTCCTTGGCTAATTGTCTCTCAGTTCTAAGAAAGGTAGCCTCCACTGCTCTTTTATTGTTTGTCAATGTTGAGGGATCTTCGAGCCATGGATAGCTTGCATGCCAATGGGGACCATCAGTGTGGTCATCAGCACCAGCATATGTCAGCCTACTCTTCACCACTTCTAATTCTTTTTCTTCAGCCAAGGTCATTTCTTTGCCACCAGGTTGGCAATTGCCACAGCGGCAGCCTCCGCATCTCGGGGTGCAAGCAGCACCTGTACTATCCCACTTCCACCACTCAAGAAAATTATGAGTGGTAGCAGCAGATTTAAAATGCTTGATAGTAGGTAAGGAGCAGACATGTTCTTTATACATCATTGCAGCAGTTCTCATGGACCTTGCAAAGTGCGTTTTGGGTTTGTACGCTGTAACTGTAGTCTCTTCAAACAGCCCAGGGTGTGTTCCTGCGACTGTCTTTCCCAGTGGTCCGTCCCACAATACAATATCTCCAACAGCACATATCTTATGTGGAACCAGACACCCTTCTTTATGGCTTATTAACAGCTGTATTTCTTTTGGTCTCACTAGTTCACTGAGAGGGACATCAGGGAAGAACTTTTGCATTGTTTTGGCACTTACATGTTGGTGAATATCTGCAATGCTGTCTAAACCATAGCAGAGGAGTTGATGGGACTTGAAGTTTCCTCTTTCTGTTTTGACCCGGATCTTTAGGAGGTACCGTCTCGTGGTAACTTGAACTTTCATTCCTCCCATATCGTGGACAACAAGGGTTATAGCTTCACTTCTCAGGTTTAATCAATCATCTGCTTTATGCTGCTTTATGCGTTACATAATTTGTATCTGATGCTAGATCAATTAGGGCTCCAACTTTTTGTCCTGCATTAGCGGTGACCTCTAATATCATAATGACAGGCCACCCCACTAAAGCATTATTTGCTAGAAGGTTGGGCTGATTAGACACAAGATATGTTTTAGTCACCACATTAAAGAAAACATGGTGACACTTTTTTTTTTTTTTTTTTTTTTGACACTTTTCTGTCTGTTCAGGTGGGAGGCTTTTCATAAAGTCTTGTTGGGCTTGAGTGTAGCTGCCTCCTATATCACTCCCCACTGCGCTGTCTTTGTGCCTCTGAACAGAATGCCCCCTAGACACTTCAGTTCTTGGACAAAGATAATAATGGTGCTCTGCAGTGTGTTGCTCCTTGCAATCTGGCCGTCTGCACAGGAACTCAGTTTTACAGTACTCATTCTCACTGTGAATCTCTAGACATGTTTTGCAGGCTCCCAGCTTCTTGACAGCTTTCCTCTTTTCTGACAGCTTGAGCGTACGAAACTTTTGGCAGAAATACAACCTTTTCTTGTGCTTTCCGTCTCCACAGACCACACAACCTTGAGGCATGTCTGTTGATTTGGTAGAAGTTCTGGTCCGGGCTTGCCATGGTTCAGACCTTGGTTTTGACTCCTCCTCCTTCAGTTGATCCAGCTTTTCATAGATGGCTTCTTGACCTTTAAGAAATGTCAGGAGGTAGTCAAATCGTTCATCTTGTTCAGCCTCATTTCCTTTGCTGGCTACATGGAGAAGCCATTCCTTTTTCAGGCCATCTGGAAGTTGACTCTGTATTGCTTTTGTTATAAGGGGGTTCTTTATAGCACCGGTTGTGCCAAGTTCTTTCAGGTCAATCAGAGCCTTTTCTACAGTTTGGATTAACTCAGCAATCTTCTTGGGCTGGTTGCCTCTAACTAGTGGAACCTTTTGGAGCTCCTCCACTATCTCAAGGGCAATAGTTGTTTTATTTCCAAAGCGGTTCTCCAGGACCCGAAATATCTCATCGGCTGTTGTGTAATTTGTGAGACGATGGTCGCGTAGTATTCTTTCATCCACACTGTCAAGTAGATGAAATTTTTTAATCTCTTTGGATCCAGTAGGTTCTCCCTGCATCTGAAGCGCTTCCCAATCTTTCTTCCACTGATGATCCATCTCTGCGAATGCCAGTGAACTTTGGGAGAGCAGTGAGCTTTAATTTAATGACTGGTGCAGCCGGGAAGCTCATTGAAGTACTTAATCTGTCGGTCCCTTCATTAGTTTGCACTTCAATCAATTCTGCTGTTCTTAATGCCAGTTTTGGTAAAATAGTTTCGAGGCCTCTGATCCGACTCTCGAACTGATGTTGCTCTGCACAGGGAGCCCAGCACTTCCAATGGTTATGCACCACCGTCACTGTTTTCACAAGTTTTTTCAGATGTTCTATCATGAATTCATATGCACCTGTGTTTTTCCTTGGGTCCACAGTATCCACATGGTCTGCATGTGACTATGCAGTTGTAATTGCCTCTGTCAGTTCATATTCTCCAAAATTTTCCCACAGTGTCTTTTGTATTAGATCCTTTAGTTCTTGCATCTTTTTCTCACACTCTGTGGTTGTTTTATCCAAGTCAGCTTTTTGCTGTTCACTTAACACATCTGCGTCTGAATTTTCAGCAGTATATTGTTCCTCAACATCATGACTGGCTTCAAGGACTTTATTAGCTTCTGCTGTGAGCTTTACAAAGCTGTCCCTGAGCTCCTCGTCAGACATCACTGTGTGCATTCGTAGCACATCATTGGCCAAACGAGAAAATTGCCGCTTCACTGTTGTTCTTGTGGTCTTCAACCTCTCCAGCATTACTGAATCAGCCATTTTGATTTCAGCAGCAGGGCAAAAGAACAAACTTGATTTAGTCCCCTATGGCCATGTTTGGTCTAGCTGATGACCTCTTAATTTTACTACAGTCTTTAGACTGTGGTTTTTCAGTGTCAAGTTCTTTAGGGTTTTTGTTTGTGCAATTCCCCACTTGAAAGGGATAGCCTCTACATTGAAGTTTTCAACTGGATTTCACTCAATGAGTAGCCTTAAATTTAGTTGATCCACATTTATTGAAGTTTTGTGGATAGTTGTAAGCAGTTAGCTGAAAAACCTCAAAAAGAAAAATACAAATACAGCTATTACTTGCTTAAATTAACACAAAATAAACATATTGTGACATAATTTCCATCTTTTTTTTTTTTTTTTTTTTACAAATAATGGGCATATTTTACCAAAAAGTTTGTTCATTACATTTCATAGTCAAAGCATTTTAGTCAATATTTTTAAATCACATAAATAAATAAACAAACATATTAATGGGTATAATTTCAACAACTCCATTTTTAAATACATTTTTAGTTAAATATTTTTCCTAGACAAATCACCTAGTGTTTTTATCAAATATGTCTCCACTAAACCATAAACAAACTCCAAGTGTAATTATTATTATTATTTTATTTATTTTTTTATACCAACAAATTTGATTACAACAATACTCAACACGAAACATTAAAACTGCTCAACACCACAATCAGAGTCTCTATTAAGAGTCCGTGCATTACGCTGGTAAATTTGACAGTAAATCAACAGCAATATGGTGCTTACCGGCTGTCCTTCCCAGACTGTAGTAGACTTTCTGTTTGCACAGTTTTGATTTCAGATGTGCTACAAGCACTGCTTACCCTTCATGCTGAAGTCTCAGTCCAAACACGAGTGACAGATCTGTCACTCCAGAAATACCTGCACGCTTTGATTGCTTAGTAGATTGGTTCCACCTGGTCCTCCTCACTGATCAGCAGAGAGTTTCTGGTGTGTTGGTCCTGGAAGTGGGTGAGAACGTTTTGAAGTGGCTGATTTTTCATTGAAGAAACAGTGTTGGAAGAAAAGAAACAAGCGGTTTGGCACACACTGGTTTGTGACTGGGCCATAATGGTAGCTCAAGTTGAGGAAGATGATGAGGATATGGATTTAAATGACTGGAGTCAAGTTGTTAGTGGAAGAAGAGGAAAAATCGGGCGAGAAAATTATTGTTTGGTAGGGACACAGGTTGGTAAAAGGACTTTGGAAGAAAATAGTTCAGATGAAGGGACACCGGTGGTCCGCAAAAAGATTGTTAAAGAGGAAATTAAAGTTATTCTGAAAGTTAAAGAAGAAGACAATAACATACAGCTGGGTCAAATTGCATTATCCAAAGAACTCAAAAAGAAGATTGGAGATATTTATTTTGCAAAAACACTTAGAGATGGGAGTATACTGATCATTTGTAAAACTGAAGAACAGAAAAATAAAGCACTGAATATTGAAAGTTTTTATAGAAAAAATGTGAGAGAGAAATAGATTTTAGGAGAGAAGAAAGTAACGAGGAGCGTGATAACAGGAATACCAGTAAATGAAGATCTAGAAAAGCTTAAAAAGAGCCTTCAGGGTGCAGAGGTGAATCACATAAAAAGATTGCTGAGAACAATAAATGGAGAAAGAACTGAAAGCCTGTCGATAATGATTGAATTTCAAAATAATGTACTTCCAGAGAAGGTTAAAATCAGGTTCATGATCTTTCCAGTTAGGCCTTATGTCCCTCCCCCACTCATGTGTTATAAGTGTCAAAGATATGGACACATTGCAGCTGTGTGTAAGGGATGGCAAAGGTGTCCAAGATGTGGGGGTGATCATAGATATGAGGAGTGATCATAGATATGAGGAGTGTGGTGACAATGCCCAAGATAAATGCTGTAATTGTTGGGGACAGCATAGAGTGACTTTTGGAGGATGTGAAATTAGGAAAAAGGCCATTAAAGTGGAGAAAATGAAAACAGTCAATAATATCAGCTACGCTGAAGCTGTGAAAAAAGTTCAAGAACAAACTGGAAGGAGAGAGATGAGTGTACAACAAAACCCAACATCCCAGTTACCAAAAGAGAGACCTGAACCTACAATTACAGTGGAGAGGATCATGTTGTTCATTGCGTATGTGATTAACTGTGCAGACCAGGTAAAGTACAAAACAGAGAAAATTAAAATAATAGTTAAAGGAGTAGAGAATTTTTTTTGGTATAAAAGACATTTCATGGGAGCATATTAACAAAGAACTGGGAGGAAACGGGAAGTCAGGGACATCAGGAGAGGGGGCACTCGGATTATTCTACAGTGGAACGCTCAAAGTTTAATCGCAAATGGACAAGAATTTAAAGGCTTCATTAAAAATCTTAACAAAAAACCAGACTTAATATGTATTTTGGAAACTTGGCTCAAACCAACTTTAGACTTTGTTATTAGAGGATATACTGGTGTACACAGAGATAGAAGTGAGACCCAGGGAGGGGGATGTGTAACATTTGTAAAAACGGGAATGCACTTTAGATTGTTAGCAAAAGGAATTCATTTAGAATAAATATATAGTTGTTGAAGTTTGGAACAGGAAGGAAAGCATCAAAGTAATACATTTTTACAATCCTTGCAAAAGACTTTCACATGAATCAATGGAAGAACTCAATAGTTATTTAAATGGAAACATCTTTTGGTGTGGTGATTTTAATGCACATAACTCATTGTGGGGTGCTAAGAATGATGGTAATGGAACAATTATTGAAGAATTAATGGAAAATAAAAATCTTGTCTGTTTAAACGATGGTAAGGGTACAAGAGTTGATATGAGAACAGGTATGGAATTGGCAAATGACCTCACAATAATATAAAATTTAATAACAGGAATTAGTACATGGAAGATAGTTAAAGATACAACAATAGGAAGCGACCACTATCCCATCAATTAACCTTTATTTAGACAGGTAAATCCCATTGAGCCTCGAGGACTCATTTACAAGAGAGACCTGATTTCAAAAAAGAAAGATGACAACAATGGACAACACCAACAACAATAAACAGTTATAAAAAGTCATACTGCATGTTTTTTTTGTTTTTTTTTAACAAATAGGATGGCTAAAAGGAAAAGGTAACAAAACAACAACAAAAAAAGCTAGATTCCAAGACAAATGTAGAAAACTAAAAACAGGAACATGTCTGCATTGGACCCTGCCAGGTGTCCAACAGATTCTTAAAGACACTTAGAGAGGTCAAGGTCGAGAGCTTCAAATCTTTTTGTAAGATATTCCAGGAAACAGGAGCGGAATAGGAGAAGGCCCTTTTGCCTAGTTCAGTCCTCATTGAGGGAACACTGCAGGTAATAATGTCCTGAGAGCGCACTCCATAGCTGCACTCACGCAGAGACATGTAGGAGGAGATGTATGAAGGCAGCAGACCAAGAAGCGATTTAAAGATGAAAATATACCAGTGAGAGAGTCTGCGTGAAGTTAATGATGTCCAGTTAACCAGTGAATACAGGGTGCAGTGGTGGGTACGATAATCACAGCCAGTTATGAATCTTAGTGCACCATGATACCATACCATACCATACCAATTTATTTATATAGCACTTAAAACAGCAACAAGGCCAACCAAAGTGCTGTACAAAAGAAGCAAACATGCACAGCAGACAGGAAAACATAAAATAGAAATACAGATACAAATAACAGCAGAAGCTAACTAAAATGGCCAGCAGAGTAGAGAACAGACCGGACCAAAACAAATCACACCATGTTAAAGGCAAGCGAATAGAAGTGGGTCTTCAAGCGAGACTTAAAGACTGAGAGTGTGGGAGCCTGCCGGACACTCAGTGGCAACTTATTCCACAGTCGTGGACCTGCAACAGAGAAAGCCCTGTCACCTCTGAGCTTACGACGGGTTTCTGGGACTGAGAGAAGCATCTGGTCTGCTGACCTCAGAGAGCGCGGTGGGACATATGGCTGCAGAAGATCAGTGAGATAGGATGGGGCGGAACTGTTCAGTGATTTAAAAACATACATGAGAATTTTGAAATTGATCCGAAGGTGAATGGGTAGCCAGTGCAGGGAGGCCAAAACTGGCGTGATTTGCTCTCTATAGCCTGTACCAGTTAAAAATCGGGCTGCAGCATTTTGGACCAGTTGTAGACGAGCAATGGAGGACTGACTGATTCCAAACAGAAGTGAATTGCAGTAATCAAGCCTAGATGTTATGAAGGCGTGGATCACTGTCTCGAGGTTCTTTTTGGAGAGTATAGGCTTCAGCTTAGACAGCCGTCTCAGCTGAAAAAAACAGGATTTGACCATCATGTTTACGTGACTGTTGAGTTTTAAGGACGGGTCCATTATCACCCCCCAGATCAGTCACCTTTTGTTTCTCTAGCGGGGCTAGAGAGAAAAGGTCAATGTCATGGTTCATGAGTGAGCCACTGGGATGGAACAGCATGACTTCAGACTTCTTCTCATTGAAGCTTAAGAAGTTTAAAGCCATCCAGTCCCGGATGTCAGCCAGGCAGTCAAGAAGAGGCTGAATAGAGCGTGTGCCTCTGTGCCTCAGGGGGGAAGTAAATTTGGCAATCATCGGCATAGAAATTAAAGGGTATGTCGTGTTTGCGGAAGATAGCACCTAGTGGCAGCAGGTATAAAGAAAAGAGAAGGGGACCGAGGATGGACCCCTGCGGTACCCCCCACTGGAGTGCGGTCGATGCCGAACTAAAATCTTTGATATTGACACAGAAGGTTCTGTCAGAGAGGTAGGACCCAAACCATTTAAGGGCTGACCCTGTGATGCCCACCCACTGCTCCAGTCTAGAAATGAGGATATTGTGGTCGATGGTGTCAAAAGCAGATGTAAGATCCAATAGGACAAGCAGCACAGAATCACCTGCGTCTGTGGATATGAAAATGTCATTAAAAACCTTCAGTAGAGCAGTTTCAGTGCTATGGAGAGATTGGAAGCCAGATTGGAATAACTCAAGGATAGCGTGATCCCCCAAAAACTGTTTCAACTGAGACTCCACAATTTTTTCCAGTAGTTTAGAGGTGAATGGGAGTCTGGAGACAGGCCGGAAGTTGAACATGACTGAGGGGTCAAGGTTAGGTTTTTTCAGGAGGGGCTGGACAGCAGCATGTTTAAAAGTCTTTGGCACCACACCTGAGGATAAACTGCTATTCAGAATAGCGAGGATAAAAGGACCCAGGGTAGGAAAAACTTCCTTTAGCAGTCGAGGGGGGACCACATCAAAGGGGGAACCAGATGGCTTCATGCTGCACATTACCTGCTCCAGAGAGGACAGAGAGATGGGCTCAAAGTGGTCAAACACAGCCACACACTGAGAAGGTATGGACAGATCATGAGCTGGTGGAGAAATGAGTGCCCGGGTGTTTGCCACTTTTTCTAAAAAGAAATGGAGGAAGTTCTCACACAGCTCAGTTGAGGCTTCCAGAGGTGAAGGCTCACTGAGGTGTAGAACTGAGTTCAGGGTGGAGAAAAGAACTCGGGGGTTGTGGGAGTTGGAGACAATTAAATCAGAAAATAATTTACATTTGGCAGCTTTAACGGTTTTCTGATAGTGACGCCAACTCTCCCTTAACATTTGAAAAGACACCTGGAGCCTGTCCTTCCTCCACTTTCGTTCAGCTTTGCGACACTGCCGCCTAACGGCTCGCGTGACGTCATTCAGCCAAGGCTCTGATTTAAGTTTTGTTTTTCTGGTCTTAAGGGGAGCAACACGGTCCAGAACATTTAAACAGGCAGAGTTGAACTGAGAGGTTAGCTCCTCAGTGGTAAGAGACACCGAGAGCTGTTCGATCCTCTCAGAATTAAAACCTTCATTAAAACGAGCAGTAGTGAAACGGTTAATGGAACGCGTACGTGCAGGAACGCGCGTCTTAGCAGTAGGACAAGGGGGGGTGAAGTCAAACAATACAGGCATGTGATCTGAAAAAACATTGTCACCGATTTTCAAATTAGAAACAGAGACATCGCGTGTTAAAACGAGGTCCAGTGTGTGACCATGTTCTTGGGTGGGGCCGCTCACCTGCTGAGCTAAATTAAAAGAGTCCAATAAATCCAGAAAGTCCTTCACTAAGGGCTTCTCCTGACAACACACATGCAAATTAAAGTCACCGATAAGCAAACAGTGAGTGTATCTTTGTGTGATATCAGCCAAAAAGTCAGAGAATTCATTTATGAAGTCCTTAGAACGAGGTGGGCGGTAGATGAGCGCACACAGGACCGGAGGAGAGTGTCCAAGTTCAAAGGCGCTCAGCTCGAAGCTGGCGCGGGACACCGGGATGGACAACTGTTTACACGCAAAGTTTGCTTTAAAAACTGTTAATAATCCCCCCCGCGCCGACCTGATGGCCGCGGGGCATTGAAACATACACAGTCCGGAGGAAGTAGTTCCACCAAGGCGCTGGACTCACCATCAGAAATCCATGATTCTGTGACGAACAGAAAATCCAACTCCTCATCTTTAAAAAAGTCATTGAGGATAAGCGTCTTGTTGGAAACAGACCTTGCGTTGATTAAACACATCTTGATATTGTCCGACACAGGCATAGCCGTGGAGGGAGACGCGCGCGCCAGCGGGCGCAGGTTATGAACAGCTCCTCCTGGTCTGCTGGTGCGGCGCACAGGTAAACAACTCCAGGTGTTTCCATGGACTGAGCGCGCGGGCAGCTGGCCAGCAGCCGGGCCCCGGGAGCACCACGGGTCAGAGAGGAGATGATCAGATCCAGAGCGAGTCCTGTTAGAATAATCCACACTTTGCCTCAGTTTCACCAAAATCCCTGCACCCTTCCCACGACGTCTGTGACGTTTCTTCCATGGAGAAAGGCCAGGGTCACGCAGAAGGAACGCAGGAATCTCAGATAGGACCGGTGGGGGAGAGTGCTGGCCGCTGTTCAAAAACTCCGCGGGAATTTCAGCAAAAGTACGGAGCTCCAAAAGTGCCCGACGATCATACTGAAAATATGACTCGGCACACTGCACAAACCATTGTAAAAATAACAAAAATAAAATACAAGCAGAGAGCGAGAGACGGGCAGCCCTACACACCGGCGCCATCTTGGTTATGATAGACAGCATCCAACATCTGCAGGGTTCTTGTAGGAGCGTTCATGTAAATAATGTCACCATAATCAATTGAGGGAAGGAAGGTCACAGATACAAGGCATTTTCTAGCATTCAGGGTTAGACAGGATCTGTTTCTGAAAAAGAAACCCAGTTTAACTTTCAGTTTCTTTATCAAGTTTTCCACATGGAGCTTAAAAGAGAGATGTGAGTCGACCAAGATACCCAAATATTTATAGGAATCAACAAACTCAATGGGGACACCATTTGAGGATAAAATCGGAGGAAGAACTGCTGGGACCAACTTCCTATTTGAAAAAAGCATCCCTTTGGTTTTGTCAGCATTTAGGACAAGTTTGAGGCAGAATAAATCAGTCTGGATGTTGTTGAATGCAGATTTCAAAAGCTGGAAAGCCTTAGCAACAGTTTTAGCTCGACAATAAACAACTGTGTCATCAGCATAGAAATGCATGGATGCATTAGGGATGTTTTTACCTACATTATGTATGTAAATTGTAAAGAGGGTGGGTCCTAAGACTGAGCCTTGTGGTACACCATTGTTGACTGTTAAATAACTGGAGGAAGTACCATTATGTTGAACACATTGCCTCCGGTCTGAAAGATAGTTAGAGAACCAACCAATGGTGTGATCTGAGAAACCGATTTCTGAGAATTTATGACACAAGATGTTATGATCCACAGTGTCAAAAGCTTTAGACAGGTCTAAGAAAAGTGCAGCACAATAATCCTTAGCATCCAGTGCTTCAACAACATCATTAAGAACCTTCAGTGAGGCAGTGGTTGTGCTGTGTTGTTTCCTGAAACCAGATTGATGGGGAGGTAAGATGTTAAATGAGTCCAGGTAATTTTTGATTTGAGAGTTTATCAGGTTTTCTAGAACCTTGGCTAAAATGCAGAGTTTAGAGATTGGTCGATAGTTGTTCAGTGAGGTGGGGTCACCTCCCTTCAGCAAAGGAAGAACAAAGGCTGTTTTCCAAGCATCTGGGATGGAGTTTTGTCTTATGGAGAGATTGAAGATGTGGGTCACAGGGACTGTGATGATATGAGCAGCCAGCCTTAAGAAATAAGGTGGAAGTTCATCTGGACCTGCAGATTTTTTAGGATCAAGATCTTTTAACAGTTTATTGACCTCACTGACTGAGAATGGAGAAAAAGAGAAGCTGTGATTAACTGAGGATTGACTTGTAGGAGGGATTTGATTTGTAGAAGTTTGGTTATTAAGTGAAGTGGCTGATTTTCCATTAGTAACTGTGTCAAATAAAG
>NC_056507.1:41099466-41104714 GCF_014905685.2 Nematolebias whitei
GGCGGAACTGTTCAGTGATTTAAAAACATACATGAGAATTTTGAAATTGATCCGAAGGTGAATGGGTAGCCAGTGCAGGGAGGCCAAAACTGGCGTGATTTGCTCTCTATAGCCTGTACCAGTTAAAAATCGGGCTGCAGCATTTTGGACCAGTTGTAGACGAGCAATGGAGGACTGACTGATTCCAAACAGAAGTGAATTGCAGTAATCAAGCCTAGATGTTATGAAGGCGTGGATCACTGTCTCGAGGTTCTTTTTGTTGAGTATAGGCTTCAGCTTAGACAGCCGTCTCAGCTGAAAAAAACAGGATTTGACCATCATGTTTACGTGACTGTTGAGTTTTAAGGACGGGTCCATTATCACCCCCCAGATCAGTCACCTTTTGTTTCTCTAGCGGGGCTAGAGAGAAAAGGTCAATGTCATGGTTCATGAGTGAGCCACTGGGATGGAACAGCATGACTTCAGACTTCTTCTCATTGAAGCTTAAGAAGTTTAAAGCCATCCAGTCCCGGATGTCAGCCAGGCAGTCAAGAAGAGGCTGAATAGAGCCTCTGTGCCTCAGGGGGAAGTAAATTTGGCAATCATCGGCATAGAAATGAAAGGGTATGTCGTGTTTGCGGAAAATAGCACCTAGTGGCAGCAGGTATAAAGAAAAGAGAAGGGGACCGAGGATGGACCCCTGCGGTACCCCCCACTGGAGTGCGGTCGATGCCGAACTAAAATCTTTGATATTGACACAGAAGGTTCTGTCAGAGAGGTAGGACCCAAACCATTTAAGGGCTGACCCTGTGATGCCCACCCACTGCTCCAGTCTAGAAATGAGGATATTGTGGTCGATGGTGTCAAAAGCAGATGTAAGATCCAATAGGACAAGCAGCACAGAATCACCTGCGTCTGTGGATATGAAAATGTCATTAAAAACCTTCAGTAGAGCAGTTTCAGTGCTATGGAGAGATTGGAAGCCAGATTGGAATAACTCAAGGATAGCGTGATCCCCCAAAAACTGTTTCAACTGAGACTCCACAATTTTTTCCAGTAGTTTAGAGGTGAATGGGAGTCTGGAGACAGGCCGGAAGTTGAACATGACTGAGGGGTCAAGGTTAGGTTTTTTCAGGAGGGGCTGGACAGCAGCATGTTTAAAAGTCTTTGGCACCACACCTGAGGATAAACTGCTATTCAGAATAGCGAGGATAAAAGGACCCAGGGTAGGAAAAACTTCCTTTAGCAGTCGAGGGGGGACCACATCAAAGGGGGAACCAGATGGCTTCATGCTGCACATTACCTGCTCCAGAGAGGACAGAGAGATGGGCTCAAAGTGGTCAAACACAGCCACACACTGAGAAGGTATGGACAGATCATGAGCTGGTGGAGAAATGAGTGCCCGGGTGTTTGCCACTTTTTCTAAAAAGAAATGGAGGAAGTTCTCACACAGCTCAGTTGAGGCTTCCAGAGGTGAAGGCTCACTGAGGTGTAGAACTGAGTTCAGGGTGGAGAAAAGAACTCGGGGGTTGTGGGAGTTGGAGACAATTAAATCAGAAAATAATTTACATTTGGCAGCTTTAACGGTTTTCTGATAGTGACGCCAACTCTCCCTTAACATTTGAAAAGACACCTGGAGCCTGTCCTTCCTCCACTTTCGTTCAGCTTTGCGACACTGCCGCCTAACGGCTCGCGTGACGTCATTCAGCCAAGGCTCTGATTTAAGTTTTGTTTTTCTGGTCTTAAGGGGAGCAACACGGTCCAGAACATTTAAACAGGCAGAGTTGAACTGAGAGGTTAGCTCCTCAGTGGTAAGAGACACCGAGAGCTGTTCGATCCTCTCAGAATTAAAACCTTCATTAAAACGAGCAGTAGTGAAACGGTTAATGGAACGCGTACGTGCAGGAACGCGCGTCTTAGCAGTAGGACAAGGGGGGGTGAAGTCAAACAATACAGGCATGTGATCTGAAAAAACATTGTCACCGATTTTCAAATTAGAAACAGAGACATCGCGTGTTAAAACGAGGTCCAGTGTGTGACCATGTTCTTGGGTGGGGCCGCTCACCTGCTGAGCTAAATTAAAAGAGTCCAATAAATCCAGAAAGTCCTTCACTAAGGGCTTCTCCTGACAACACACATGCAAATTAAAGTCACCGATAAGCAAACAGTGAGTGTATCTTTGTGTGATATCAGCCAAAAAGTCAGAGAATTCATTTATGAAGTCCTTAGAACGAGGTGGGCGGTAGATGAGCGCACACAGGACCGGAGGAGAGTGTCCAAGTTCAAAGGCGCTCAGCTCGAAGCTGGCGCGGGACACCGGGATGGACAACTGTTTACACGCAAAGTTTGCTTTAAAAACTGTTAATAATCCCCCCCGCGCCGACCTGATGGCCGCGGGGCATTGAAACATACACAGTCCGGAGGAAGTAGTTCCACCAAGGCGCTGGACTCACCATCAGAAATCCATGATTCTGTGACGAACAGAAAATCCAACTCCTCATCTTTAAAAAAGTCATTGAGGATAAGCGTCTTGTTGGAAACAGACCTTGCGTTGATTAAACACATCTTGATATTGTCCGACACAGGCATAGCCGTGGAGGGAGACGCGCGCGCCAGCGGGCGCAGGTTATGAACAGCTCCTCCTGGTCTGCTGGTGCGGCGCACAGGTAAACAACTCCAGGTGTTTCCATGGACTGAGCGCGCGGGCAGCTGGCCAGCAGCCGGGCCCCGGGAGCACCACGGGTCAGAGAGGAGATGATCAGATCCAGAGCGAGTCCTGTTAGAATAATCCACACTTTGCCTCAGTTTCACCAAAATCCCTGCACCCTTCCCACGACGTCTGTGACGTTTCTTCCATGGAGAAAGGCCAGGGTCACGCAGAAGGAACGCAGGAATCTCAGATAGGACCGGTGGGGGAGAGTGCTGGCCGCTGTTCAAAAACTCCGCGGGAATTTCAGCAAAAGTACGGAGCTCCAAAAGTGCCCGACGATCATACTGAAAATATGACTCGGCACACTGCACAAACCATTGTAAAAATAACAAAAATAAAATACAAGCAGAGAGCGAGAGACGGGCAGCCCTACACACCGGCGCCATCTTGGTTATGATAGACAGCATCCAACATCTGCAGGGTTCTTGTAGGAGCGTTCATGTAAATAATGTCACCATAATCAATTGAGGGAAGGAAGGTCACAGATACAAGGCATTTTCTAGCATTCAGGGTTAGACAGGATCTGTTTCTGAAAAAGAAACCCAGTTTAACTTTCAGTTTCTTTATCAAGTTTTCCACATGGAGCTTAAAAGAGAGATGTGAGTCGACCAAGATACCCAAATATTTATAGGAATCAACAAACTCAATGGGGACACCATTTGAGGATAAAATCGGAGGAAGAACTGCTGGGACCAACTTCCTATTTGAAAAAAGCATCCCTTTGGTTTTGTCAGCATTTAGGACAAGTTTGAGGCAGAATAAATCAGTCTGGATGTTGTTGAATGCAGATTTCAAAAGCTGGAAAGCCTTAGCAACAGTTTTAGCTCGACAATAAACAACTGTGTCATCAGCATAGAAATGTATGGATGCATTAGGGATGTTTTTACCTACATTATGTATGTAGATTGTAAAGAGGGTGGGTCCTAAGACTGAGCCTTGTGGTACACCATTGTTGACTGTTAAATAACTGGAGGAAGTACCATTATGTTGAACACATTGCCTCCGGTCTGAAAGATAGTTAGAGAACCAACCAATGGTGTGATCTGAGAAACCGATTTCTGAGAATTTATGACACAAGATGTTATGATCCACAGTGTCAAAAGCTTTAGACAGGTCTAAGAAAAGTGCAGCACAATAATCCTTAGCATCCAGTGCTTCAACAACATCATTAAGAACCTTCAGTGAGGCAGTGGTTGTGCTGTGTTGTTTCCTGAAACCAGATTGATGGGGAGGTAAGATGTTAAATGAGTCCAGGTAATTTTTGATTTGAGAGTTTATCAGGTTTTCTAGAACCTTGGCTAAAATGCAGAGTTTAGAGATTGGTCGATAGTTGTTCAGTGAGGTGGGGTCACCTCCCTTCAGCAAAGGAAGAACAAAGGCTGTTTTCCAAGCATCTGGGATGGAGTTTTGTCTTATGGAGAGATTGAAGATGTGGGTCACAGGGACTGTGATGATATGAGCAGCCAGCCTTAAGAAATAAGGTGGAAGTTCATCTGGACCTGCAGATTTTTTAGGGTCAAGATCTTTTAACAGTTTATTAACCTCACTGACTGAGAATGGAGAAAAATAGAAGCTGTGATTAACTGAGGATTGACTTGTAGGAGGGATTTGATTTGTAGAAGTTTGGTTATTAGGGGAAGTGGCTGATTTTCTGTTAGTAACTGTGTCAAATAAAGAACTAGAAGCAACAAAAAGTTTGTTAAACAGTTCAGGATCTTGTGCTTATTTGACACAGGAACAGAGTTAATGAGAAGTTGTGATGGGAGGTCAGATGATTGGGGGGTGCCTGAGAGAGATTTGATGGTTTTCCAGAATCTGTTAGGGTCATTTAGATTTTTGGAGGTCTGAGATAAGAAATAGTTGCATTTTGATGCTTTGACAGCAGTTGTACATTTATTCCTCATCTGTCGAAAACTCAACCAATCAGTGTCTGAGTCAGATTTTCTCGCTGTGACCCAAAGATGATCTCTCCTGTGCAGGAGGTCAGCTAGCTCTGGAGTAAACCAGGGGCTGTCTCGTCCCTTTATTCTGAACTGACGAAAAGGAGCATGTTTGTTCACGAAAAAATTAAACTATTATGAAAATAGTTCCAAGCGGAGTTCACGTCATCAGTTAACAGAATATGATGCCAGTCAAAGTGAGACAGATCCCAGAGGAATGACTGTTTACAAAAACGTTCCAGATCCCTTTTTTGAATCAATCTGGGCTTAGAAGGTGGAAGTTTAATATCTCTCAAAGCAGCTGTCACACAATGATCACTCAAAATATCAGCGATTACACCTGTACCAGGGAATTTGTGAGGCATATTAGTTAGAAATATGTCTAAGATGGAGGATATTTCAGGATGGTTTTTGTTTAATCTAGTGGGAGAGTTGATCAATTGGGTAAGATTGAGAGACAGGCAGCATTCCTTGAATTTATCACAGAGGGGGGTCGACTTGCACCAATCAATGTTGAGGTCTCCAGCCAAAAGGATCTCTTTGAATTTTAAATTACCAAGGAATTCCATCAGTGCAGACAGAGCCTCAGGTGATGCTGGGGGGGGGGGGGGGGGGGGGG
>NC_056507.1:41104814-41124017 GCF_014905685.2 Nematolebias whitei
GGGGGGGGGGGGGGGTAGCAGCAGACTACAGTTAAGATCTGAAAGAATCCGTTTAATTTATGAATATATAGAGCATATGTTCATCTACACCTCCATTCAAGGTGATGTTTACAGATAAGGCTTCAAACTGGTTTCGAATTGTTTTGGAAGACACAAGACTAGCAACCAAAGAATCTCTGATGTAAACAGCAACCCCCCCCCCCCCCGCTTTTTTTTGATGATCACAGAGGTATATGTTAAATCCATTGATTGCCAGGTCAATATTCATTACAGATTTGTTGAGCCAGGATTCAGAGACGAAGATAACATCTGCCCCAGAAGAACTGACCAGAATTTTCAAGGCATCAAGTTTTTTCAGAAGGCTACGAGCGTTTACATGCAGAAAATGAAGCCCAGACACGTTCTTAAAGTCATTTGGTGTGCTGTAATTAGTGGGGGGTCCAGGGTTGGGTTGAATCCCTGAGAGCAGTAACAACATTATTATCAGACATTTTCTTGAGTTTTTTGTGACTGATGTGTAATTGCAGGAGATAACAGTGTGACAATTAGCCCCCATAATCAAACCATGAGAAACATTAATGAAGACGTGATCATTCAGAACCCAAAAACAGTGAAAGTTGCAGTGATGGACAGATTCAGGTGTATTAACAAGATTCAGTGACTCCAGATAATCTGAGAACTGAAAATAATGACAGTAATATGAATGATGCAGAAAAGTTTCAGACCATAAAACGTCACAGTTCAAATGGGCAAACAAACCCGACGAGGTGGCCCAACTGCAGTTTGAGTTGGGCTGAGGGGGGCTCCGTCCCCCCAGTGAAGATGGATGGATGCTCCCATGGGAAACAGAAGCTGGGTCCAGAATCAACAGGCCGAAATAAAAATAGATAATTCACAGCAAATAGCAGAGCGAGCTGCCAGAAAATCCTCCTGAAGTGAAAGGCATGATCCAAGCTCGTTTCAGGTCAACAGGGGCCAACAGCGTGATCCGGAATAAAATTAATTATTATCCAGGTGAGTTTGGACGGAGGCCTGCAGCAACTCCGATACAAACTCAGAACTTCTCTCGAGCACCACACAGCGCTGCTCCCCTGCTTCTCTGCACGACACCTCCGCACCCGACAGCACGAGAGGTACCCCCGGTGAAAAATTAGACTGACCGGAGAGGCTGAAGTCGACACTGGTCCGGTCCGATTTTGCTCCAGTCCAGCTCCGACGCTCCATAGCACGAGAGACGAAGAGGCTGAAGATCTCCCTGGCCCGGTTTTGCTCCGGTCCGGCGGCGCGGTTCTGCTCCAGTCCGGCTCCGGTGCTCCACAACACGAGAGACAAAGAGGCTGAAGGTATCCCTGGCCCGGTTCTGCTCCGGTCCGGCGGCGCGGTCCGGCGGCGCGGTCCGGCGGCGCGGTCCGGCGGCGCGGTTCTGCTCCGGTCCGGCGGCGCTTCAAAGCACCGGAGCGTCTCCTCCAGGTGAAAACAGCAATTCCACGGAGGTGGACAGTCCTTCGGTGAAAGTAACGGGCTGCTCACTGAAGCCGAGACTGGCTCTGTTGAAGACGAAATCCCCACAGCCACCTCGGTTCGGTTCTGGTCCAATTTGAGGGTCACAGGTACACTTCCCCCACACCTATGAAGACACCACGAGGGCCAGTCCAGCAGAAAACCAGCGAAACACCACCCGGCGATTTATGTCGGAACCAGGTAGAACCACAAAGGTCCAGATAAGAGTTTGTTGAGGTCCAGAGAGAGAGAGAAAAAACACCGGACCTTCGTGCGACGACTCCCCGGCTCAAGGGGTCACCTGGCCGGCAGGGTGCGCTCAGAGTGACCGGTGGGGTGGGAGCGGCAGGTGCTGGACCAAAATATATTTTTTGACGGTCCCGTCCGGCTCTCTGAGTCACTGAACACCAAATTCGGTTGGAAGGAGGACCAACTTTAGTCCAGTTCGAAAAAACGGGTCAGTTTGATGATAAAAGACTGCAGAGAAGCCGGAGGGAGCTGCCGTCCATCAGTTCGCCGGAAGTGAACTGAACCTTTGGAGCACAAGTTATGAGTCATCAGGACTCTGTATCACAGAGCAGACAGCATCCCCACTAACTCAGGAGCCAGGCAGAAGGAGAAATCCTACACAAGACAGGCTCTAGAGCAATGTGGATATCCTAACTGGGCCTACCTGAAAGCAGAGAAGAAAACCAAACAGGACTCCAGTCAGCCATCAGGTGAAAAGAAGGAACCCAGACCCAGACCAGTGGTCATTCCGTATGTTGAGGGAGTATCAGAGAAACTGAGACATTTATTTTCTAAACATAACGTCCCAGTGGCTTTTAAACCCCAAAATACATTATGGCAAATATTGGTTCATCCCAAAGATCCAGTCCCCCGGCACAAACAGAGTTATTGTGTATGCTGTTCAGTGTCAGGAGGGCTGTGATTAGTCTTACATCGGGGAAACTAAACAGCCACTGGCCAAAAGGATGGCCCATCACAGAAGATCAACATCATCATGCTAGGATTCTGCAGTCTACACTCATCTCCAGGCCAGTGGTCACTCTTTCAGGGATGAAGTTGTTCACATCCTGGAAAGAGAGGAACAATGGTTTGAGAGAGGAGTAAAGGAGGCCATCTTTGTGAAAAGAAATTGTCCATCATTAAACAGGGGTGGAGGCCTCTGGGTTCAACTGTCCCCCTCTTACAATGCTGTGATTGCTAGTATCACTGAACCCCCATGTGAATAGTAAACAGCCATCAGTGTGCTAATGATCCATTGTTAGTCTGATGGTCCTTCTTGACCATGTGATCAGCTGGTTTTGGTTGTCAGCAGAAAACTGGTTGATCCACTCTGAGAAGGTGCTATTTAAGAGACTGAGCTGAATATAGCACCTCAGACTGAGGAAGTCTCTTGGATGAGAGACGAAACGTTTCTACATTTTTTTGCTTTGTTTTGTTTTCTTGTTTTTTTGAATGTCCAGAGGACCAGATTGAACTTTTTTTGATTTTCTACCTGGATTATTGAACATGTATCAGGATAAGCCCTTGACATTGTTCAGGGTAACAGGCAAAACAGGTGGGCAGCCAGGAGACCGCCCCAAACAAGGCCAGAGTTCAGTCGGACGGCCAGAGGACCATCCAGAACAGGGCCAAAGTTCAGACGGACGGCCATAGGACCGTCCAGAGCGGGACCAGAGTTCAGGCGGATGGCCAAAGGACCGTCCAGAGTGGGGCCAGAGTTTAGGTGCCACAGGGGAGGCTGCGACAGTAGATAAGACTCCAGGGAATGAAGGAGTGGGACTGGTGATGATCAAGGCAGCAGAGAATGGACCAGAGGTGATGGTAGTGGCAGTTGTCAGGACATATAGGACGTCGGCAGTTGCTGGGTCAGGACGGGTTTCTGCAGTTGCTGGGTCAGGATGGGTTTCTACAGTTGCTGGGTCAGGACAGGTTTCTGCAGTTGCTGGGTCAGGACAGGTTACTATAGTTGCTGGGTCAGGATGGGTTTCTGCTGCTGCTGGGTCAGGACAGGTTTCTGCTGCTGCTGGGTCGGGCCTGGGTTCAGCAGCCGGGAGGTCGGAGCTAGGTTCAGCCACTGGGAGGTCGGGGCCAGGTTCAGCCGCAGAGAGGTCGGAGCCGGGTTCAGCAGCAAAGAGGTCGGAGCCAGGTTCTGCCGCAGAAAGGTCGGAGCCGGGTTCTGCCACAGATGAGTCGGAGACGGGTTCTGCAACTGATGAGTCGGAGATGGGCTCTGCAGTCGATGAGTCGAAGACGGGCTCTGCAGCTGCGGGGTCAGAGCCAGGTTCTGCAGCTGCGGGGTTAGAGTCGGGTCCTGCAGCTGCGGGGTCTGCAGCCAACGAGTCCGGCGAGGGGTCTGCAGGTGGCAAGTCTGGCGTGAGGTCTGCAGGCGGCAAGTCCGGCGTGAGGTCTGCAGGCGGCAAGTCCGATGTGAGGTCTGCAGGCAGCGAGACCAGAAGAGCCGGAGCGGGCGGCGAGACCAGGAGAGCTAGATCAGGCAGCGAGACCAGGAGAGCCAGATCATGCGATGAAACCAGAAGAGCCGGATCGGGCAGTGAGACCAAAAGAGCCGGATCAGGCAGAGAGGAGACTTGAGTCCCACGTCGACCTCTCCTACTGCGGCGGCAAGGAGGAGGGCAGGCAGAAGGGTTACTGTCCTCAATACCTACTGAGCTCCTTTCAACACCCTCTAAGCAACATGGAGGTGAAGTAGTAGGTGGGACCATTGTCATGGGCACAGAGATGTGACTGGGGTGACCAGGGATAGGAGAAGCAGGCAGCTGGAACAATCAATCAATCAATCAATTCAACTTTATTGTCCATAACATTCAATGAAATGGAGGATTTGTCTTTGACATCAGGCTTATAAAAACAATAAAAATGTGATTAAAAAAAAACATTAAAAACTTTAAAACCAAGCTTTTTTATATCAATTAAAAACATTCAGTTAAAACCATTCTAAAGTACACGAGACATTAAAATATGGAAACATTCCAGCAGACAGTGGTTTGTTATGTGAGGCTGCGTTTAAATAGGACCTTGTTAAGTACATTCACTGCAGAGGGAACAAATTACTTTTTGTACCCATTTTTCTTTGCTAAAAGAACCAGCAGTCTTCTACCAGATGGTCCCAACCTGAATGATGGTTGCAGTGGATGAGTTGGGT
The DNA here is from genome assembly GCF_014905685.2 of Nematolebias whitei. Classification (NCBI taxonomy): domain Eukaryota; kingdom Metazoa; phylum Chordata; class Actinopteri; order Cyprinodontiformes; family Rivulidae; genus Nematolebias; species Nematolebias whitei. The sequence continues at coordinate 41,109,487 of NC_056507.1, forward strand.
CATTGTAAACCTGTATTGCCTTTTTTTCCAGAACCTGACTGTACAGGTCTGTAAGTGTCATTTGTTGATGACCAATGACTTTACTACCTTGTTTGACCACCCGGGACAACTTGTTCCTGTCTCTGGCTAGGAGGTTCCCATACCATGAGACAATATTAAATGAAACAACACTTTCAACCAGTGAACTGTACACCAACTGCAAAGGATTTTTGCTTGCATTAAAGCTCCTCAGCTTATACAGAAGGTGGAGACGCTGTCTGGCTTTTTTGTAAATATAGTCAGTGTTGGGCTCAAAGGTCAACCTGTTGTCAATTATTGTTCCAAGGTTTTTAAAATCAGTCACCTGCTCTACTTCCTGCCCTTTTATAATATAAGGCCTAAATGTAGGTCTGGTGCTGGCTGCTCCCCATCTACCTCCCAAACAAAGTTCCTTGGTTTTACTGACATCATGGGTGCATTCACACCAGCTCTGTTTAATCCGCTTTAATTGAACTCTAGCTCGTTTTCCTAGAAAGTCCGGTTCATTTGGGGAGGTGTGAATGCGCCATCAAACTCTGTCACGGAACAAAAAGGCGAACTCTGGCCCGGGCTAAAACCTAGGTCTCGGTCCAGTAGAAGAGAACTCCAGCACGGTTCGAGTACAGTGTGAATGTAAACAGACCCCATGCCAATAGCAAGAAGTGGAGTACAACGCAGGGCAAACAAACACGCATTTCTCTTGCCTTATATGGAGTCGTCAGCTGCCTTGTGTGAAAAACAATATTCTCCATGGTCTTCTGCCTCATCTTCTGCTCATGCTGAGTCCATTTTTGAAAAATGGCAAAACATAACTCCTAAAACTGCTAAAACTTGATGCCACTCTGTTTTTGTTTTTATTTCCAGAAAAGAAGTGTCTTCAGAGGTTTTTGTGTTGTTTCTTTCAGTAGTTTTGGTGCAGCGCCCCCACAGGCGAGCGGGGGAATAGGTTGGTTCAACAGGTTGGCTCGACTGCACAGTGCAGTGTGAATGCAAACGCACCAGCTCAAATGTAAACAAAATGTCATGAATATCGGTCCCCAACCAAACCGAGTCTACCAGACTATCGGGTGTGAAAACAACCTAAGGGCCAGAAAACTGTCATCAAACCAGCGAGCGTAGATGTTGTCTCTCTGTCCAGGCTTCATCAAACAGTTTGTACATCCCCGGTACATTGGCCAGTCCAGGAAAATAGATAAACAGCCCCACCAGGTCCTGGAAGTCGTTCATCCTCACCTCTAGATCGCAAATAGTGGACATCGCATCTGTGTATGTCCTAATGACTTTGCAGAGCCTTGAGTGATCCTCTGGACGGAGCTCCACAAAGAACAAGCTTCCTGCTGGGTCCGGTCTGGTCTGGTCTGATCTATCTGGTCCGGTCATTCTGTCACAATCCTCATGTTTTAGACCCATTTGCAGGCAGGCAAGTGAAGGCAGTAGTTTAAATAAAATGATGCAATGCAGGTGGCTGATGAGGGACAGGTGTGAATGATAAAGACTGAGGACTGGAGAGGCAGACTGAGGAGTGAGTGGAAAGTAACAACAGAATCAGATAAAGGGGAACAGAATCACACAAGGGGCAGAATGAAATAAACACAATAAGCAGAGAAGGAAAATACACAGAAATACCAGAGAGTTAAAGGACAGACTGTGACACAACTACCTTCATATCCTTTCTAACTGCATCCATATATCTCCTCTTCATCTTCATCTTTGTCTTTTTCCTGGCAGCTGCATTTCTAACATCCTTCTACCAACATACCCATGGTCCCTCCTCTGGACATGTCCAAACCATCTCAGTCTGGCCTCCCTAACTTTATCTCCCAGTTGTTCAACCTGTGCTGTACCTCTGATGATCTCATTCCTAATCTTATTCAGCCTTGTCACTCCTAAGGAGAACCTTAGCATCTTGATTCCTGCCACTTCCAGTTCTTTCTCCTGTCTTTTTGTCAATGCCACTGTCTCCAGACCATACAACGTACTGGTCTCACCACTGTCTTGTAAACTTTTCCTTTGGCCTTTGCTGACACCCTTTTGTCACAAATCGCTCCTGAAATGTTTCTTTCTTGGCATGAAACCATACTGCTGCTCACAGATAGTCACCTCTCGTCTAAGTCTTGCTTCCACAACTCTCTTCCAGATCTTCATCGTGTGGCTCATCAATTTAATTCCCCTGTAGTTGCTATAACTCTGTACATCACCTTTGTTCTTAAAAATGGGCACTAGCACACTTCTCCATTCCTAAGACGTTTTCTCACTATCAGATATGCCATTGAATATTTGAGTCAAAAGCCTCAATGCCATCTCTCCAAGACATTTCCAGACCTCCACTGGTATGTCATCAGGTCCTACCTCCTTCCCCTTCTTCATTCTTTTCAGAGCTTTCCGGACTTCACTCTCACTAATCTTTCCCACTTCCTGGTCCACAGTTTCTATGACCTCTACTCTTCTTTCTCTTTCATTCTCTTCATTCATTAGCTCCTCAAAATACTCCTTCCATTTTCCTGTCACATTCTCCTCACTTGTTAGAACATTACCATTCCTATCTTTAATAAGCCTAACCTGCTGCACATCCTTTCCAGCGTGATCTCTCTGTCTTGCCAATCGATACAAGTCCTTCTCGCCCTCTTTAGTGTCCAGTCTCCCATACAACTCGTCGTACGCCCTATGCTTTGCTTTAGCTACTTCCTTCTTTGCTCTATGTCCCATCTCCTTATATTCCTGTCTCCTCTCTTCAGTCCTCTCATTCATATTTCTTCTTGGCTAATCTCTTTTTTTGAACTGTATCCTGCACTTCACTATTCCACCACCAGGTTTCCCTATTATCCATTCTCTGTCCAGATGACACACCAAGTGCCTTCCTACCTGTCTCTCTAATTACTGTTGCTGTAGTAGCCCAGTCATTTGGAAGTTCCTTCTTACTACCGAGAGCCTTTAACAGCTCCTCTCTGAATTCCTCATAACGTTCCTCCTTTTTCAGCTTCCACCATTTGGTCTTCTTCTCTGATTTTACTCTTTTTCTCTTTTTCACAACAACAGTCATTCTACACACAACCATCTGATACTGTCTGGCCACGCTCTCCCCTGCCATAACCTTACAGTCCCCAATCTCCCTCAGGTTTCCTCTTCTACACAGAATGTAGTTGACCTGCGTACCCCTTCCTCCACTCTTATAGGTCACTCTATGTTCCTCCCTCTTTTGGAAATAAGTACTGACTATAGCCATTTCCATTCTCTTGGCAAAATCCACCACCATCTGTCCTTCCTGGTTTCTTTCCTTGACACCAAACCTACCTATCACTTCCTCATCCCCTCTGTTTCCTTCACCAACATGTCCATTCAGGTCTGCTCCGATCACCACCCTCTCCTCCCTGGGAATACTCTCTATCAATTCATCCAGATCTTTCCAAAATGTATCTTTGTCCTCATCACGTCCAACCTGTGGAGCATAACCACTGACAATGTTTAGCATCAGACCTTCTACTTCTACCTTCAGGCACATCACCCTATCTGACACTCTCTTCACCTCAACTGCATTCTTTGCCAACTCCTCTTTTAGGACCACCCCTACCCCATTTCTCTTTCTATCCACACCATGTTAAAACAGTTTGAACCCTGCTCCAATGCTGCGAGCCTTGCTGCCCTTCCACTTGGTCTCTTGGACACATAAAACATCTACGTTTCTTCTCAGCATCATGTCAGCCAGCTCTCTACCTTTGCCTGTCATTGTCCCCACATTTAGAGTTGCAACCCTCAGTCCTACATTATTCACTTCCCTCCTCTCCCTCTGACTCCTGACACATTTCCTTCCTCGTGGTCTTTGACTAACAGTAGCACAATTTCTGCCGGCACCCTGTTTGTCAACAGCACCGGTGGCGGTCGTTGTTAACCGGGGCCTCGACCGATCCGGTATGGTTTCGCTTTGATGAACTCGCATTATGGTTTTGGCAAGTTTTACATTGGATGCCATTCCTGACACAACCCTCACCATTTACTCGGGCTTGGGACCGGCACAAGAGATAAACTGGCTTGTGCTCCCTAGTGGCTGGTTTATATTATTACACACGTAACATATTCAATATTGTTATTATAATAATAATAATAAACTTCATTTCTATAGCAAATATAAGGTGGTGCAAGGCCATTCAAAGCTTTAAAAACAAACAGTAGCAGCTTGAACTGTATCCTAAACTGAACTGGGAGCCAGTGTAAAGAAGAAAGGACAGGAGTGATATGTTCATATTTACATGTGTTAGTCAACAAGCGAGCAGCAGAGTTTTGTACAAGCTGTAAACGGGAGATAGAAGACTGATTAATACCCACATATAAAGCGTTATCATTATAAAATTAAATTATCATTTTATTATTTTTATTATGTTATTTAGTTATTATTATTGTCAAATTCATATTCAATACACATGTTAGTAGTTGTAAACACTCAAAAGAATACATGCTGTATGTTGGTTAGTGCTTACCTATAACCTAAATATGGAATTGAGTTGAGTTTAATTTTATTGAACGTAGTATAATAAAAGAATAAACTACGTAAAATGAAAATAAATTTAAAACAAAAGCAAGCAGGGAAGAAAAACAAACAAACAAAAAAAACAACAGTAGTAAAGTATATTTACACGTTCAAAGGAGTGGGTAGAAGTATAAACTTATTGTTACACCCACCCCTGTTACATCTATAGCACCATCCAATAATTTAATATTCATGGTAACTTGGTCATAACATTCTGTTTTAGTTAGTATTTTATATATCCATATCTATACAATGCATTCATATTTGTATGCCATTATGAACAAGCATCATTTTTTTTTAACATGTTAAAATTATTTCTAGAGCAATATACCAGAATGCAGTAATAATTGATAAATTCATTAATTGTTTTCATCATTGATAATATCCAACATTTTTCAGTCAGGTCATCTGGATAGTTTCTTATTTTTTTTTGTGCTGAAACGTTACGTCTTTGACCAGGAAGGTTTTACCAGTCAAGGAAACACACAACACAAAACTGATTCTTCCCCCAACAGCTTACTCCAAAGTGGAACAAGCCAGTTTTGTTGGTGTTAAGATGGTTTCTTTGGTACTCCCCCTCCTCCATTACCGGCCCTCTTATCATTGATAATAGCAGTAACAACAGTCATTATTTCCCATATTAATATGAAGTGATGATCATCTTCTTAATTCACGTTTTAAACTGTTTTATGTTTGGACATTGCTTGATTTCCATGCTTAAACCATTCCACATCTTCTCCCCACGTACTGATATACAAAAGCTTTTTCTTGTGGTTCTGAATTTTAAAGTTTTAAATTAATCTTTTTCCCTTAAATTATAAAGTCCTTCCTGTTTTGAGAAAAGCTTTTGAATGTTTCCTGGTAAGAATTTTTTTTTTTTTTGCTTTAAACAAGATAACAGCTGTTTGTAATTCCACTATGTCAACAAATTTTAGCAGCTTAGATTTTATGAATAGTGCATTTGTATGATCCAAATAACCAACCTTATTCATTACTCTTGTTGTTCGTTTTTGCAATGTTATTAATGACTGTAGTGAAGTTCTGTAGTTGTTACCCCATAACTCTGCACAATAACTCAAATGAGGTAGGACTATGGAACAGTAAAGAATGTGGAGAGCTGTTTCCTCCAGGACATGTTTGGCTTTATTTAAAATAAATAGACTTTTTGACAGTTTATTTTGTATATATCTAATATGAGGTTTCAATGTTTTTTTATCATCAATAATGACCTCAAGAAATCTATAATCATTTACTATTTCAATGTTAACACCATATATCTTTATTTTGATTTCTTTATATAAATTACTATTCCCAAATAGCATTATTTTTGTTTTGGTCAGATTTAAAGATAACTTATTCTCGTCAAACCATAATTTCAATTTGTTCATAGTTTTAGTTACATCATCAAGCAAATGCTTCATATCATCTTAAACAAAAAATACATTTGTGTCATCTGCAAATAAAACAATTTTAATATTTTGAGTTATATGGCATAGGTCATTTATGTAAATAATGAATAATTTAGGCCCCAAAACTGAACCCTGAGGAACCCCACAAGCAATGTCCAAACAATCAGAAACAACATTTTCCATCTGTACATATTGTTTTCTGTTTTCCAAGTAACTTTTGACCCAATTTAATACAGTCCCTCTCATCCCATATCTTTCCAGTTTATTTATTAATAAATCATGATTTATTGTATCAAATGCCTTTTTTAAATCTAGAAATAGTCCTTCACTAAGCTTCTTATTATCAGTTGCAGATGTAATTTCTTCTATAGATTCCCGTATGGCAAATGTTGTTGATCGTTGTGATCTGAATCCGTATTGACTTTCACTGATCAGTTTATACTTTTCCATGAATGATTCCAGCTGCTTATTAAACAATTTCTCTAATATTTTTGAAAATTGGGGCAGCTAAGAAACCGGCCTGTAATTGGTAAAGTGATGTTTGTTCCCAGTTTTGTATAATGGAATTACTTTGGCTATTTTCATCATATCTGGAAATAAGGCACTGTTGAAAGATAAGTTACTGATATAATTAAGGGTAGTGAAATCCCTTCAACTACCTGCTTCGCTAATCCCATGTCAATTCCATGTAAGTCGGTGGACCTTTTGTTTTTTGCATTTTTTAACAACATTAAGTAATTATTTTTCTGTCACAGGATGGAGAAACAGAGAACTGGTATTTTGATTTATTCTTCTGGTCAGATTCTGAGCTGTGTTTGGTAATTCTGGGATTTTTTTGGATAACTCAGGTCCTAGAGTTACAAAAAAAAATTATTGAAGTTATTAACAATTTGATTCTTATCATAATTTTCAATTCCCTCACTGAGGAAATATTTTGGATACTCAATCTTATCTGTGTTATTTTTTTTATAATGCCATTCAAGATATTCCAAATTTCTTTAGTGTTGTATTTATTGTTATTAATTTTTTTGTAATATTCCTTTTTACATATTCTTAAAATACTGATTAATTTATTTTAATATATTTTGTATTTATATTCTGCTTCTCTGGTTTTTAATCTCAAGAAATTTCTGTAAAGCATATTTTTCTTATTGCAGGCATTTTGTAATCCTTTTGAGAGCCAGGGAGAATTACAGTATTTATGCTCGTTGTTATATACCCTTATTGGACAGTTTTTTTTTTTATAAAGCTTCATGAACATGTCTAGAAATTTTTCATAAGCTCCATTAACATCCTTTTTTAGATAAACATCCTCCCAGTTCTGTATCAACAAATTATTTTTAAGTTGAATTACTGCTCTCCATTTCTTACTCTCCCGTATAACTTTTGCTCTTGAGCCCTGAAAGTTCTACAATTTTTGTCATATATAACAAATACTGGTAAGTGATCACTTATGTCATTAATTAATAGTCCTCCTACAGATTTATTAGCAATGTCATTTTTGAAGATGTTGTCAATTAAGGTGGCAGAGTGGGATGGTATTCTGCTTGATCTAGTGATTTTGGGGTAAAGAGTTAAACTGTGAATTAGGTTTATGAAATCAGTTGTTGGTCTGTGATTATTGCTGTTAAATAAGTCTATATTGTAGTCTCCACATATGAATAAAACCTTGCTTGATACGACAGCAAACATTTTCTCCATCCAGTCGTTAAATTCATCAATGTCTGAACCCGGTGATCTGTAGATACAACTTACAATGATATTCTTATCTTTTTTTGCACAAATTTCTATTGTTATACATTCCACAACATTACCTATGGCAATTGTCATTTTTTCCAACAATCTGAATTCTAAGGACTTGACATATATCCCCACTCCTCCCCTATTTTTTTTTCTGTTCATAAAGCTCAATTCATAACCATCAAAATGAAAATCAGTTCCTTTATCTGTATTTAGCCAGGTTTCAGATACTGTGATGATACTGAATGGTTTTGAAAATGTCTGTAAATATTCTTTAATATGATCAAAATTTGCATACAAACTTCTGCAGTTGAAGTGAATTATTGACAGATTATCTTTGGATATAAATTCCTGATTAAACTGTTCATTAGTATAATAACAGCAGTTGGTGTCTATGGTGGGAAAAAAATTTATATCAGGGTCAAAATCATATCCAAAATCTTTGTGCGTATCGTCAGTATAGTCCAATGATGATAATTTCAACTGATCATATGAGTTTAACTCTTGTTCTGTGTTGTCGTGACCAAAAGCAGGTGTATTTGTCATATTTGTTACGTATGTGTTTACAGTGTTACCTCTATTTCCAACCACATTGTTCAAATGTACTTATTCAGCTCCTCCATACTCTTAATGACTAGTATCTTGGCTTCTTCCAGTGTTCCATTTAATTTGATAAAGATTTTGCAATTTGTTGTCCATGTAGCTTGTATTTTTTTCTGTTTTCTTTGGAGTTGAGCTTCTCTGGCGATATCTGCATTTCTTTTTGTCAAATGTTCAATCAAGTAAAGATCTGTACCTTTCTCCTGATGCATGCTCAATAATCCAGGTAGAAAAATCTAAAAAAGTTAAATCTGGTCCTCTGGACATTCAAAAAAACAAAACAAAGCAAAACAACAAAAAAATGTAGAAACGTTTCATCTCTCATCCAAGAGACTTCCTCAGTCTGAGGAGCTGTATTCAGCTCAGTCTCTTAAATAGCGCCTTCTCAGAGTGGATCAACCAGTTTTGCTGCTGACAACCAGAGGACCAGATTTAACTTTTTTAGATCTGTACCTTTCAGCTTTTTACCTTGTTTCAGCAGTTCAATCTTGTATTTTCTATTCACAAACCTCATTATTATGGCTGGTTTGTCCATTTTATTTCTTCGTGGAAGTGGGTGGCAGGCTTCAATTTGGTGCTGGTCCAGTGTAATTCCTTTAGAGTTTAGAAAGGCTGTTACTTGTTGCTCATCAGAGTCAGAATCTTGCTCATTTGGTTCCTCGTTATCCAGTGTTGTCACTGCCCATGCATAGGAATATGGTCTAATTTTTAATCCAGTTACTATGATGTCATTCAGTCTGGTATATTGCTCCAACTCAGCAACACGGTTCTCCAGTGACACAATCCTCTTGTCTTTTTCTATGTTCTGTAACCTCAATATTTTAACCTCCTCCACCAAGGTCAGTATTATCTTTTGTTGTTGTTCAACAACAGACACCTCCTCTGTCAACATGTCAAGAGATTTTTTTAATGTCACCTACCTTTTCTATAGCTAGTGTTGTGAACTAGGCCTGATGTCAAAACCTTGACCTTAGGACCATATGGGACAGAAACTGTCATTTCATTGATTTAATCCAGAAATACAGGTTGACCCATCCTGAGACTTTCTTTCTTGAATTAATCAAGTAAAAGAAGACTACTTTCTATTATCATTACCATTTTACAAATGTTTGATAATCAAATTGTGTTAGTTCAAACAATGTTTAAATGTTGAAGTGAACTACTCATTTTTATTAACTGTGAAACAGTAATAATGATTCTTAATCCTCATTCAAAGTGAAATCAAGTTGGAATATGTTACAGAGTAATGATTCAATTTCTTGATCGTCTGTTTGAAGTGAGCAAGTGTGTAAGTTGGTCAAAGTTCAAGTTTCGGTCAACTGCAAGTTTACTGAAAAAGAAATGTCATGTTTAACTTTTACAGCAAGATACTGGAGAAGTGACTCCACAAAGTCTGAATTCTTCATAACAATCTTTTGTCTGTTCTTAAACAATCTTAATCTTTTTCCTTGACTTTTCATAACACCTTACATCACAAAACACACCTCTGTTTTGGCCAATCGACCAATCAGAAAGTTCTCAAATGAACCGGAAGTGAGCTTTCTTTAAATGTTGGCACTTCCTAGTTCAACCCAAGTTGCAGTAGCAGTCTAGTTTGAGAAGAGTCAGCTGATGATGGAGAGTTCTGCAAGAGGTTCCACCTCCAGTTGGAGTCGGGTGGAGAGTTTGCAGCTCTAGTCGTTTGGGAGTAGATGAAGAAGTTCTACAGTTCTGAAACTCAGCAGTTCCAGAGTTCATGAAGGCTGGAATTCAGGATGCTGCTGACAGAAAATCAAACTGAACGAGAGAAGATCTGGGAATTATGAAACTTCTGTTCTGGATGACCTCACGACTCCCGAGGTTTAGCTGTTCTTACGGAGACGCTGAAAAGTGGCTCGAAGTGGAACTTTACGCCGGAACTGACATATCTTCAGAAAGGTAAAAAGTCGATCTTCAACCAAAGTGTACCGTTGGGACAAGCTGGTCCAAAGGAGCGTGTTGTTCTGGTTAAAACAGACAAATTCCCTGACACATCTCTCTCAAGATAAACTTCATTTCCCATCTTTAAAATTCTTCCATCTGCTAAAAATCATTACAGATATTTTTTAGAAATGTCTGAAGCAAAGTTTTTCAATCACCGCCGTGTGGTTAATAATCTGTTGTACTACTGGAAGTGAGAACAATCGCTGCATTGTTTACTTCCTGTAAACTGATTAATAAGCTGTCGTTATTTTCAATTTTTGCCAATTAATGTAAATGTGTGATGTGTTAAACTTGATTCTGTTAATAAATGACCCACTGTCGTTGGTGAGTCAAAGATAATTAACGTCTCACGTCCACATTTTATTAAATTCAGATGCACGTCATTATACAGTCCAGAAAAATGAAAGAATCCGTTTAATTTATGAATATATGACAGCATATGTTCTATTACATTCTGGTGGCCCGTATAAATTCATAAAATGGACTGTATTCGTGTGACAATTGAATATCATGTTGGCATGAAAGAAAAAATTGCAGATTCTGCTGTGAAAAACGTGCAGATTGTAGCTGTGTGAAACGTAGCGCAGCTGCGATGCTTGGAGAAAATACTGCATGTTTGCAGCTAGTGATGCTTTGAAAGCTGAAATTGTGAGTCAACGTGTCTTTTTGAAAGCTGAATTGTACGTCTGTTATGTGTAACTGAAGCTGGGTTTGTGTGGAAACGTTATTCTGTTTGAACTGTGTTCCAGACGTGACTCTGGTCCGACTCGTTTTGGAGCTCGAACGAGTTGTTTTAAATGGTTTAAAAGACGTTTTGAAACCGGAGCACCGCCTCCGTTAAGCTCAGAGCTTATTGGTTACATTTCTAACAGAAAATAGTGCATTTTGACAGTTTAAAAGACGAAAAGTTGACGGACTTGTTCAGGCTAAGGCTAACATGCTAGCTGGAAAAACGATCCGTGATTGGTTGAAAATGGCTGAGTTGGGACGCTGTGATTCGCTGAGAAGTGAGTGACGTGCCTGCGTCACTTCCTCTGAGTCAGCGATATAGTAACCCACCCCGTTGTTGCTCTGTCATTGGTAGATTCAGTCACGTGACCCGGAAATGAAGCTCGTCTTCATAGGGAATTTCAATCTGTTTTTTAAAGCTGAAATAAGCTTTAAAGTTGCATTCTGATCCGCTGCCCGTTTCTTTGAAGCCTAATCGCTGAAATTTTGCCACGTTTGAGTTTGAAATCCGTCACTAAATGGTGTTTTTGGACCACGCTAGCCGATGCTAATTTTAATCTAACAGCTAACGACCGGATGAGTGACGTGTCACGTCACTTCCTCCATGTCAGATTGTAAAGCTCGGTTGCACCGAAGCTTTTTCTGTGCTTAAAATCACTAAATGAAGCTGCCACAAGTCCCCAAAAACTCATGTTCATGCAAAAAAGTCGTGCTTGTTGAAACAACGCCACGTTTTAGCTTGAAATACGTTCAGAAATGTTGATTTTAACCGAGTTTAGCCGAAGCTAATTTTAAGCTAAGCGGCTAACGACAGGATGTCAACAGAACGTCCACAGGAAGTCGTCATAAGCTCCTGTTGGTAGAAAGCTAAACACTGCCCCCTCCTGTGGAAACTTGATATCACAGTTTCACTTCGTTTTTAGGTTATTTTGAGTGAAATTAAACGTATTTATTTCTGTAGACGAATTTTTGAGTTAATAAACGTTCCTCAAGTTGAATTATCACTGTTATCTTGCATTTAAAAAGTGATTAAGGTATTTATGCAGAAAGGCATTTACCAACACATTTTTATTCACTGGTAATTCCTCATGACAGAGGTGCAAAATAAAAAATTAGAAACTTTTTAAAAGATACGGTCCAGATATTCACAGAGTTGATAAAGTTTACTCATTTGCTAAAAGATAATGCACGTTTAATTGCTAGATCATTAAATAAGAGTAAATATATCAGGAAAAAGATACTTTTCTGATTTTATTTTACCACCTAAAACAATTACATCTTCTTGTTTAATTTTTAAATAGAAGATATTGGCAGGAGAACAGGAGTATAACAGTTTTTCTGAAGAAAGACTGATTATTCCTCATCATCAATTTTCTTTTCTCTTTTCACCCAACCTGGGTTGATGAGTAACTGTAAAATAGCGAACTTCTGAAATTAAACGGTTTAAAAAAAAAGCGTTTTTAAACTGATGTTGCTGTGAGACTTTTTAGAAAAATTACAGGTTTATAAAAATTCAGTGCTTTAGAGTAAGAAACACTGAGAAGCTTGGTAATCTAGTATCTGTTAAAAATTAAGCACATAAAAGTAACACTGCAGAAGCATTTACTTAAATATTCATGAATTGGGGTAAAACCAAATAGGTGCCTATTCCTCTGAATAAGTTGACTTATAACAGTACTTTTGTGTAAACCCAGAGCTTAAAATAGTGTGAAACTCAATGACACTTGAATACAAATATTTACCTGTAAAATATCTGAAGCTGGCAACTGTTTTAAACAGATAAAGTGCTACACAGTGAAAACATGACAGGTGTGATAGAAAAAGATTTTGATCCTTATGAGATGAAGGACTGTTTAGAGAAAGCGTTGAAGCTGCTGACAGGATCCTTACATCCATATGGCAAACAGGCGAACAGCACGAACACAAAAGAGTTATTGGACAATCTGATGGAGGTTGCAGAGAGTGTGACCTCTACAGAAATTACAATGTCAAGTTATGAAAAACTGGCTAAAATGGCAATGTTGTTGAAAGAATCATACTTTGCATTAAGACGGGATCACGACGTGACAGTGTCACAAGTTTCCCGCTGTAAAGGTGAAATAGATATGCTTTAAAAAGATCTGTACAAACGCAGAGTGGATAGAGAGTTATTGCTGGAACAATATATGCGTTTACAAAGTGAATGTCAAACATCACAGGAACGCTTAAAAGCATGTGAGGAGAAACTGGCCGCAGCAACAAATAAAAGTTCTGACGTGGGGCGAGTTTGTCTGGAACTCAGAGAAGACCGTGGACAGAGTCCAGGTCACCCACAACCACCTCAGAAAGATGTTGTTGCACCTCCATATGTGTGGAGAGAAAAACCTCCACCCTCACCTAAAGTGGTAGGAACAGACCTGAACAGGTCTCCTCCACCAAACATACAACAGTGTGCTGTGAATGTGTTCGAGGCATGTTCTCATGCTAAGACACCCATAGAAGTGTTTCCTGGTGTAAAGGTTAAACCCCACTCCCTAGAACTGTAAGGAAGGCGTGCGTCGCCACCACCTCCTAAAACAGGCGAGAAAAAGCAGTATTTTCAAACTAACAAACCGCGTAATGAAGGTGCACGCTGGGACAAAAAGGCTCCTCTTTCAGAGGATGAACGGGATTATCGTATATGGGATGTGTGTAGGACGCAAAGATATGGGATCCAAGAGGACCCATGTTATCAGGGGAAGTCCGAAGAGGAACCCCCAAAAGACGTACCTAACCCTCCCCCACCTCGGACGAAACGAACCGAGGCGATAAAATCACAAAAGTTCCAGAAAAAAGGCCCTACACCTCTGAGCTCGGAAGAGACAGAGAAACTACAAAGGTTTTTAGAAACTTTGAAAAACGCTGAAATGGGAAACCAACCTGAAGCACAATGTAGTGATGTGATCGCTACTAAATCTGAAGGCGCGAATGACAACATTACAGATGTCGGTGAAACACACCAAGACATTGCTGTGGTTGCCTCCAAGAACCCCTCATCGGACGAAGGGGGGGTAAACTCACACACAAACGATGATGAGTCATCGCAAGCTGAAAACTCAGAACCTGATTTTCATGATTTTGAACTAGGCATTCCAGTTCTGGGAGGACTCCCAGATAACCTGGTACCGAGTCAAGAAGCTGGGCCAGTATGGTTCACGAAACCAACACAGGCCATAGCTCTTTTCTCAACCAATGACGTCGACCAAGGACCTCAAACCTATGGCGTCTTACCCATAGGCAGGTCCGACGACTCAGAAAAGGATTCGTTGGAGCTCCCCAAGGAGCAAGAACCCTCATCAGTCTCATCACAGATTGAACAGGTGGTCGCCCAAGCCGACACTCTGACATCTGATGAAGAAAGAGACAAACTTCGCCAAGTTCTTTTAAAATATGAAAAGTCATTGTCAACTGACCCAGACATCATCCAACTTCAGAAGTTGGATGATCCTGCAATTAAATCGATGATACTGTATCTGACTGACCCAGACAAATACACTCCATCGAAAGTCGAACTGGATTCCAATCCAGACCTA
>NC_056507.1:41134017-41148343 GCF_014905685.2 Nematolebias whitei
AGTGTTTGGTAAATAACTAAAGTGTCATAACAAAAGTCAAGATATTTTTAATACATCTTTATTGTCAACATTTATACTGAAATGATACATTGATGGAAGGTAACAGCCTCTTTCATCTTTAATGGCAGACTGTTGCTCCAGAGCTGGATGTAAACAGACTGTATGTCTGCTGCGATTATTTTGCTGGAGAATCATCTGAAATGCACTCACTGCATGTTTTACTAAACCGTATTTAATTGACATTTACTGGTACATACTTTTACGCTCGGTTCTGTAGCAGATTAGCATTAGGTTACCATCACTCATCCTCTAATCATTTCCAACACTCTCCTGTTCTTCTCCAGAGCCTTTTGCCTCGCTGCCCACAGACTTTTCTGGGTCTCTTTTGTTTTTACGTTTGACAAAAAGTCACAGACTGAGCATAATGTTCAATAAAGCAATGAGATCCTCCATTTTAGTTGTGTATATTTCAGAGTCTTCTTCTTCTAATATGTTTGGTGGTGGCTAGTAAATAGCTTAAGGGAGCACTACTGCCACCAGGTGGTAAGGCGAGTTGGATTCTGGACCCTCCTCCAGAAGTGGTCCTGAAATTGTGGTGGAAATGTTACGTGTAACGAGCTGATCTGAGCCAAGCCGAGCTGAAAAGGAGTGGTGGAAAAGGGGCTTAACAGGCCTGTAACTGTCGATATCTAAAAAAGTGGGCCAGCTTTGTGGCTCCAGCTGATTAAAATAATGTGACAATGTGCTGATGCATGCTTTTGGCGACCACCCAGTCGCAGTATTTAAAAGTCAGTACACCATAGTCAAACTTTTGGACTTGATTTTTCAATTTTTTTTTTTTTTTTTTTTTTCTTAAACAAGCTGGGATTTTTTTTTTTTTTTTTTACCCACATTCAACAATGGCCAGCTGGGGTGATTCCAAGCTGTGTGAGCACCGTTGGTTTCGTGCAGATGAGGAAAAAAATACAAACTTTAACTGCACAGTGATGGATGGGGTGCTTTAGAGAGACTGGCACAAAGTATGCAGAAGCACAGATAACACTGACGAGTCGAGTTACTTCAAAACTTAAAACCCTAAAAAGAAAATTCCACCAACTGAATGAATTCAGTTCACTTTAGGAAGAATCAGGAAGAATCAGTTTTGTTGTGTGTTTCCTTGACTGATGAAACCTTCCGGATGGAAGGCGAAACGTTTCAGCACAAAAAAAGAAACTGTCCAGATGACCTGACTGAAAAATGTTGGATTTTATACCTGGATTATTGAGCATGGACTTTGTTGTTCAGTTCACTTTAATTGACCAGATATGACCATAATGGTCAAAGTGGTCATGGCTGGATGGACTCGACTTACTTCAATCTGTGCAATGTAATATAGGGCAAGAGAACACGACTCTGATCAGAACTAACAGCCCCCCCCCCCCCCCCAAAAAAAAGAAGGAAAAAAAAAAAGATTAATATAAATGTTGAAATATTTTGTTATACACAAAACGTATTGCTTTCAATTAACCAAACAAATTTTCTTTCATTGACTAAAAATAAAAAAAATGTAAACGTGAAGAAAAAATAAATGTAAAAATGCTCTTTACACCACCTTTTTATTATTAAGGATGTGTTTGAAAATAGCTTTATTACACTAAAAGTAAAATAAATGAATTTAAAAATTTGACTAAATGAATGACTTACTTTCAGCACTGTTCTAATTTATATCCTGATGCATGCTCAATAATCCAGGTAGAAAAATCCAAAAAAGTTCAATCTGGTCCTCTGGACACTCAAAAAAACAAAAAACAAAACAAAGCAAAAAATCTAGAAACGTTTCGTCTCTCATCCAAGAGACTTCCTCAGTCTGAGGTGCTGTTTTCAGCTCAGTCTCTTAAATAGCACCTTCTCAGAGTGGATCAACCAGTTTGCTGCTGACAACCAAAACCAGCTGATCACATGCTCAAGAAGGACCATCAGCCTTACAATGGATCATTAGCACACTGATGGCTGTTTACTACTCACAGAGGGCTGAGTGATATCACTCTCTTGGATGAGAGACGAAACGTTTCTAGATTTTTTTGCTTTGTTTTGTTTTTTGTTTTTTTGAATGTCCAGAGGACCAGATTGAACTTTTTTGGATGTTCTAATTTATATTTCTATAGTTAATCAGTTTAGGCACCAAGTTGCAACTTGCACAACCTGTTTGACCTGGAAAGCTCGAGTCACACAGAAAGGCCCTAATTGGTGCCATTGTGATTGTGAGGAGAGAAGAGTCTGGATATTCAGGATTTATGGAAAACTCTTGATGGATGCACACATTACTATAAACTGAGGTGTAATTTATTACTATATAAAAGTATCTACAGCATGCATATTTTATAAGTGGTGTCATTCCTTGATTTTGGGTTGTTTTGAACAGAAGTTTCTAACCTATGGGTGATTTTTATTAACTGTGTGCACTGGTGACAGGTGTTCAACAGGTACAAAACATTTTCTACCTCCTTTCAACTTTCACTTGTTTTGTTTTTATAGCCATCTGCCTGACAGTACCAATTCACCAAGCAATATGCCACACAGAAACATTCTCATGGGACCCAGTATAAGTTGGGTCATTTGAACAGTCTGGTCTGTATTTGCATGAAGATTGAGTGTTTTTGCCCATTTCTATAGATCTTGACTCCTCCTATATTTGCATAATAACGCATATGGTACTTTGCATATCAATACGTAGATTCCTTCTGCCAGACGTTAGTATCAAGCAGTGTTGGCTTGTTCTATTTAAAGCGCTCACAGGATGGCTTGCCAGGAACTGCAGCTTGATGGAAAATGCTAATTCAGGTCATAAAATCACTTGACAAGTATATGGACTTTTACCTACCAAAGCCAAGAAACGTACCATGCAAAGTGTTATTCAAAGACTGCTGTCTCAGCCCTGCTCCATGGACAGATTCAGGAAGTCCTTTGTCCCTCAAGCCATCAGACATTTATAGCCAATTACATTATATAATTATAATAATATATATTATAATTGTTAGCCAATTATAGATCTATATCTAATCGAACTTTCATCTAACACATTCTAGAGAAAATAGTTGCTGGTCAGTTACGTGAGCATCTGCAAAGAAATAATCTGTTTGAAGAGTTTCAGTCAGGGTTTAGAGCTCATCATAGCACTGAATCTGCAATCGTTAAAGTCACTAATGATATTCTCATGGCCTTTGACAATGGGCAGGTGTCTACACTGGTCCTGTATGTCTCAGGGTGCATTCACACCAGCTCTGTTTAGTCCGCTTTAATCGAACTCTAGCTCGTTTTCCTAGAAAGTCCGGTTCGTTTGGTGAGGTGTGAACGCGCCATCGAACTCTGTCACGGAACAAAAAGGCAAACTCTGACCCGGGCTAAAACCTAGGTCTCGGTCCGGTAGAAGAGAACTCCAACGCAGTTCGAGTACAGTGTGAATGAAAACAGACCGGACCCCGCTCCACAAGCAAGAAGTGGAGTACAATGCAGGGTAAACAAACACGCATTTCTCTTACCTTATATGGAGCCGTCAGCTGCCTATGTGAAAAACAATATTGTCCATGGTCTTCTGCCTCATCTTCTGCTCATGCTGAGCCCATTTTTGAAAAATGACAAAATATAACTCCTAAAACTGCTAAAACTTGATGCCACTCTGTTTTTGTTTTTATTTCCAGAAGAAGAAGAAGAAGTGTCTTCAGAGGTTTTTGTGTAATTTCTTTCAGTAGTTCTTGGTGCAGCGCCCCCACAGGTGAGCGGGGGAATAGATTGGTTTCTTTAGGTTGGCTCGACTGCACAGTGCAGTGTGAATGCAAACACACCAGCTCAAATGTAAACAAAATGTCATGGTCCCCAACCGAACCGAGTCTACCGGACTATCAGGTGTGAATGCACCCTATATGCTGCATTTGATACAGCTGATCACAATATTTTACTACAGAGGCTTGAATATGATATTGGGTTTAAAGGAACAGCTCTAAATTGGTTTAAATAATATTTATCTGATAGATTCCAATTTGTAAATGTAAATAATGAATCTTCATCATATACCAAAGTTAGTCATGGAATTCCTCAGGGTTCAGTGCTTGGACAAATACTCTTTACCTTATATAGTCTTCCATTAGGTAATGTTAATAAACGGCATGGAATGAATTTTCATTGTTATGCTGATGATACACAATTATATTTTTCCATGAAATCAGAGAATATGTACAGCAAGACTTTAAAGGCAGAAACAACAATTCACGAGTTCTGCCTGACCCAAATTGTGGCCTTGACACCAGACTTATCTCAACTCCTCCTGGAATGTTTTGAAAACAACAAAGATGCTTTGACTGTTTCCTCACCCCTCCCTTCCCCAAAGTCGTGGACATGTAACAGAACCTCAGCTGAGCTGAAGATGAACGTCACCTCTTATCTGGACAATGGTTGAGGGGGGGCTCTGGACTATGCTACGACTTTCCCTTAAAAATTCAATGTTTTCACCACCTATATGTAAATGTATAACGTCTGTTTATGTTGCTTTGCTGTGGTAGGTTTTTTTGATGCCTCAAATTGTGCCCTGTCTAGGACACGGTGTGCGAGATCTTTTTTTTTATACCGTCTCTCCTCATGTTTTCTTTCCTTTTCTTATCTAAGCAAAATATTATTCTGAATAAGAATAAGAAGGCCGCGCTAATTTTTTATAGCTGCAGCCCATCTTCGGACGACTGTACGTACATATTCACGTTGTATCTCGGTGCAATGCCAATAAAGTTTATTCTGATTCTGAATCCCAATGAATCCAATAAGCTACTTAGTGTAGAGGGATATGGGGCTGGATATATATTGTTAATTATCAGTTATGAGTTAAGCTCATAAGATATGCATTTATTATGCAAATAACCTCATTATGTGGGCACCACCTCTCTTTGAGAGGAAAAATCAGTCTCTATTTACCCCCAAATTAATGTAAACTGAAATGTGAGTTCTTTTCTCGTGTTTAAAGGGCATCAAATCAGTTAATACACACAGATATGCCAAAATAATCACAAATTCAGCTGAATTATATGTATTTTATTATAAAAATAATAATCTGTGATATATATATGATGAAGATTATGCATAACAAAATTAACTGAATAACAAATAGCTTTGTATCAAAGGTCTAATTGATTATTCAAATTAGTGAAACTTAAAAGGCAGATTTTGGACTGGTTCTGTTTGTAAAGTAGTTAAAAATTGTGTCTAAAGTGAGCTAGGTTTGTAGTTGTGATATAGGTTCACCAGAAAGGCATTGAAGTCTCTGTCCTACCCGATGAGATGTCAGAATGGTCTGACAGCTGCTTAAAATGGTACCAGCCCAAATGTTCCAGTTAACTTTTCAGGCTGAAGTCTCCTCAAAGTTCACCTGTCATTCCTAGAGGGACGAGGGTCCATATGGGAGTCAGCTGGGATTTACCACTCCTCTGCAATGGGATTCTGGAGCCCTGGGTTCTGGTGACAGTTAAATGTTGGGTTTTGTGAACTCCCTTTTCTTTTGAGACGTCTGCAGAAGAGTTGCTTCTCTCCTCTCTCAGTTCAGTGCTGCAGAAGCTGGGTTTCTTCTCTCCAGTTCTCTGTGCAGAAGCATGTTTCTCTCTGGAGTTTTCTCTCCAAAACTCAAGTGAAGTCTACTGAAACGAAGCCTCAGTGAAGTGTGTTGTGTAGAAGAAGTCGTAGAAGTAGATGTGAAGTTCTAGAATTGTGCCGCTCAAGGTGGCTGCATGTTGGAGCAGCTCTCTTACTTTCATTTTGAGAATTTGCTTTTGGAAACTTTAATTCCTATTTTTCTGGATGTAAATCACATTTTTTGAATGATTGTTTCCTCTGGTATCGGATGCTGTGCAGCTGGAAGGATTTTTACTGAATTTTTTTTAGTTTTGGACATTTGTTATGATGCGTAACCATGGCAACAAGGCAGTTTTCTACAGCCAACAGAAGCTGATTAACATCTTAAAAGCTCAAATAGTATCTCAAATAAAGCCCCAAATCTCAAGTGAGTTGAAAAGGATCTTCTGTGGATGGATTCTCATCTACCTGCCGGCTGTGCTCAAGTGCCTGACCACTGAGATCCTGGAACTAGCAGGAAACACGGCTCATGATAGCGGAAGGACAGGATCGTCTTTCAGCACCTACAGCTGGCTATCCGCAGCTACGAGGAGCTTGGCAGACTGCTGGGAGGAGCGGACATCGCTCTGGGAGGAGTTCTGCCCAGCATTTGGGCAGTCCTACAGCCCGAGGGGAACCGAGAGGCCAGCCGAGACTGGTTGGACGAATCGGACGGCATCTGCAGCCAGTATCTTAGGATCCACTGTGGAATGGACCTTTACAAGAGAATCTTCCTGCCTACAGCCATCAGCATCTATAACATCTCTTAATGAAATGAGGAAAACGAGTTTCAACAACAAATAATTTCCCTCTGGGATTAATAAAGTATTTTTGAATTGAATTGAATTGAAGAAGTAGAAGAAGTGAAACTTAACTGTACGTGTGTTACAGATTGACTTTGGTCCACCTCAGGAGGGGGTGGTCTTAACTCTTTGTCACGTTTTTTTTAGAAAGGCCTATTAAATAAATACAGTCCTTTTTTCTGCCTTAAATGTTTTCTTTTTAAAAGAGAAAAATAAGACAAATGATTATCTTAAATAATAAAAGGGCGGCTGTGGCTGAGTTGTTAGAGCAGTCATCCTCCAATGCAAGAGTTGGGGGTTCAAACCCCACAGCAGTCACATGCCGAAGTGTCCCTGGGCAAGACACTGAACCCCTCATTGCCTCCGATGTGTGTCCCATCGGTGTATGAATGTGATAAATCACTGATTAGTCTCTTTAGAATGATTTGTTCAATTAGCTTTGTAGAGATCTAGTAGAGTGCTGTATGAATGGGTAAATGAGGGCACAGATTGTAGTGTAAAGCACTTTGAGTATTTTAATAAGATAGAAAGGCGCTATATAAATACAGTCCATTTACCATTTACCATTTAAATAGAGATTACTTAAAACACACATTTTCATGAATAAACATTCAGGTATAAAATAAAACAGAAATGACATCTTGGAATTAATAACATGCAATGTTTCACCAAAAGGTGTCACTGTCCATCTCCTGAAAAGGGAATGTCATTAAACAAAGGGTTCTTTAATGTGTTATCTTCATGGGAACAAGTTATGGGAGGAATACTCCTTTTTGATAAAGGTGAAATCTCAACGTAGCGACTTCTTATGTTACAAAAACTTTGAGGTCAGTTGAACCAAAAGCTCTCATTAAAACGATCTGTCCATTTCATGGGAAATTAGTTCATAGTGACAGTTTTTTATTTATTTTTATTATTACATTTACATTAGTTCAACTGAGAAGTTTGTGAGCTGAGTTGAACACCTGCAAAACAATCTCTGTTTGTTCCCAAGGGAGTAGATGAATCTTATTTTTAACATCCTGATTCATGCTCAATAATCCAGGTAGAAAAATCTAAAAAAGTTAAATCTGGTCCTCTGGCCATTCAAAAAACAAAACAAAGCAAAACAAAGAAAAAATGTAGAAAAGTTTTGTCTTTCATCCGAAAGACTTCCTCAGTCTGAGGTGTTGTATTCAGCTCAGTCTTATAAATAGCACCTTCTCAGAGTGGATCAACCAGTTTTGCTGTTGACAACCAGAGGACCAGCTGCTCACATGATCAAGAAGGACCATCAGCCTAACAATGGATCATTAGTACACCGATGGCTGTTTACTATTCACAGGAGGCTGAGTGATACTAGTAATAAAAGTATTGTAAGAGGGGGCCAGTTGAACCCGGAGGCCTCCACCCCTGTTTAATGATGGACAATTTATTTTCACAAAGATGGCCTCCTTTACTCCTCTCTCAAACCATTGTTCCTCTCTATCCAGGATGTGAACATCTTCATCCCTGAAAGAGTGACAACTGGCCTGGAGATGAGTGTAGACTGCAGAGTCCTGGCCTGATGTTGTTGCTCTTCTGTGCTGGGCCATCCTTTTGGCTAGTGGCTGTTTAGTTTCCCCTATGCAAGACTGATCACAGCCCTCCTTTCACTGAACAGCATACACAATATTACTCTGTGCCAAGGGAGTGGATCTTTGGGATGAACCAGTCTTTGCCGTAATGTATTTAGGGGTTTAAAAGCCACTGGGACGTTGTGTTTAGAAAATAAACGTTTCCGTTTCTCTGATACTCCCTCAACATATGGAATAACCACTGGTCTGGGTCTGGGTTCCTCCTTTTCACCCGATGGCTGACTGGAGTCCTGTTTGGGTTTCTTCTCTGCTTTCAGGAAGGCCCAGTTAGAATAGCCACATTGCTCTAAAGTCTGTCTTGTGTGGGATTTCTCCTTTTGCCTGGCTCCTGAGTTAGTGGGGACGCTGTCTGCTCTGTGGTACAGAGACCTGGTGACTCCTAACTTGTGCTCCAAAGGGTGATGGGAGTCAAACTGCAAATACTGGTCTGTGTGTGTGGGTTTGCGATACACCTCAGTTTGCAAATGTCCTCTATCAGAGACTGAGACCTCACAGTCCAAGAAAGCCAACCTGCCATATTTTACATATTCTCGTGTGAACTTGATGTATTTATCCACAGAGTTGATGTGGTCAGCAAAATGTTGGACTTCCTGAGATTTAATTTTAACCCAGGTGTCATCAACATACCTGAACCAATGACTTGGTGGTGTCCCTGAAAAGGACGTCAAGGCTCTCTTTTCTACCTCCTCCATGTACAGGTGGCAACAATAGGAGAAACTGGAGACCCCATAGCACACCCATGTTTCTGCCTATAATATTGCTCCCCATATGTTAAGTAGGTTGACTGCAGGCACAGTTTCAAGAGATGACACAGTTGTTCTGTGGAAAACGTGGTTCTGCTGCTCAGAGTGGTGTCTGATTTTAATCTTAAACTGACCATCTCTACTGCATCATCAACAGGAATGCACGTAAAGAGTGATCAAAAGAGACCATTGTTTCATCAGTCTCCATGATGACATCCCTCACCTTATCCACAAAGTCCATGGTGTTCTGTATGTGATGTTCTGAGCTGCCAACTAAAGGGATGAGTACAGACGCCAGATATTTGGAAACATTGTAAGTGACAGATTTAATCATGCTAACAATTGGTCTTAAAGATACACATTGTTTGTGGATTTTAGGTAAACCATACAGACTAGGTGTGGCCTCCCCTGGGTACAGTCTGTGGTACAGAATACAGTCAATAGCTTTGTCCTGTTCCAAAATTTTCAGGCAATCTATCAACTTCTTCTTGTAACTACTTCCTGGATCTTTTTTCAGAGGTTCATAAGCGTTTAAGTCACTAAGGAGTGTCATAACTTTCTCATGATAGTCTTTCTGGTTCAAAATCACTGTGCACCTTCCTTTGTCTGCTGGGAGTATGATGATGTTTTTGTCCTTGCTAAGAGTGGTGAGTGCATCCCTTTCCTCTCTACTGATGTTGGAAGGTGGTGGTTTGGAATTGCTGGCATTGCTTATTTTTAACAGTTTCAAACACAAAAACACATGACTGATGTTTGTTTGAGATGAGGTGAACTATTTTTCTGTTTGAGCTGAAGTGAACTGTTTCTGAGGTGGTGTTCCCCTACATTAGACTACAAGCATGTCTTAAAGACATAAAAACCTGGATGACCCTAAATTTTCTGTTTTTGAAAACAGACCAGACAGGTTTTGGTTTTTGGACCTGAGCATCTTAGGAATAATTTTTTCAGTCGTTCGCCCTCCTTGAATGCCATTAATCTGGCCTCTTGTTCTAATGTTAAAAATCTTGGTGTTATTTTCGATCAGGACATGTCTTTTATCCCTCGCATTAAAACATTACTAGAACCGTTTTCTTCCACCTGCGTAATATCGCTAAAATTAGAAACATCTTATCTAAAAATGATGCAGAAATACTGGTCCATGCATTTGGCACGTCTAGACTGGACTATTGCAATGGTTTATTATCTGGGTGTACAAATGCTTCTTTAAAATGTCTTCAGTTAATCCAAAATGCTGCTGCCAGTCTTAACTGGAGTTAGTAGGAGAGATCATATCTCTCCAGATTTAGCTTCTCTCCATTGGTTCCCTGTCAAATCCAGAATTGAATTTAAAATCTTACTTGTAACCTACAAAGCTCTCAACAACCTAGCTCCATCTTATATTACAGATCTTACTGATCCATATTTTCCTAACAGAGCACTTCGCTCTCAGACTGCAGGTTTACTCATGGTTCCTAGAGTTTCCAAAAGCAGAATGGGAGGAAGAGCTTTCGGTTATCGGGCTCCTCTCTTGTGAAACCAACTTCAAATTTCTGTCTGTGAGGCTGACACATTATCCAGTTTTAAGACTGGATTCAAGACTATCCTTTTGGATAAATCCTATAATTAGGGTTGGCTTGTTATGCAGCCTTAAGTTTAGACTACTAGAGGACAAATTTACCTCTTTTTCTTAAATGAATTGCTAAAATTGAATAGTTTTGATTTGGTACTAATTCTATCTTAACGTGATTCCTGACCTGCCTTTTTGTATCTGTTCCTCTCAAACCCAGCTGGTTGAAGCAGCTGGCCACTTGTCCTGAGCCTGGTTCTGCTAAAGGTTTCTTCATCATGAGGGAGTTTTTCCTTTCAAATGTCTCCTTCATGCTTGCTCAAGAGTTCTACGATGGAGTAAAATTCAACACAGTCTGCTCCTGAGATAAATAGTGTTGACTTATTATTTTTATATACAATTGTTTCTGTTATCTTATCTTCTTCTTTCGGCTTTTCCTTCTTAAGGGGTCGCCACAGCGAGTCATCCTCCTCCTTCTCACTCTTTCCTCTACATCCTCTGTCCTCACTCCAACTACCTTCATGTCCTCTAACTGCATCCATATATCTCCTCTTTGTCTTTTTCCTGGCAGGTGCATTTCTAACATCCTTCTACCAGTATATCACTGTACCACTTCATGAGTGGTTAGAGCAGTCGTCATCCAGTGCGAGAGTTGTGGGTTCGAATCCACCAGCAGTCACATGCTGAAGTGTCCCTGGGCAAGACACTGAACCCCTCATAGCCTCTGATGTGTGTCTCATCAGTGTATGAATGTGATCTAAAGCAATGATTAGTCTCTTTAGAATGATTAGTTCAATTAGCTTTGTAGAGATCTAGTAGAGTGCTGTATTGTAGTATGACATATCCTGAGATATATTCATACATTAAACGGGTTCTTCATTTTTCTGGACTGTATAACATACGTGCATTGAACTTAGATAAAATGTGGACGTGAGATGTTAATTATCTTTGACTCACCAAGCGAGTGGGTCATTTATTAACAGAATCAAGTTTAACACATCACACATTTACATTAATTGGCAAGAATTGGAAAATAACGACATAATTAATCAGCTTTACAACCAGGAAAACCATACGGCCATGATTTTCCGTTGCTACACCACAGACATTTCTGAAAACATCTGGATTAATTTTCTAGCAGATAGGAGAGTTTAAAGATGGAAAGATGAAGTTTATCTGAGAGAGATGTGTGAGGGAATTTGTCTGTTTTAACCAGAACAGCACGCTCCATTGAAATCAGCTTGGGCCAACGGTACGCTTGGTCGAAATAGAACTTTTACCTTGCAGACGATAGCTTCAGCGTCGGTGTAGAGCTCTTCTTTTGACTCTTTCAGCGTCTCCGTGAGAACAGCTAAAAACCTTGGGAGTCGTGTGAGGTTATCCAAACAGAAGTTATAATTCCCAAAATCGTCTCTGGTTCAGCTTGATTGGTTTAGCAGCATCCTGAATGCCCGCGTTCTGCATTCAGGAACTCCCAAACTCTCTGCATTCTGGATTCCAAAAACTCTCTACTTGAACTGCTGCTCCATCTTCAAGACTGAGCTTACAGCAGCTTCAAGACTGAGCTGAACTCTTTGAGCTGAACTCTCTACCAGAACTCTTCTCCGGAACTCTACCCTTTGAACTAGGAAGTGCCAACCTTTTAAGAAGGGTCACTTCCGGTTCATTTGAGAGCGTTTTGATTGGTCGATGGACCAAGGCAGAGGTGTGGCTTGTGATATAAGGTGTTATTAAAAGTCAAGGAAAAGATTCAGATTGTTTAAGAACAGACAGAAAGATTGTTGGAGAAAACCAGACTTAGTGGCGCCTCTCACCAAGTATCTTGCTGTAAAAGTTAAACATGACATTTCTTTTCAGTAAACTTTTCAGTTGACCGAAACTCGAACTTTGACACACTTACAACTTTGTTCACTTCAAAGCAGACGATCAAGAAATTGAATCATTACTCTGTAACGTACTCTAACTTGATTTCACTTTGAATTGAGGATTAAAAATCATTACTACTGTTTAAGTAAATAAAAATGAGTAGTTCACTTCAACATGTAAACATTGTTTGAACTAACACAATTTGATTATC
The DNA here is from genome assembly GCF_014905685.2 of Nematolebias whitei. Classification (NCBI taxonomy): domain Eukaryota; kingdom Metazoa; phylum Chordata; class Actinopteri; order Cyprinodontiformes; family Rivulidae; genus Nematolebias; species Nematolebias whitei. Next base: position 41,146,431 of record NC_056507.1, read on the forward strand.
AAAACATTTGTAAAATAGTAATGATCATAGAGAATTGTCTTTTCCACTTGATTAATTCAAGAAAGAAAGTCTCAGGATCGATCAACCTGTATTTCTGGATGCAAATCAATGAAATGACAGTTTCTGACCATATGATCCTAAGGTCAAGATTTTACATCAGGTCAAGTTCACTACAGTATGAATGGGTAAATGAAGGCACAGATTATAGTGTAAAGTGCTTTGAGTATCTTGAAATAAGATAGAAAGGCACTATATAAATACAGTCCATTTACCATTTATCTTCTTTCAAGTGCATACCTCCACCTCTTCAAGTTCTTTTCCATCTGTTCCCTGTTCTCACCACAGATCGCAATGTCATCTGCAAACATCATAGTTCATGGGGATTCCTACCTATCCACATATGTCTATCACTCCTACAGCACATCTTACCACTGTCCTGCTGTCCTCATACATGTCCTGTACCAGTCTAACATACTTCTCTGCCACTACAGATTTCCTCATGCAATACTACACCTCCTCCCTTTGCACCATGTCATATGCTTTTTCTAAATTCACCAAAATACAACAGCGTTCTTTCTGACCCTCTCTGTACTTCATCAGCATTCTCAAAGCAAAGAGGGCATCTGTGATGCTCGTTCTTGGCATGAAACCATACTGCTGCTCACAAATAGTCACCTCTCGTCTAAGTCTTGCTTCCACAAATCTCTCCTATACCATACCATACCATACCATACCATACCATACCATACCATACCACTTTATTTATAAAGCACTTAAAACAGCTACAAAGCCAACCAAAGTGCTGTACAGACAAAACAACAGGTAACACACAAAGCAAAATACAAAAAGATCCTAGATCTTCTCTCCTAGATATTCATTGTGTGGCTCGTAAACGCAATTTCCCTGTAGTTGCTACAACTCTGCACATCACCCTTGTTCCAAAAATGGGCACCAGAACACTTCTCCATTCCTAAGACGTTTTCTCACTCTCAAATATGCCATTGAATATTTGAGTCACTGCCATCTCTCCAAGACATTTTCAAACCTCCACTGTATGTCCTACTGTAGGTCCTACTGCCTTCCACTTCTTCATTCTTTTCAGAGCTTTCTGGACTTTACCCTCACTAATCTTTCCCACTTCCTCCCTCTTTTGGAAAAAGGTGCTGACTACAGCCATTTCCATAGTGGCAAAATCCACCACCATCTGTCCTTCCTGGTTTCTTTCCTTGACACCAAACCTACCAATCACCTCCTCACCTCCCCGTTTCCTTCACCAACATATCCTTTTAAGTCTGTGCCGATCACCACTCTTTCCTCCTGGGAATATTCTCTCTTACTTCATCCAGATCTTTCCAAAATGTATCTTTCTTCTCCCCATCACATCCAACCTGTGGAGCATAACCACTGACAATGTTTGGCATCAGACCTTCTACCTTCATACACATCACCTTTTCTGACATTATTTTCACCTCTACTACAATATTTGTCAACTCCTCCTTCAGGACCTCCCCTACTCCATTTCTCTTTCTATCCACACCATGGTAAAAGAGTTTGAACCCTGCTCCAATGCTGCAAGCCTTGCTGCCCTTCCGCTTGGACAAATTTCCCTCCTTGTGGTCTTCGACTAACAATTGCACAATTTCCACCAGCAACCTGTTTGTCAACCTGGGCCTTAACTGATCCGGTATGGTTTTGCTTTGATGAACTGCATTATAGTTTTGGCAAAAGTGTTTTACATCGAATGCCGTTCCTGACACAGCCCTCACCAGTGACCCCGATGACCCAAAAAGGAAGAAGCAGGTAAGGACAATGGATGGATGGAAAGTGATTTAGGGGCTCCGGTGAATATATATATACAAAGTATCTCAGTTGGCATGATACAAGTTCAAGCTCAAATGTATATATATATATAT
>NC_056507.1:41148443-41153212 GCF_014905685.2 Nematolebias whitei
GTGAGTTAAACTCAAAGCAGTCTGCTCCTCAGATAAATAATGTTAAATTATTATTTAAAAAAATGAAACTTATTTTATATATGAATATTTCTGTTCAGTGCCCTGAGACGACTTCTGCTGTGACTTGGCGCTATATAAAAAACTGAATTGAATTAAATCTCTGATGAACCAGATTCTACAAAAACATCTATATTTAAAATTTTATATTTTTCCTCATCATTTGATGCATTTGCAATAATTGCATCTACTTTTATTGTTCAGTTTAGATATGTGGTTTTGTTTCTTGTATACAGGTTTTTTTTATTTTAGCTTTGAATTAAAATGTAATTGTTTTGTGATTTGTACATCTGTGGGTTAGAATAAAGTTGAACTAAAGGCTGTAGCTCTTCTTTAAACATATGTGAGGGAAAAATTCCTGAGAGATCCAATAATTTTGTAACCTTTTTGATTTTTCAGCTGAGTTAATTTACAGATTATTTAATAAAGTCAAAGTGAAAACAGGATTTCATGATAAAGCCGGCTCCGTTTATTTATTTTTAATCTTCAATGATAAAAAAAACAACAACAACATTATTTTATTTATACATAATTTTTTTTTTTTTTTTAATTTCCACACTCCGTCCCAAACCCGTCCCGGTCCACTCATCTGCCAGGGCTCGGAATCCGGCCTTTGTGAGTACGCAAGGCTGGGGCATGGACCCCGGCCTCCAGCCTTGCTCGCTTCACCAGGTAGGAAGCTTGTATGATCCTTTGCAGTGACTAGCTCGCTCTGAATTTTGTCATTGGTCACTAAACACAAAAAATGCCTGAACTTTAGCATTAGACCACAGTGTTGTCGTTGCTTTTACAAACTTAAAAATAGATCCAGCTGCTGCTCCGAGTTCCGAGTAATTGAAAATGGCAGATCGGTGAAAAGTTTCTGAAAGATCCAGTGACTCCTCCCGTTGACCAATAAGTGAACGACAGTGTTCTGATGTCACTTTTAGGTGCCGGCTCAGCTTGCTTGCTCCCACTAGAGAAGCAGGGACAATAAAAAGGGCCAATTCAGCTAATAAAATGACAGTGCTCAAACCGTATCGAACCGAGTCGAGTCGGGCTAAAGAGGAGCAGTGGAAAATGTGCATTACTACCTTGCTCTGAGGTAAAGAAGCACTATAAAGGTAATATATTTCAGTCCCCCCTCTCCTCTGCCTTTGTCTTCTGAATAGATCATGGTGGGCAGAAAATGTGTCAGTCACCGACTGAGGCATTTTTTGAAAGAGCCTACAGTCTATCCAATATCTCCAGGGTCTTTTCTGGGTTTCCTCACAGTCAGACATAACTGGAAAAACCTCCGAAGAGAAGCGTCCAAGGGGCATCCATACCAGATGCCCCAACCACCTAAAATGGCTCCTCTGATGAGCTTTCTTGATCAGGCTGGTAGTGTTGTTGTCCCAATTCAGTTTGTGAACTCACTTTGTAAGAAGGCCTACCAGAGAATGTATTTATAGCTGAAGTTCTGTGGTTTTAATGTTGATTCTACTTTTATGCGACTCTACTTCCTCAGGCGACTGAGATGAGCTGGTCTGGGAAGCTCAGTCCTCACCTCCTTCTACAGGTGTGCAGTGGAGAGCATCCTGTGCTCCAGCATCAACATGTGGCATGGAGGCTGAACAGCTGCAGAAAGAAAAGCTTTGCAGAGAGTGATGAAGGCTGCACAGAAGTCTGTTGGAGTCAGTCTCCCCACCATCACAGACATCTACACCTCCAGATAGTGGAAGAGGGCCATCTGCATCATGAAGAATCCCACTCACCCAGCACACACAGTTTTTGCCCCACTCCCCTTAGGAGCATCAAATGTAGAACCACTAGACTGAGGAACAGTTCCAACCCTGAGGTTGTTAGACTCATGAATCTAACCAGGATCATCACTATGAAAAATCATATCATGCTACTGATTTGTTTCATGCTGCTGTGTTCATTCGTACTCAGTTCATATCTTAGATCTTATTTTTTTTTTCTTTTACATGTTATACTTTTGTTGGATGTAACTGGGACCCTGTGTACCATCACATGCACCACATGCGGTGTGAATGACAAATGAACCTTAAATCCTTATCCCAGCTGCTTCACACTTAGGGTGCATTCACACCTGATAGTCCGGTAGACTTGGTTCGGTTCGGGACCAATATTCATGACATTTTGTTTACATTTGAGCTGGTGCGTTTGCATTCACACTGCACTGTGCAGTCGAGCCAACCTGTTGAATCAACCTATTCCCCCACTCGCCTGTGGGGGCGCTGCACCAAGAACTACTGAAAGAAACGACACAAAAACCTCTGAAGACACTTCTTCTTCTTCTGGAAATAAAAACAAAAACAGAGTGGCATCAAGTTTTAGCAGTTTTAGGAGTTATATTTTGTCATTTTTCAGAAATGGACTCAGCATGAGCAGAAGATGAGGCAAAAGACCATGGACAATATTGTTTTTCACACAAGGCAGCTGCCGGCTCCATAAAAGGTAAGATAAATGTGTGTTTGTTTGCCCTGCGCTGTACTCCACTTCTTACTTGTGGAGCAGGGCTCGGTCTGTTTACATTCACACTGTACTCGAACCGCACTGGAGTTACGCTGTATTCAGCTCAGTCTCTTAAATAGCACCTTCTCAGAGTGGATCAACCAGTTTTGCTGCTGACAACTGGTTGATCCACTCTGAGAAGGTGCTATTTAAGAGACTGAGCTGAATACAGCACCTCCGACTGAGGAAGTCTCTTGGATGAGAGACGAAACGTTTCTACATTTTTTTGTTGTTTTGCTTTGTTATGTTTTTTTGAATGTTCAGAGGACCAGATTTAACTCTTTTAGACTTTATCAGATTAATTTACAAAGCTTTGGAGAACAGTCAGTAACCACAGAAGATCAATGCATTTACATGTTCACACTTACCAATGCTTTAACCTATTTGAGACTCTGACCTGTTCTGCTTGCTTAAACTGAAAAAAGTCTGTTATGTAGAAAGCCTCTAGCTTCTCCCACACTGTCGAACAGAAAACACATTTGCAGACTGCAGGACAAGGTATCTGTAAGCATTTGACAACTCCCAAGGACTCTCTGAATTTATGTTATTGTAATCATATCAATCAGCTTGAGGATAATAAAAACTATCTTATTGTCGCTTACTGACTGGTCACACCAAGACTGATTATTACATGGAACAATTTAATATCATTCACAATCATGGTACAGAAGTAGTAAAAAATTATGGAGCATGTTAGTACAAACTGTACCCCCAACCGATGGCATATGTAAGCTACACTTTAGGAAAAACTCCAATGCACAGGCAACAAGCTGGGGATTATAATTAGACCCACACCAGCCCAGTGATTCTCATCATGGGCTACTCCACAGTGGAATAAAGGCTCCCACATAATCGGGCATACTTCAGTCTGTGAAGGTCCATGCAGTCCAGACTAGACTCGAAGCGGACGCCCACAAGGCATGTACGTGTAAAGATCAATTTTTACGACCACATACGCGTACTCATTGTATCACAATAAACTGCCTGTATGCAACACCAATGTATTAAATTCCCCTTCTTCATCCCTGGTCTGGTTTAATGGCCTTTTCTTTCGATTTTTTGCCAAGTGGCAAGAGATCTCTTCCTTCTCGTCCGTTGACGCCATGACTGAAATTGTGAGAAATTAAGGAATTTGTCATGAGAGAATGAAAATCAGGCCTGGCGTGGCTGAGGGAGGATCTGGAGATTTTCCGGTGGGCCAGTCTGATGTGTGGGCTGCAGGGCCAGCATTCCTTGTTTTTTTATTTTTCCAAACTTTTTAACAACATATAAGAACACTGCTGCCGCTGGGTTGCCAGCTCTCTTTTTTTTGTGACCTGTCAATCAATCCAGTAGGCGTGTCAGCAAATGACCAATCGGAGACTTCAATTTGTCCTGAAGGTAAACACCCCTTGCCTGCGAAGCTGGGCTGCAGCCCATCAGGGTGTACGCTCGAATATGAAGTCTCAACCGTCTGCGGACAGTGCGGACAGTGCACGCAATGTCCGTGCAGCTCACATTACGCCCCAGTATGTGGGAGCCTTAAGGTCCAGCCCCTCTCAAGGAAATTGGTTACAGAGTCCATGCTGTGCATCAAGGTGAGTTTGACTGTATCTGGTTGGTACCTATAAGTACAGTCCATTTACCTTTCAAACAGTGTTGCCAGAATGGGCAGTTTTCATTCTGATTTTGTGGGTAAAAATTGCTTTGGGCTGGTGGGGATAATTTGGGTGGATTTGGAGTCAGATTGGCGATTTTTTAGTTAACCTATTAAACACATTTCAAACAATCATTCTTCATTATTGGTTCATGGCAAAGATCTCCTGACCTTTCTCCATCACTGATTGGCTATTGTCATCTACCAGGGCATTCACAATAGAGAACTGGTGAGGCGGCACAAAATTTTAGTTTTAGTAGACACCTCGTTGCGTGACTGCAGCGGTACGTAGGAGCGTCGACCATATTGAACGTGGCAGATCTGCAGGGCAACTAATACAAGGAAATGGACTGAACTTTCTAAAGCACTGTTCCACAAAGTGCTTTATGTTAATGCCTGTCATTCACATACTAATATATTTGGAAAACAAACAGGCACCAAAGACAAAATTTATAACTTTTAAAGTGATTATTAAAGATGTTTACTCCTTAAGTGTTTAGGTTAAAGGTAAGAACTAAACCAACATATGCATTATTTAGAGTGTTTACAACTACTAATGTGTGTAACACTATTACTG
>NC_056507.1:41153312-41154609 GCF_014905685.2 Nematolebias whitei
TCTCACGTCCACATTTTATCTAAGTTCAATGCACGTATGTTATACAGTCCAGAAAAATGAAGAACCCGTTTAATGTATGAATATATCTCAGGATATGTCATACTACATCTGGTGGCCCGTGACGGTTCATAAATGGACTGTGTATTCGTGTGACAATTGAATATTCCATGTTGGCATGAAAAAATAGCAGATCGTTTGTTGTGCTGAAACGCAGCGTGCTGAAGCTGCACGCTTGGAGAAAACGCTGCATGTTTACGCTGTGATGTTTTGAAGCTGAAACGCTGCATGTTTACGCTGTGATGTTTTGAAGGAAACGCTGCATGTTTACGCTTAATGCTTTGAAGCTGATACCGATTCATATGTCTTTATGAAAGCTGAAATTGTATGTCTGTAGTGTGTGACGAGTTTGCTGAGCTGTGGAAACGCTTTATTCTGTTTAAACTGTGTTCCAGACGCTGTTCTGGTTCCGGCTCGGTTCTGAGAAAGATCGAACGAGTTGTTTTAAATGGTGGAAAAGACGTTTTTAGTGCCGGGGCGCCGACTCCGTGCAGCTCAGAGTTTGATTCGTGACATTTGTAGCAGAAAATGGTACATTTTGACAGTTTAAAAGACGAAAAGTTGTCGGACTTTTACAGGCTAAAGGCTACATGCTAGTGGGTAAAACATTCTGTGATTGGTTGAAAACGATTCTGTGTAACGTTTTGATTGGCTGACAGACGTGTCAGGTCGTAAAGCCCACCCCGTGTTGCTCTGTCATTGGTGGATTCAGTCACGTGACCCAGAAATGAAAACTTGTTTTTCATAGGGAATAAAATCTGCTTTTTAAAGTTCAAAAACGCTTTAAAAGCTGTATTCTGATCAGCTGCTAGTTCTTCGAAGTCTAATTGCTAAAATTTTGCCACGTTTGAGTAAAAAATCCGTTCAGAAATGTTGGTTTTAACCGAGTCTAGCCGATGCTAATTTTAAGCTAACAGCTAACGACCGGATGCCACAGGAAGTCATAGCGACTCCTACTGGATAACACTAACAGTGTCTGAGTTAAAATAAATAAGGTTATGCTGCCACCTCCTGTGGAGACTTGAGATCACAGGTTTTCACTTCGTTTTAGGTATTTGAGTGAAATTAAACGTATTTTCTTTCTGTAAGGCATTTTTGAGTTAATAAACGTTCCTCAAAGCTGAATAATCACTGTTATCTTGCATTTAAAAAGTTATTAAGGTATTTATGCAGACAGGCATTTACCAGGACATTTTTCATTCACTGAATTCCTCAAACAGGAGGGACAAAATGAAAAATT
>NC_056507.1:41154709-41156955 GCF_014905685.2 Nematolebias whitei
ATCTCCAAGGGGCAATTTGTTTCACAGTCACTAGGCACACAAAACATCCATACTAGACAAAACATTGAGACATTAAAATAAAAGTACATAAATCATTGTTCTTTGAAGAGCCTGATTGCTACAGGGATGAATGAGTTTTTCAGTCTGTTCATCCTAAATTTGGGCAGCAGATACCTGCTTCCAGATGGAAGCAACCTGAACTCACTATGGAGTGAGTGATCAAGATCTGCCAGAATCAGCCTGGCCTTATTCACTGACCTCACCTTGTGTAGGTCAGTGAGCTTCTTTAGTGCTATGCCAGCAGTTTTGCTGCACATCCTGATAAACCCGAGAGGTTTTTTTTTTCATTCATTCAACCTTTATTTATACAGTTTAATCCCATCCAGCCTCGGGGACTCATTTACAACAGAGACTGGATTTTTTTTTTACAAAGAGTGATGTACACGAACGTAAAAGATGCATACAAAGCCGAACCCCGCCCCCACCTAGGACTGTCAGACCACATCTCAATCTTCCTGGCTCCTGCTTACATGCCCCCGCTGAGACGCTCCAGACCGGTACAAAAGGAAGTTAAATGCTGGATCCAGGACAGTGGCCCCATACTGAGAGATTGTTTTGATCGAACAGACTGGCAGGTTTTCAGAGAAGCTGCTGAAAATGGAGGTTCGCTTGATCTTGACCAATACACATCCTCAGTTCTGGGTTACATTAGTACATGTACTGACACCGTCTCCACTATCAGAAATGTTAAAAGCTACCCAAACAGAAAACCTTGGCTGAACGCAGAGGTGCGTACCCTGCTGGAAGCCAGGAACACTGCCTTCAGGTCTGGAAACTCAGAGGAGCTGAGTAGGACAAGAAAAGAGCTGGTTGTTGGTATTAAGAGGGCCAAGGCCACATATGCAAAGAGGATCGAGGGTCAATTCATCTCACAAGACCCTCGGAACATGTGGAGGGGCATTAAGTGCATAACAGATTATAAAGGAAGGAGTGAACAATGCCCCAAAGACCCATCTCTGCCTGATGCCCTCATCAAGTTCTATGCACGCTTTGAAGACCCGAACAGACCACCCAGCACCAGACTCACCTCACCACCGGACGAAGAGCATCTTAGCGTGACCTCAGCAGAAGTAAGGAGTACTTTCAGGAGGATTAATCCACACAAGGCAACTGGCCCAGACAACATCCCCTGAAAAGTGTTGAAGGAATGTGCTGATCAGCTCTGTGAGGTGCTGGCAGACATCTTTAACACCTCACTTACCCTGGAGACAGTTCCCACCTGCCTGAAGACTGCCACCATCATCCCAGTCCCAAAAAGCTCTACAGTGACTGGTCTGAATGACTATCGGCCAGTGGCCCTCACCCCGATAGTCGCTAAATGCTTTGAAAAACTGGTCATGACTCGCATCAAAACAACCATCAACATCAACGAGGACCCTCATCAGTATGCATACCGTGAGAATCGATCAATAGAGGATGCAATCTCCTCTGTGGTCCACACTGCGCTCAACCACCTGGAGCAGAAAAACTCTTATGTCCGTATGCTCTTTGTGGACTTCACATCCGCCTTCAACACCGTGATCCCCCAAACCCTGATGGACAAACTATCCACACTAGGACTAAGCCCCTCCATCTGCAACTGGGTACTAGACTTTTTAACAAACAGACCACAGTTAGTGAGGATCCACAACCTCTCCTCCTCCACCATAACCCTCATCACTGGCTCTCCTCAGGGATGTGTGTTGAGCCCCCTCCTGTTTACTCTGCTCACGTATGATTGTGCAGCTACCCATCCAGGCTGTCACATTGTAAAGTTTGCAGATGATACAGCGGTGGTGGGATGCATCACAAACAATGATGAGTCCAGCTACAGGCAGGAGGTGGAACACCTGGAGAGCTGGTGCAGAGAGAATAACCTTCACATCAATGTGAAGAAGACAAAGGAGATGATTGTGGACTTCAGAAGGAACAAAAACACCTACACCCCCCTGAACATAAGAGGATCTGCGGTGGAAGTGGTCTCCAGCTACAAGTACTTGGGTGTACACATGAATGACAACCTCAGCTGGAGCAACAACACCACCAGCCTGATCAAGAAAGCTCATCAGAGACTCTACTTCCTCAGACGGCTGAGGCGAGCTGGTCTGGGAAGCTCAGTCCTCACCTCCTTCTACAGGTGTGCAGTGGAGAGCATCCTGTGCTCGAGCATCAATGTGTGGCATGGAGGCTGCACAGCTGCAGAAAGA
>NC_056507.1:41157055-41159366 GCF_014905685.2 Nematolebias whitei
AATTCAATTCAATTCAAAAATACTTTATTAATCCCAAAGGGAAATTATTTTGTTGTTGTAACTCGTTATCCTCATTTCATTAAGAGATATTATAGATGCTGATGGCTGTAGACAGGAAGGATCTTTTGTAAAGGTCCATCCCACAGTGGATCCTAAACAACTGGCTGCAGATGCCGTCCGATCCGTCCATCCAGACTCGGCTGACCTCTCAGTTCCCCTGGACTGCAGGACCGCCTGAATGCCAGGCTGAACTCCTCCCAGAGCGATGGCCACTCCTCCCAGCAGTCTGCCGAGCTCCTCATTGCTGCGGACAGCCAATTGTAGGTGCCAAGGGACGATCCTGTCCTTCCGCTGTCGTGAGCCATGTTTCCTGCTAGTTCCAGGATCTCAGTGGTCAGGCACTCGAGCACAGCTGGCAGGTAGATGAGAATGCGTCCACATAACATCCTTTTCAACTCATTTGAGAGTTGGGGCTGTAGTTGAGATATTATTTGAGCTTTTGAGATGTTAATCAGCTGCTGTTGTTGTAGAAAACTGCCTTGTTGCCATGGTTATGCATCATAACAAATGACCAAAACTAAAAAAGTTTCTGTAAAAATCCTTCCAGCTGCACAGCATCTGATACCAGAGGAAACAATCATCCAAAAAAATGTGATTTACATCCAGAAAACCAGGAATTAAAGTTTCCAAATGCAGCCACCTGGAGCGGCGCAATTCTAGAACCAATATATATATATTGAAGACGGGCAGACTGAACGGGGCAGATTGGACGTGGCTGGCCGGGGTCGGGCTGCCTGCTATGGGTTCAGCGATAGGAGCAGACCGCTGAAGCCTCGGAGCTCGAATGTCCAACGTAAAACTAACTTTATTGCGGTTTAATATGGTGCTATGGCTCTGCAGACATTGCACGTTGCCATCTTGCTTTGTGGTGTTTCTAGTGTAAAATACTTCCACACAGAGGACATGTTTCGATGAAAAGTTTGTTAGCTGTTAACCACAATACTGCTAACTCAGTCCTCACGTTGTAGCTGGCTGCAAACTATGAACTAGATTTCCTGAATGTGAGGCGGGTCTTATTACTCTGGGTTCATGAGACATGCCTCCGTTCAGGAAATCCATTCCATAGTTTGAAGCCAACATGCATCATGGATCAGAAATCTCTGCAGGTTGGATTGGAAAAATCTGATACGTAAATTATGCTGGTATCGGAGGCCGATACAGATACTGGATCGGATCGGCCCCATCCCTAACAAAAACCTTTGTAAGATTGCTTTTAATTAACTTTTCATCTGCTTTTAACTGTATTCAGCCCCACATGTTAGCAGAGAAATTACAATGTCTGTACGGTCTCGACTCTGGCCTCAGCTGTTGGCTTGTGGACTTTTTAACTGTTCGGACTCAGCGGGTAAGGGTCAACAGGGTTTTCTCTGATGTCCATCTGTCCTCTACCGGTTTCCCTCAGGGCTGCTTTCTTTCGCTTGTTTTATTAATTTTATATAAAACGATTGTCACAGCCAGTGTCACATCTTAAAGTTTGCTGATGACTATGTCATCCTGTCCCTTCTGAGCAGTGATGACCCAGAACCCGGGCCTGTGATCAGAGACTTCACTGAATGGTGTGGGTCTTCCTTTTTAAAGTTAAATGTTTCTAAGACAAAAGACATGGTCACTGATTTTAGAAAAGACTCTTCAGTTGCCACTCCTGCGGTCATTAATAGTGAGGCTGTCGAGGTGGTGCATCAATATAGATATCTGGGAATTGTTCTTGATGACAAACTGACCTTTGATGCACATGTCAAGGCCAAAGATCATGGTCAAGGTTCTTTATTATCATTCTCATCACATGTGGTACATGTGATGGAATGAAATTGTGTACACAGTTTCCCAGTTACATCCAATAAAAGCATAAAGTATAAACTAAGACATACACTAAACTAAGAACACATTAAGCACTAGTACTACAAAAAACAATATGCCGAACAACAGCAGCACAAACATGAGTCTGTGTGAGCAGATGAGTACAAATGAATGCAGTAGCATGAAATAAATCAGCAGCATGAAAGCAGCAACATCAATAGTCAGCAGCACATAACAATCAAGTGGCATTACAGTGATTTTTTTTTTCCACAGTGATAATCTTAATTAGGGACTCTCAAGCCTGACCGCTTCAGGGTAGAAGCTGTTCCTCAGTGTAGTGGTTCTACACTAAATGCTCCTTAACCTCCTGCCTGAGGGGAGCAAGACAAAAAATGTGTGCTGGGTATGTGGGGTCCTTCATGATGCAGGTGGCCCTCTTCCTGCATCTGGAGGT
>NC_056507.1:41159466-41160664 GCF_014905685.2 Nematolebias whitei
CTTCCTGCATCTGGAGGTGTAGATGTCTGTGATGGTGGGGAGGCTGACATCTTCTGTGCAGTCTTCACCACTCTCTGCAAATCCAAAAAAGTTCAATCTGGTCCTCTGGACATTCAAAAAAACAAAACAAAGCAAAAAATATATAAAAACGTTTCGTCTCTCATCCGAGAGACTTCCTGAGTCGGAGGTGCTGTATTCAGCTCAGTCTCTTAAATAGCACCTTCTCAGAGTGGATCAATCAGTTTGCTGCTGACAACCAAAACCAGCTGCTCACATGGTCAAGAAGGACCATCAGCCTAACGATGGATCATTAGCACACTGATGGCTTTTTACTATTCACAGGGGGTTGAGTAATACTAGCAATAACAGCAGTGTAAGAGGGGGACAGTTGAACCCGGAGGACTCAACCCCTGTTTAATGATGGGCGATTTCTTTTGGACATCCTTTTCAGGGACACCACCAAGTCATTGGTTCAGGTATGTTGACGACACCTGGGTTAAAATTAAATCTCAGGAAGTCCAACATTTTATTGACCACATCAACTCTGTGGATAAATACATCAAGTTCACACGAGAAAATGTAAAAAATGGCAGGTTGGCTTTCTTGGACTGTGAGGTCTCAGTCTCGGATAGAGGACATTTGCAAACTGAGGTGTACTGCAAACCCACCCACACAGACCAGTATTTGCTGTTTGACTCCCATCACCCATTGGAGCACAAGTTAGGAGTCATCAGGACTCTGTATCACAGAGCAGACAGCGTCCCCACTAACTCAGGAGCCAGGCAAAAGGAGAAATCCTACACAAGACAGGCTCTAGAGCAATGTGGATAGGCTGATGGTCTTTCTTGACCATGTGAGCAGCTGGTTTTGGTTGTCAGCAGCAAACTGGTTGATCCACTCTTAGAAGGTGCTATTTAAGAGACTGAGCTGAATACAGCTCCTCAGACTGAGGAAGTCTCTTGGATGAAAGACGAAACGTTTCTATATTTTTTTGCTTTGTTTTGTTTTTTGTTTTTTTGAATGTCCAGAGGACCAGATTTAACTTTTTTGGATTTTTCTACCTGGATTATTGAGCATGCATCAGGATACTCTCTGCAAAGCTTTTCTTTCTGCAGCTGTGCAGCATCCATGCCACACGTTGATGCTGGAGTACAGGATGCTCTCCACTGCACACCTGTAGAAGGAGGTGAGGACTGAG
>NC_056507.1:41160764-41162569 GCF_014905685.2 Nematolebias whitei
TGTTTTTTGTTTTTTTGAATGTCCAGAGGACCAGATTTAACTTTTTTGGATTTTTCTACCTGGATTATTGAGCATGCATCAGGATACTCTCTGCAAAGCTTTTCTTTCTGCAGCTGTGCAGCATCCATGCCACACGTTGATGCTGGAGTACAGGATGCTCTCCACTGCACACCTGTAGAAGGAGGTGAGGACTGAGCTTCCCAGACCAGATCGCCTCAGCTGCCTGAGGAAGTACAGTAGAGTCTCTGATGTGCTTTCTTGATCAGGCTGGTGGTGTTGTTGTCCCAACTCAGTGTGTGAACTCACTTTGTAAGAAGGCCCACCAGAGAATGTATTTTTATCGAAAGTTCTGTGGTTTTAATGTTGATTCAACTTTTATGAGTATGTTTTATTCATGCTTTATAGAGTTTTTTTTTTAACTTTTACCTTCATCTGTTGGTTTGTTCTTTTGACATGCAAAAGCAGGAATGAAACTAGTCGATTCCTACAAGTATTTGGGTATCTTGGTCGACTTGCATCTCTCTTTTAAGCTTCATGTGGAAAACCTAGTAAGGAAACTGAAATTACATTGGGTTTCCTTTTCAGAAATAGATCTAGTTTAACTCTGAATGCTAGGAAACACCTTGTAACTGCGACTTCCTTCCCTCCATTGACTACGGTGACATTATTTACATGAACTCTCCAACAAGCACTGCAGATGCTGGATGCTGCCTATCATGGTGCATGAAAATTCATAACTGGCTGTAACTATCTTACCCATCACTGCACCCTGTATTCACTGGTTAACTGGACATCATTAACTTCACGCATACTCTCTCACTGGTACATTTTAATTTTTAAATCATTTTTAAATACATCTCCTCCTACATGTCTCTGTGTGAGTGCAGCTACAGTGTGTGCTCTCAGGACATTATTACCTGCAGTGTTCCCTCAGTGCGGACTGAACTAGGCAAAAGGGCCTTCTCCTACTCCGCTCCCGTTTCCTGGAATGTCTTGCAAAAAGATCTGAAGCTTTCGACCTTGACCTCTCTAAGTGGCTTCAAACATCTGCTAAAATCCTTGCAAAAAAAAAAAATGCAGACATGTTCCTGTTTTTAGTTTTCTACACCGCCTTATAATCTAGCTGTTTTTTTCGCTATTTTTTCCTTTTGACTGTCCTTTTTGGTTGCCATTTTATTTTAACATGTAAAACTAAATAAATAAATAAATTTGTATGCCTCTTTTATGATGGTCTATTGTAGTCATTGTTCATTCAACCGTTATTTAGACAGGTAAATCCCACTGAGCATCGAGAACTCATTTACAAGAGAGACCTGATTTCAACAAAGAATAACTAAAAAATAAAGAAGAATTGTTATCCACTGTTGTCAGAGTCAGAGTCAGTGTCAGAGTTTCTTTATTGTCATTCGCACCTCATGTGGTACATGTGGTGGAGCGAAATTATGTACACAGGGTCCCAGTTACATCCAACAATAAAATGTATAAGAAAAACAGTAATAACATCTAAGATATGAACTAAGAAAAACATCAACTAAATATACACTAAGCACTCATAACATAAAACATTGAACATCAGCACAAACATGAACATGAGTCTGTGAGCAGATGTGCACGCATGAACACATCAACATTGAAACAGATCAGCAGCAACATGATATGGTTTTTCACAGTGATTATTCTAGTTAGAGATTCATGAGTCTAACAGCCTCAGGGTAGAAGCTGTTCCTCAGTCTAGTGGTTCTACACTTAATGCTCCTTAACCTCCTTCCTGAGGGGAGTGGGGCAAAAAGTGTGTGTGCTGGGTG
>NC_056507.1:41162669-41170951 GCF_014905685.2 Nematolebias whitei
GTTAGGCTGATTGGTAACTCTAAATTGTCCCTAGGTGTGAGTGAATGTTTGTTTGTCTCGTTTGTCCCTATGTGGCCCTGTGATGGACTTGCGACCTGTCCACGGTGTACCCCGCCCCTCGCACAATGATTGCTGGACATGGGCACCAGCGACCCCCGTGACCCAAAATGGAATAAGCGGGTAAAGAAAATGGATGGATGGATGGATGGATGGAAATTTTGTCAGTAAGTTCATACAAACTAGTGCATGTACTTTTAGACATATCCTAGTCTATGCAGCTAAAACAGTCTTGAAGATTCTGGATGGACTCTTCTGACCAAACCAGAACCAAATGTTGCTCTGGCTTGTGTTTCCTCAGGACGGGTTTGTAGTGTGGGACCAAATAAACTACGTTGTGGTCTGATGAACCAAACAGGGCTCTGCTTCGAGATTTGAAAGAATCTTTCACAGTTCCATAACGCAGGTCTAAACATTTTGTAAGTTGAGTGGTGCATGTCACATGTTGATGCAGTTTACCATGTGATTTTCCGAGTCTTCAGTGGTTAAAATCTCCCATGATAAGAATAGAAGCATCCGGTGAGATCTTCTGAAACTGCTGCATGGTCTTTAGCAAAGCCTGCGTAGCTAGCTCCATATTAGCCTTTGGATGAATGTACAGTAGTACCTCGCTTATCGCAGGGCTTCAGTACCCTGCCCCCACCCCTTGCGATATGTGAAAAACCTTGAAGTAGGGATACAGTAGTTCAAGTTCAGTTCAAGTTCACTAAATTTTGTTATGACATGTGCCAGGCTGCAATCACACTCATCACCTGTTACTCGCAATCTCCCTCCTTGTATAAATAAACAATTTAAATGTAAATACTGTAACATTTTAAATAAACAATCCATGCAGCATGGATTGTTTATTTAAAATGTTACAGTATTTACATTTAAATTGTAGAGAAGAGAAGTGCAGCAGGACATCAAAGGGTTAACCCTTCATGCAGCACGGAGCAGAAATGTACTTTTTGATCAATTACACTGCAACAACTGAACATAGAAGTTCTAAAATAATTAAAAATAAATTTTAACACTTTTATATGTTGTGATTATGTTGATTTTATGATGTGAAATATTTTGAATTTAAGTTGTAAGACAAAAGTCGATCGGTGTATCTGGGCAGTGAAAGGTTCAAAGCTGCTGCAGCATGGAGGAGAAATGTAGGAGAGAGCTTCCCCCTGAACTTGTGAGGTGCACACATAGTTCAAAATCCATCCATCCATTTTCTTTACCCGCTTGTTCCATTTTGGGTCACGGGGGTCGCCGGTGCCCATGTCCAGCAATCATTGTGCGAGGGGCGGGGGGCACCCTGGACGGGTCGCAAGTCCATCACAGGGCCACATAGAGACAAACGAGACAAACAACCATTCACTTTCACGGAGGAAACCGGAGTACCCGGAGAAAACCCACGCGTGCACGGAGAGAACATACAAACTCCACCCAGAAAGGCCCCTGGACCGGGGTTTGAACCAGGGACCTGCTCGCTGAGAGGCAGCAGCTCTACCAGTTGTGCCACCATGCAGCCATTAGTTCAAAATCATTTAAAATAATTTATTTTAAATAAACAACCCATGGCTCATCCATCAATCAGCCAATTGTGTCATGTCCAATCTTTCTTTGAAAAAACGCAATAGAGCGGGTCTGCAAAAAATAAACCATGAAGTAGCGAGGGGCTACTGTAAACAAGTGTGATGAAAGATGACAAGTGTGTTAAACGCTTTTATTTCTTCACTGTAAATCAATATTTTGCTTTGCCTTTATCTTCACAGTTTTGAGCATGCATGTCTGCTGCTAGTTAGTTCCACCTGTTTTTTTCTGCATGTACATTATGAGTATCTCGGACTCAGAGAGTTCCCATGAACCTTATTCTGCTAACTCTTACCACTTTTTTGCCCTTCTTCTTGTCACCAGTTAGTGTATGTCTTCCCTACAGTCTTTGTTCTGATTGATGGATGCATTATTTTCACAGTATTTTACTAATTATCTTCTGTGATGATGATAATGAGGGTGCATCGCTGCTAGCAAGGCTTTGTTGGTTTTCTCAATATCGCTGGTGTTTTTTTTTTTTGTTTGTTTTCTTCAGCTTTGTGGCATGTTCTTGGTGGAATTACTGGTTCAAAAAAAAAAGAGGAGCTTGTTAGACACCACAATCAGTAGGTTACAGTTTTGTTGACGGTGGGAAAAAAGAGAGCAAAGCCGAGATAAAATCTTCAGAGAAATTAAAATAATTGTGTTTTCATCAGTGTTCTTTTGCATGAGTGAATATTTGTGTCATCTTGGTGTTTATATTTCCACAGCTCGTTAACTGGCTTTGCTTTCTGTGCAAGTTTTTTTTTTTTTTTTTTTAACTGAGTCTAGTTTTGTAATTTTAGTGATTGTGCAGCTTGTCTATGTCTAGCTTTTATCTTTTTTCAAAAACACATTTAAAGAGAACTGTGCTGGCTCCCTTCCTTAGATGGGTAATTTTTACTAAGTGGCATTTATAATGTATGTGAATGTTTTGTTCAGTGCTCTGTGATAACTTCTGTTGTGACTTGGCACTATATACAGTAAATAAACTGAACTGGCTTAATTGAGATGGTTGAACTACAGCTGTGTTTTGGAGGCCATAATCAAGATATTATATTCAGATCATCATCTAGCAAATATCAAAGACTTCAGGTTTAAGCTATGTGAAGTGACTCACACAAATGTTAGAACTCACAGCTTGAAAGCACCATCAAACCTCCATGAAATAAATTCTGTTTGTATTGTGTAAAAGCCATTTTCATTTGTCTACAAATTCAAACAGCAGAGCTTGTACAGTTTTATAAACCTCAGTTCAAGCACAAGTCTTCCAAATGGCAGACAACAGCTCTATCTCCTGAGTCACAACCACTGTACAGTGTGTTAATCTCCAGGATAGTGTTGTTTTATCTTATACAGGCCATGCTGTCAAGTTTGTATATTCCTTTGTGCATCTTAGAGGTAGACTCCATTTTTGCCAAAGTAAATGTCATATGAACATGCATATGAAGCAGATGAAATGAGTGATCAAATGCCACTGTAAACTTAAAAAGTGTTTTTCTTCTGCTACAATCTATAATTTCACACATTAAATATTAAATTTCAATAAAATATCTAAAATGATAAAATAAGTGTGAAAAAGCCTAAGGTCAGTGTCATCATAAGGTTCTGCAAAAGCAATTTTCTGACTGTATTTTAACACCATAATGAAGAAACTGAGTATGGGGGTAGGGCAACCTTGGATTCATATTTCATACTTTGAAACTGTGGCAGTTGTGTAAATCTGCTCTGCTGCTGGGGTGAAAGTTCTTATGAAGTTTATGTGTTGAGAAGGTTGGATAACAAAGTATGGTATGGTATGGTAGGGTATAAAGTTTATTCATTTTAAAAAAAGTACAAAACAATTCCATAACAATATAAAAAAAGATACAAAAGATTTAAAATGAAAGGCGCAGAAAGAAGAAAAAATCTTATTATATCTGCCCCTTTTTTCAAACAATTATTTCAATCATAATAATCTTCAAGTAGCAGAACAAAATGAATAACTCTTTTTAATTGTTCTAATTCTAATACAAAACACACACTAAGCTACTTCATATATACTTTTTTAACAATTCAGTTTTGATCTTTTTCTTAAATGTACAC
Organism: Nematolebias whitei; assembly: GCF_014905685.2. Lineage (NCBI taxonomy): Eukaryota > Metazoa > Chordata > Actinopteri > Cyprinodontiformes > Rivulidae > Nematolebias > Nematolebias whitei. The sequence continues at coordinate 41,166,360 of NC_056507.1, forward strand.
ATTGACTTGGCATTTTTAACATCACTCTCTAGACCATTCCACAATCCAACTCCTTGGATTGAGGTAGACCTTCCCTTCAGACTAGTTCTGAATTTTGGTTTGACAAATATCTCTATCCCCTTAAGATTGTAACAACTTTGTCTTTTAACAAAATTTCTTTGGATATTTAATGGTAATGTGTTATTTTGAGCCCTATACATAACTGATAAAATACATACTTTAATCTACTAAATCATGGAACTTTAATAACTTCAGTTGATAAAATAATGTGCTTGATGGGTGACTGTAATGCTTTCTGGTGATAATTCTTACAGCTCTTTTCTGTAAAATAAAAATAGGTTTTGTAAATGTTTTACACACTTTCCCCCAAACATCAATGCAATAGATTAAATGTGGAACAATGATTGTGTTATACAATATGTACAAAGCTTTATCATTTAATAATTCCCTGACTTTGTATAGTACTGCAATAGATTTAGATATTTTTGTTCTTACAGAATTTATGTGATTTTTCCATGTTAGCTGTTCATCAATGATTACACCCAAAAAATTCATCTCATTAACTCTACAAATCTCAACACCCTCAATTTTAAATGGATCATCAACAGTTCTCTTTTTGTTACTAAATATCATGCATTTAGTTTTATCTAAATTTAATGATAATTTATTAAGTTTAAACCAAGTTTGTATTTTATCAAATTCTGTCTTCATCAATTCCAACATCTGTTTTACATCTTTACCCAAACAAAAATATGTGGTGTCATCTGCAAAAAGGACACATTTGAGGAGTCCTGATACATTCACTAAGTCATTCACATATAAAATAAATAACTTTGGTCCAAGTACAGAGCCTTGAGGAACTTCACAAGTGATATTGCACAGGTCAGATCTTACACCATTTATTTGTACAAACTGTTTCCTATCTTTTAAATAGCTAGATACCCAGTGTAATGCTGGTCCTCTTATACCATATTTATTTAATTTTTCAAGGAGAATAGTGTGGTCAGTAGTATCGAATGCTTTTTTTAAATCAACAAAAATACTAACACAATACTGTTTTTGATCGACAGCAGTAGTTATTTGTTCTATTATTTCCATGAGAGCCATTGATGTAGAGTTTTTTGCTCTAAACCCATACTGACTGCTACTTAGAATGTTTTGTTTAGTAATAAATTTATCTAATCTGGTCACAAATAGATTTTCTTGAATTTTTGAGAATTGTGGTAATAAGGATATTGGTCTATAATTATTGAACACACATTTATCACCATTTTTAATGAGAGGAACTACCTTAGCTACTTTAATATTGTCTGGAAATATTCCTTATGAAAATGATAAATTACACACTAGCAAATATCAAAGACTTCAGGTTTAAGCTATGTGAAGTGACTCACACAAATGTTAGAACTCACAGCTTGAAAGCACCATCAAACCTCCATGAAATAAATTCTGTTTGTACTGTGTAAAAGCCATTTTCATTTGTCTACACATTCAAACAGCAGAGCTTGTTTACTGGCTGGATGACAGCTACATAGCACTGACAGGTAGGCACAGTCACAGTAGCTATCTTATGGACTGGGCTGACAAAACATTCACATACATTATAAATGCCACTTAGTAAAAGTTACCCATCTAAGGAAGGGAGCCAGCACAGTTCTCTTTAAATGTGTTTTTAAAAAAAGATAAAAGCTAGACATAGACAAGCTGCACAATCACTAAAATTACAAAACTAGACTCAGTTAAAAAAAAGTCAGACCTCTATGCACATTTGTTTGTTTTTAATGAGAAATCTAATGACTACATGTGAAACTGTTGACTTTTAAATTGTACAGGTCCTTCTCAAAAAATTAACATATTGTGATAAAGGTCATTATTTTCCATAATGTAATGATAAAAATGAAACTTTCATATAGTTCAGATTCATTGCACACCAACTGAAATATTTCAGGTCTTTAATTGTTTTAATACTGATGATTATGACATACAGCTCATGAAAACCCAAAATGCCTGTCCCAAAAAAATTAGCATATCATGAAAAGGTTCTCTAAACAAGCTATTAACCTAACCATCTGAATCAACGGCGTAACTCTAAACACCTGCAAAAGATTCCTGAGGCTTTTAAAAACTCCCAGCCTTGTTCATTACTCAAAACCACAATCATGGGTAAGACTGCCGACCTGACTGCTGTCCAGAAGGCCATCATTGACCCCCTCAAGCAAGAGGGTAAGACACAGAAAGAAATTGCTGAACGAATAGGCTGTTCCCAGAGTGCTGTATCAAGGCACCTCAGTGGGAAGTCTGTGGGAAGGGAAAAGTGTGGCAGAAAACGCTGCACAACGAGAAGAGGTGACCGGACCCTGAGGAGGATTGTGGAGAAGGGCCAATTCTAGACCTTGGGGGACCTGCTGAGTGGTCCAAAGTTATGTTCTCTGATTACAGTAAATTTTGCATTTGCTTTGGAAATCAAGGTCTCAGAGTCTGGAGGAAGAGAGGAGACACAGAATTCACATTGCTTGAGGTCCAGTGTCAAGTTTCCACAGTCACTGGGGTGTCATGCCATCTGCTGGTGTTGGTCCACTGTGTTTTGTCAAGCGCAGGGTCAATGCAGCTAGCTATCAGGAGATTTTGGAGCACTTCATGCTTCCATCTGCTGAAAAGCTTTATGGAGATGAAGATTTCATTTTTCAGCATGGCCTGGCACCTGCTCACAGTGCCAAAACCACTGGTAAATGGTTTACTGACCATGGTATTACTGTGCTCAATTGGCCTGCCAACTATCCTGACCTGAACCCCATAGAGAACCTGCGGGATATTGTGAAGAGAAAGTTGAGAGATGCAAGACCCAACACTCTGGATGAGCTTAAGGCCGCTATCGAAGCCTCCTGGGCCTCCATAACACCTCAGCAGTGCCACAGGCTGATTGCCTCCATGCCACGCCGCATTGAAGCAGTCATTCATGCAAAAGGATTCCCGACCAAGTATTGAGTGCATAACTGAACATGATTATTTTGAAGGTTGGCGTTTTTTGTATTAAAAACACTTGTCTTTCATTGGTGGGATGAAATATGCTAATTTTTTGGGACAGGCATTTTGGGTTTTCATGAGCTGTATGCCATAATCATCAGTATTAAAACAATTAAAGACCTGAAATATTTCAGTTGGTGTGCAATGAATCTGAAATATATGAAAGTTTCATTTTTATCATTACATTATGGAAAATAATGACCTTTATCATAATATGTTAATTTTTGAGAAGGACCTGTATCTAATATGATTACTAGCCTGATGCATCCCCTCACCACTTGCAGCCTGTCTTTATTTCTATCCCCTGCAGTTGGCTCTTGTAGCACAAACCAGCTCCATATCATATTCCCTGTTGGCTTGTCCATCATTGGCACACAGCCCCTGCTTTGCAGCAGAGAAAGTCCTCAGGGCCAGTTCATAATGAACCTAAATGCAACTCATTATCCTGATAAGGCAGAGGCAGTGGCTAGGCAATGGCTGCTTTACTGGCTGAATGACAGCTACATAACACTGACAGGTAGGCACAGTCACAGTAGCTATCTTATGGACTGGGCTGACAGATCCAGTTGTATACACATACTACGCTGAGGCAATGAAAGGGGTTGGAAAAAGAATGCCACAAAGCCACACAATAAAATCTCCAGTAATGGCCCTCTGTCATGTTTATGGTTTTCATTATTTTTCCTGCTTTGTGTGTATTGTAAAGCATTCTTAAGTTAGAAGGTTCAGTTGCAGTTAGTTTAAATAGTCAGTTTTCTTACAGATCCATTCTATTAGCAGATTTTAATGTTTAAAATTTAGAATACAGAAATTCTGGGTTTTTTCTTTCTGTTTTAGTTTTCATATGTGTGTATCAACATGACTGCAGCTTTTAAATAGTGTTAACAAAAGTATACCAACAAGAAAATGTCTAGAATTACCAGAGGTATCAGATATCATGTTTGGTGGAAAAAGTGGGACCCAAAGTACAGAACCAAAACTCGAAATGCTCGAAGGTAAAAATAAATAATTTAAAAAAAAAAAAAAGGCTGACCAGGCAGTAACCTAAAGAACTATTCATGCATGGAAAAACTCTAGAGACTTGAAGGGAAACAAACACTAACATCTATATAGCATAATGAACCGACAAGAGAAAACAAAATGACACCTTACTTGAAGAGACATTAACGAAAGAAGAATAAACACTTGGGGTGACCACCGATTGGGGACAGGGGAAGGTGGCAGACTGACTGGAAAAATACTGAGAGGGCTAAGTGTGACATTAGAACTGACAGGAAAATCTAAGTACAAAACTAAGACACAAGTAGCGCAAAATCAACACAGCAAAACCAAACACACAAGACAGACTGTGACATCAGGTTGTGCATTTAGCCCTCAGTAAAAACAGTGAGACAAGGTCACCAGACACAAAGGATACCTCATACAGTAGACAGTATTACAAGCACATAATAGAATTTGATAAGGTTTGCATTTTGGGTTTACCCAAGGTTGAGTGCTCATATTGCCTGGCAACCACACAGATTAGTGGTGATCTGTCATTGACATCATACATCTGTGCATCCTATGTC
>NC_056507.1:41170961-41175473 GCF_014905685.2 Nematolebias whitei
CATTGACATCATACATCTGTGCATCCTATGTCCTACTGATGCAGCACGCTGGTACAGACTTTGATCAAGACAAGACTAATTTGCACACAGCACATGTAACGCCTCCCCTCAGGTGCAGTTTCTATCCATTTCTACCACTCAGTCTGTGTGGTTTACTTTTTAATGAGTAAGTATAGATTTGAAATATGATGTTTAAAAATACCTCCACACTACAACCTGTATTTTCAGTGAACACTAGGGCTGGGCGATATGGAACAAAATTAATATCTTGATATTTTAAGATAAATGGCAATATACGATATACATCTCAATATTTTTTTTCTTTCCATAAAGTAGCAATAAAAATATATTTCTGAGTCAAGGCTTTGTCCACGGGTGAGGGACTGGGTTTGTATCCAGAGAGAGCAGGAGGGACCGGGTGCAGTTGGTGGCACAGACAGGAGAAAAAAAAATATTACACGGATGATCAAGTCTAATTATAACGCAACATAGAAATATCGATATAGAAAATATAGTCCCATCTTATATCACATATGAAATTATCTCAATATTTTTTAATTATTGAGATATAGCCCAGCCCTAGCGAACACCAATGCCATCTACAGTACAAGAAAGGGCAGAGTCACCTTTTTCTTCTGAGGAGACTCAGGTCTTTTAATGTCTGTAGGACCATGCTGCATATGTTTTATCAATCAGTGGTCTCCAGATTCATTTTCTAATATAGTAATATTATATATTAATATATTATATTGAGGGGCAACTGTGACTGAGTGGTTAGAGCAGTTGTATTCCAATGGGAGAGTTGGGGGTTTGATTCCACCAGCAGTCACATGTTGAGGTGTCCCTGGGCAAGAGACTGAACCCCTCATTGCCTCCGATGTGTGTCCCATCAGTGTATGAATGTGAACTAAAATACTGATTAGTCTCTACAGATTCAGGTTAGTTTTGTAGAGACCTAGTAGAGTGTTGTATGAATGAGTAAATGAGGGCACAGATTGTAGTGTAAAGCGGTTTGAGTGTTTATAAGATAGAAAGGTGCTATATAAATGCAGTCCATTTACCATTTATATGAAGGACTGCTGTCTCAAAAGAACTGCACCAATTGTTTTTGTGTTTTCAATGATTAAACGATATATGTAATTTCTTAATTGGTATCTCTGCAGGGGCAGCACGGTGGCGCAACTGGTAGAGCTGCTGCCTCTCAGCGAGCAGGTCCTTGGTTCAAACCCCGGTCCAGGGGCCTTTCTGGGTGGAGTTTGCATGTTCTCTCCGTGCATGCGTGGGTTTTCTCCGGGTACTCCGGTTTCCTCCCACAGTCCAAAAACATGCATGTTAGGCTGATTGGTAACTCTAAATTGTCCCTAGGTGTGAGTGAGAGAGTGAATGGTTGTTTGTCTCGTTTGTCTCTATGTGGCCCTGTGATGGACTTGCGACCCGTCCATTGTGTACCCCGCCCCTCGCACAGTGATTGCTGGACATGGGCACCAGCGACCCCCGTGACCCAAAATGGAATAAGCGGGTAAAGAAAATGGATGGATGGATGGTATCTCTGCAGTATTTTTAGTGTTTTCCAAATCTTTATACTGTCACATATGTATGGTTGAATGCCACTTTGTGCTTTAGATAAATAGAGATGCCATGAGGAGGGGAGCCTATCAATGGCGTCAAGCCTGTGGGCATTTATACTGCTTGAGATTTTCTTACAGCCAGATGTCAGGCATAACCCAACTCACTCTACTCACAAATCACCTCCTCTCTGTCCCTCTCACCCATACCAGTATCCTTTCACTCGTCTCTGCCCTCAGGTGTGTCAGTGGAGGTGTTTACCTCCAGTTTTTCCTCTGTGGAGAATGATTGAATTCCAGTATTTTTGTGTCAGTTATTGTTTATTTGAGGGCATGCTTGTTCGATGCTGACTGTCCGTCAGGGTGCATCTGACTGCGGTGGTGCCTGTATTATAAAGATTTGAGTGTTGAAATGTACAAATGGGATTCTTCTTAGCTGCTTTGTAGCATACAATGCTTCTTTAATGACTGATCAGGTATAAAAGGCCCAGTAGATGCCTTCCCTTTTTGCACGGCTTATTACATTGTCTTTCTTTCCTACCTTAAAAAAAGGTTTTGGAACAAAGAATTACATAACTTAAGGAAAAAATGTTATGCATATCACCCAAGTTCAGGCCATTTTGTTTGCTGGCTAAATATAAGCTTTGGATTTTTTTTCCCTGAAGTACTAATCTTGAAGTTTTTTATTGAATTCTCAAAATTCACACTTGTGTCTGACATCATCAGATGTTAAACACACCATTACAGCTGCCTCACAGACATGCAATAACATCTGATGGTGTCAGTCTTTTTCTGCACCTTCTAACAAAGACACAACAATCTATCATGTAACATTTAATCCAGCGTTTCATATTGCCTTGTAACTGTGACATTCCTTGCCTCCTTTGACTATGGTGACATTATTTACATGAACGCCCATACAAGCACCCTGCAGAAGTTGAACTCTGTCTATCACAGTGCACTAAGATTCATAACTGGCTGTAACTACCGTACCCACCATTTCACCCTGTATTCAATGGTTAAATGGACATCATTAACTTCACACAGACTCTCTCACTGGTATATTTTCATCTTTAAATCACTTCTTGGTCTGCTGCCTTCATACATTTCCTCATACATGTCACTGCGCGAGTGCAGCTACAGCGTGCACTCTCAGGACATAATTACATGCAGTGTTCCCTCAAGCAGACTGAACTAAGCAAAAGGGCCTCCTCCTACTCCGCTTCTGTTTTCTGGAATATCTTCCAAAAAGATCTGAAGCTCTTGACCTTGACCTCTCTAAGTGGCTTTAAACATCTGTTAAGTTCCTGACAAAAAACAATGCAGACATGTTCCTGTTTTTAGTTTTCTATATCGCTTTACAACTTAGCTGTTTTTGTTTCATTTTTAATGGCATTTTTTTTCATTTATTCTTCTCAATTTGTAAGATGTATTTTATGATTGTCTACTGTTGTCTTTGTTGTCCACTGTTGTCATCACTTTGTTAAAATCAGGTCTCTTGTAGTTTTAGTCCGCGAGGCTCAATGGGACTAACTGTATAAATAAAGGTTGAATGAATAAATCAAAGTCTTATATTATTACTTAAGATAAGCTTTTAGATTAGCCAAGTTTGGTATATGTAAGTCTAACTTTCAAAAGAAACAGATGACAAATTCATGGCTTAAATTTTGCTGTAAACAAATAACACCATAATACGTTTATAATTGTTTATAAATTCAGCAATGTGCAAATGATTTCGATAGTTGTAACAAAAAGTAGTGGCATTTATTTCTGAAATAGCTGTTTGATTTGGTCTGATGATAGAGGTGTGTGGACCAAAAAAAAAAGTAATGCGAGAAAGTTGAGAGTTGACCTTTGGGTCTAGTTGAAGTTCGTAAGTGAGGGGGCGGGTGACGCAACTAAGTGGCTAATTCATTTCCTCAGAGACCTGCAAAAGAAAAAAAAAGCCTGCAAGTCTGTTCACACACCCACATACACACATTTGTGTATATAGGGTCCAGTCATCCAGGTGCTGGCCTCTGTTGAGATGGTAACATGGCCTCTGTTAACCCTGAGGGAGCTCAGCTGGGGTGAAAGGTCATGGTCTGAATCCTCCCACTGTCTGTCTATGTGTGTTTTAGGCTGTGAGGACCACAGGGAAAGCCTGAGGAAATATGATTACCACTGGGCTATGCCTGACCCCAGTTCATTTTTTTAATCTTTTGACAACATAAAAGATTAAACTGAAGTTCACAACAAAATTCTGTTGAGGTTATAGGGTTACATAGAAATGATGCAACAAGGGGTACTTCAGGGTCTTCCAATAGTAGCAGGTTGTATTTTTACTTTTTTTTTTTTTTTTTTTTCAGAGTTTTTAAATGTTTCCAGTCAGGCAACATCACTCTATTTTTAAATACACTTTTAAGATAGACATAGACACACTACCATATAGAGTGAAGCACATATATGAACTTGGCAACCAAATGAACTTGTTGCCCTTCCCCCACCTCCTGCTTCTCTTTTCACATCCCCATCCCCTGATCCTCCTGCTCCTCTCCCTTCTCTGCCCCACTGGTGTTTCTTTTCAGCTTGATGGTGAGTCAAGCAGCTGTCTTGTCTTGGGTTACAGTGAATAACGCTCAGGTGACAAAAGCTCAGCTCTGCCCCGTCAGCACTCTCCCGTCTGTCAACAGTGTGTTGAAGCAGATGCTAGCTGAGGCTCAGATACCAATGTGATGCCCAAAGCACACATCACAGCCCAGAAGGCTTCGTAATTTAAACATGAGGCCCTTGTCAAAAGCAACATTGCTATAAATTAAAAATGCTTTTGGAAATTCAAACTTTGAAGAGGTAATTTCGTATTAAAGATACGTGTGCCGTACATTGCCCACAAACAGGGCATGCTAGTCTTTTTACTGATATTAGTAAATGACTTAACAACCATTGGCTTTAGAAGCATTTGCAATGT
>NC_056507.1:41175573-41176113 GCF_014905685.2 Nematolebias whitei
GGGGGGGGGGGCTCTGGGGCTCCTCCCCCAGAAAATTTTGAATAAACTAGATGCCATTTCCTGCATTCTGGTGTATTTCAAAGGGTTGGTAACATGTACAATTACCTACATAAATAAACACTTGATTCAATAACTATTTTAGAGTTAATGGCACAAAAAGAAGTAGCCTGACCAACAGCTCTCCGTGTGTGAATAGAGCACGCTCTGCTTCTCCATGCATCCAAAAATTTGACCATACAAATTCTGGGGACCTGGTCTCGCACACTCCTGCAGGCTCCGAACTCCGCTGGTCACCATGGAGGATCATACGAGCTGCCAACCCGCAGGAGCGCATGAAGCACGAGCCCCAGCAGGCAGGGGCAGACTGGGACGGGTCTGGGACAGAGGGTGGAAACAATTTAAAAAAACATTTTATGGATAAAAAAATAATGTAGTTCGTGGGAGATCTGTACCATGAAGACCCACAATGAGAGAAAAATCGCAAAGTAGGAACACTAGTACAAGTAATAAGTAGTAGTTTATTGTATTATACACACACAC
>NC_056507.1:41176213-41178032 GCF_014905685.2 Nematolebias whitei
CATTGACATCATACATCTGTGCATCCTATGTCCTACTGATGCAGCACCCTGGTACAGATCTCATAGTCTCCTGATGTTAGAACTAGGGCTTTAACAGACTACTCGAGTAATCGACACATCGATTCCTAGGACTATCGAGTTTTTACATTTCACGTCGAGTATTCGTAGTGACGTCATTACGTCGCCGTTACTTCATTGCCTCACGTGATCTGCACCGGGCGCAGGTTCCAAAATGGATTCCTCCAAGCAGAAAGATGGAGCGGAGCAGGCCCAATCTTGGCAAACAGGTAGAACTGCATCAATAGTCTGGAAATATTTCACTAAAGATTAATCTTCTGGTTCAATTACAGTAAGGAAACAGAAAATGAATCAACTTCCTGACTGTTTGGAGCTTGTTGTAAACCGGTGTTACACCATATTCTGTGACCACGGTATATTGTGACCGTAGGGGGCGCTGTTGCATGCACTGTTGCAGGTCACAGAATATGGTGTAACACCGGGTCCAATCGACCAAACCAAAACCAGCTTCCTCTGACTTTGTTTCACAAACAAAAAGCAAAAAATATTCATCTCTAAACCTATAAAAAAAACTATAAACATATTAATCTCTAAAACTAAACCTAATGTGCACCACAGCTGGCGGTGGAGCAGGGTGGTCGACCACCCCACTGTTTTTAATTTCGTTTTTTGACGTGCCACATGTTTCTTTCACTTTTGCAGCTTAATAATAATAATAGTTTAGTTTTTCCTGTGACTTATTTGCAGTATGATAAATGGTAGGAGCATAATATATGCTTCCAATGTTTTGTTGGGCTTTTTTTTTCTAAATAATGACCTTTATTAGCGGTTTTATTTATTTTTGCATCTTTAGATCCTATGATGTCATCAACTACTCGAGTTCTACTCGAGTTTTATTATGTTAATGTCCAGTTTAAAAATTATGTAGTCGTTCAACCCCTAGTTAGAACCAACAAGTACTTGAGGATACTCAGTAGATAGTAGTATTGTGGAACAAGCATTGCGGATCCCTATAACATTTGCACCTGACATGTAGAAATGGATTTTGGGTTTCACTGTCTCACAAATATGCTGCTATTAACACCAGAGCAAGGACTGCTTCATTTGGAGAGTTATCATATCCAGGAGACATGGACGAGTATTGTGAATTACGATCATGCATGGAAAGAAAATTTGGTTTCTTGGTTGTGCATTACTGGGCAGCACGGTGGCGCAACTGGTAGAGCTGCTGCCTCTCAGCGAGCAGGTCCCTGGTTCAAACCCGGTCCAGGGGCCTTTCTGGGTGGAGTTTGTATGTTCTCTCCGTGCGTGCGTGGGTTTTCTCCGGGTACTCCGGTTTCCTCCCACAGACCAAAAACATGCATGTTAGGCTGATTGGTAACTCTAAATTGTCCCTAGGTGTGAGTGAGAGAGTGAATGATTGTTTGTCTCGTTTGTCTCTATGTGGCCCTGTGATGGACTTGCGTCCCGTCCAGGGTGTACTACGCCCCTCGCACAGTGATTGCTTGACATGGGCACCGGCGACCCCCGTGACCCAAAATGGAATAAGTGGGTAAAGAAAATGGATGGATGGATGGATGGATGGATGGATGGATGGATGGATGGATGGATGGATGGATGGATGGATGGAAGGATGGATGGATGGATGGGTTGTGCATTACCACTGAGGGATGAAGATCAATCATGACAAAGTTGTGGATGCTACTCCTGGTAGCATCATGTGAAGAACCACAGGTTATGACTTTATGTTGCCTTTAGTGGTGATCTGTCATTGACATCATACATCTGTGCATCCTATGTC
>NC_056507.1:41178132-41185446 GCF_014905685.2 Nematolebias whitei
TATATATATATATATATATATATATGACTCACCTTTTGACTCAGCTCTTTCTTCACCACGACAGACCGGTGCAGCGCCTGCTTCACTGCCGACGCTGCATCTATAGAGAGCAGCGTTATCTAGAGAGAATAACCTTCACATCAGAGTGGTGTCTGATTTTGTCTGAGCAGCAGGACCACGCTTTCCACAGAACAACTGTGTCAACTCTTGAAACTGTGCCTGCAGTCAACCTACTTCACATATGGGGAGCAATATTATAGGCAGAAACATGGGTGTGTTATGGGGTCTCCAGTTTCTCCTATTGTTGCCAACCTGTACATGGAAGAGGTAGAAAAGAGAGCCTTGACGTCCTTTTCAGGGACACCACCAAGTCATTGGTTCAGGTATGTTGATGACACCAGGGTTAAAATTAAATCTCAGGAAGTCCAACATTTTACTGATCACATCAACTCTGTGGATAAATACATCAGGTTCACACGAGAAGATGTAAAAATGGCAGGTTGGCTTTCTTGGACTGTGAGGTCTCAGTCTCTGATAGAGGACATTTGCAAACTGAGGTGTACTGCAAACCCACCCACACAGACCAGTATTTGCAGTTTGACTCCCATCACCCTTTGAAGAACAAGTTAGGAGTCATCAGGACTCTGCACCACAGAGCAGACAGCGTCCCCACTAACTCAGGAGCCAGGCAGAAGGAGAAATCCCACACAAGACAGGCTCTAGAGCAGGTGTGCCCAACCAGTCGCTCGCAGGCGACCAGTCGCCCGCGAAGCGAAGCCTTGACTTGTATTCTCACAGACATAGTCTCGTGAGTTTTGGGTGCGGTGACACAGCGCTCTCACGAGACTTTAGGCTCAGTAGTGGAGTAATGTCGGTGCGCAGAAAACATGGATGGAAAACTAGCGAACAAGCAAACGAAAACTTATTATTTTCACACAGAGTGAGAGAAGGAGTATTTTTTTGTTTATTCTAATTCGAAGTCCATTTGCCTCATCTGTAATTCGAGCGTTGCCTTACCCAAAAAGTGCAACTTGGAGCGGCATTTCAAGACGATGCACAAACGGTTTGAGACAGATTTCCCTCTTAAAAGTTCTTTACAGACTCCAAAAGTGCGGGAGCTAAAAAACAAGCTTGCAGCCCAGCAATCAGTCTTCACTCGCCCCAGCACAAAAGGTAAAGCTGCTACGATAGCTTCCTACCGTGCTAGCCGCATCCTGGCTCAACATAAGAAGTCTTTCAGCGATGGACAAGTTATGAAAGAAGCGTTTATTGAGGCCGCAGATGCGCTTTTTCATGATTTTAAAAATAAAAGTGAGATCGTAGCTGCTATTAAAGACGTGCAGTTGTCCAGACAAACAGTGACACGGCGATGTGAGGGAATGGCTGTGGATGTGGAGGAGCAGCTAAAAAAGGACGTGGAACAATGTGAGTGTTTCTCTCTTCAGTTTGATGAGTCGACAGACATGGTGGATGTAGCCCAGCTGTGTGTTTTTATCAGAATGGCCTTTGCAGACATGAGTGCAAAAGAGGAGCTGCTCACCATCTTGCCTTTGAAGGGACATACAAGAGGAGAAGATATTTTTAATGTGTTTATGGAGTTTGTTAATAAAAGCAACTTGCCCCTCTTTAAACTAATTTCTATAACAACTGATGGCGCTCCAGCAATGACTGGTCACACCAGTGGATTTGTTGCACTCTGCAAGCAGAATGATGCTTTCCCAGACATTTTGCACTATCACTGCATCATCCACCAACAGGCCCTGTGTGGGAAGATTTTAAACATGAAGGAAGTGATGGATGTTGCCATGAAAACTGTGTGTTCTATAAGGGCCAGGAGTCTGCAGAGGAGGTTGTTCCGGGCTCACTTGGAGGAGGCAGGAGCAGACCACACAGACCTGCTGCTGCACATGGACGTCAGGTGGCTAAGCAGAGGTAAATTTCTGGACAGATTCAGTGAGCTGTTGCCTGAGATCAGGGATTTTCTGAAGCTGTCAGATCATGGTGAACATTCAAAACTAGAGGACACCCAGTGGCTTTTGGATTTAGCCTTCCTCACAGATCTCACCAGCCTGCTCAATGAACTGAATTTGGAGCTTCAGGGAAAGGACAAAAACATAATCCACATGATCAGTTCTGTGAGCACCTTCAAAAGCAGGCTGCAACTGCTCACAAGTCGGCTGCAACGCAGGGACCTGCGAAACTTCCCACACATGGAGGCAGAGCTACAGCGCCAAGGGAAAGAAGTCCCACAACTGGACAGTGCACACTATTCTAAGCAGGTTCAGAGCATCTCAGCAGAATTTGAGAGACGATTTACTGACTTTTCCTCCATCGAGCCTGTTACCAGCTACATGTGTTATCCTTTTGGAAATGTTGATGTGGATGACATTGTGTCCAAATTGGTGTCCGTGTTTCAGCTGGACAGCTCTGGTGTTGAAAATGAGGTGTTGAGTCTGCAAAATGACATTGGGATCAAATCCAGAGCATCACCTGGCGTGGATGGAGAGTTCTGGAGTCTGCTGTCAGAAGAAAAGTATCCTAACATCCGAAGATGTGCTTTGAACTTAACAGCACTTTTTGGATCTACCTACCTGTGTGAGTCTGCTTTTTCACACATGAAAATCATCAAGTCCAAAAACAGATCCACAATGAATGATGATCATCTGGAGACCTGCCTGCGCCTCGCAACCACCTCATACTGCCCATCTTATGAGACCCTGGCCTCCTCCTCTCAGTGTCAGAAGTCCCACTAAGGTAGAGACACATTTATTTTATACAGCTTGCATAAAAAGTTGTCTCCTATAGACACATCACGTTCTGTTTTATTTACTTTAAAGAAGTGAGGAGTAGGGATTGATGAAAAATTATGTTTGTTGATAATGAGACTGGACGAGTAGCTCTCGGCAAATTGCCGACTTCAAAAGTAGCTCTTGGTTCAAAAAAGGTTGGGCACCCCTGCTCTAGAGCAATGTGGATATCCTAACTGGACCTTCCTGAAAGCAGAGAAGAAACCCAAACAGGACTCCAGTCAGCCATCAGGTTAAAAGGAGGAACCCAGACCCAGACCAGTGGTCATTCCATATGTTGAGGGAGTATCAGAGAAACTGAGACGTTTATTTTCTCAATTACAACGTCCCAGTGGCTTTTAAACCTCAAAATACTTTACAGCAAAGACTGGTTCATCCCAAAGATCCAGTCCCCCGGCACAAACAGAGTAATATTGTGTATGCTGTTCAGTGTCAGGAGGGCTGTGATCAGTCTTACATCGGGGAAACTAAACAGTCACTGGCCAAAAGGATGGCCCAGCACAGAAGAGCAATAACATCAGGCCAGGACTCTGCGGTCTACACTCATCTCCAGGCCAGCGGTCACTCTTTCAGGGATGAAGATGTTCACATCCTGGATAGAGAGGGACGATTGTTTGAGAGAGGAGTAAAGGAGGTCATCTTTGTGAAAATAAATCATCCATCATTAAACAGGGGTGGAGGCCTCGGGGTTCAACTGTCCCCCTCTTACAATGCTGTTATTGCTAGTATCACTCAACCCCCTGTGAATAGTAAACAGCCATCAGTGTGCTAATCGTCCATCCTCCTTGGATCCTCCTTGATCATGTGAGCAGCTGGTTATGGTTGTCAGCAGCAAAACTGGTTGATCCACTCTGAGAAGGTGCTATTTATAAGACTGAGCTGAATTTGAGTTGCAACGAGTTTGCATATCGGCCAAATCGTTCAACCGACGACGCCATCTCCTCTGCCCTCCACACAACCCTCACACATCTGGACACTAAGGACTCTTATGTTAGAATGCTGTTCATTGACTTCAGCTCGGCATTCAACACCATCATCCCCCAACAGCTCATCCTTAAACTGGACAGTCTGGGGCTGAACACCTCATTGTGTACCTGGCTGCTAGACTTCCTGACCGGGAGAGCACAGGCAGTACGGTTCGGCAGTAACGCATCCAGCACCATCACAGTGAATACAGGGGCCCACCAAGGTTGCGTGCTGAGCCCACTTCTATTCACCCTTCTGACACATGACTGCACACCATCATACAGCTCCAACTACTTTGTCAAGTTTCTCAAGAGAGCAGCCGAGAAGATCGTCGGCACGTCCTTCCCCTCGCTACATGACTACACAGTACCCGCCTCACTCGGAAAGCCCTCTGCATGGCAGGTGATCCCACACACCCACTACACAGCTTCTTCCACCTGCTGCCATCAGGGAGGAGATTGCGGAGTCTCCAGGCTCGAACTAGCAGACTGAGAGACAGCTTTGTTCATCAGGCAGTCAGGATGCTGAACTCTCTGCCTGCTCTGCCTCCCCCCTCCCTCTTGTACCGCCTTAACACACAAAACGTTCACACATTTCCACACAACACAAAAACTTTCTAACACTGAACTCTGCATCATTAAAAACAGGTTATACACTCAACACATGCTCATGTGCTCATTCAATTTGCACTACTGTTTACATTTGCACTACTGTTAATATTCAAACTACTGTTCATATTCATATTCAAACTACTGTTTATATTCCAACTACTGTTTATATTCATACCACTGTTCATGTTCAAACTACTGTTTATATTCATATTCAAACTACTGTTTATATTCCAACTACTGTTTATATTCATACCACTGTTCATATTCAAACTACTGTTTTTATTCATAAAACTGTTTACATTTGCACTACTGTTTTTATTCATACTACTGTTTACATTTGTACTACTGTTTATACTCACACTGCTGCTTATATTACACTACCGCTGATATACAAAAATATTTTTTACTAGTCTTATTGCATATGTCACTTTACCTACACCAATATCAAGGACTTCATACATACACAGTGTACATTCACTTCATATGCTGCTTTGCCACTCACTACAAATATCAATGTCAGGACCTTCATTTCATTTTATTTTATAGATATACTTTTTTAAATATTTTTATACCGTATAGTACAATTTAAGACAGTATCATGCTTTTATTATTTCATTTTATGCTTATGTTTAATAAATGTTTTAATGTTAAATGGTTATTGTTGCACCGGGGTCTGAGAGAAATGTAATTTCAATCCTGTGTATGTTCTGTACATATTGCAGCTTTTGACAATAAAGTGACTTTGACTTTGACTTTTGAATACAGCCCCTCAGACTGAGGAAATCTTTTGGATGAAAGACGAAACGTTTCTACATTTTTTTGTTGTTTTGCTTTGTTTTGGTTTTTTGAATGTCCAGAGGACCAGATTTAACTTTTTTAGATTCCTGAGAGATCCAATAATTTTGTCTTTTTATGATTTTTCAGCTGAGTTAACTTTAACAGATTATTTAATAAAGTCAAAGTGATAACTGGATTTCATGATAAAGCCAGCACCGTTTTTTATTTTTATTCTTCACTGACAAAAATCATAATTTTTTAATACATAAAATGTTTAAAAAAATGTTTCCACCCTCCATCCCAGACTCCCAGTCCTCCCGCCTGCCAGGGCTCGTAATCCAGCCTTTGTGAGCACGCGAGGCTGGGTTCTGGCTTCGCATGATTCAACGGGTCGGCAATTTAAGATTAACAACTGGAGTCACATATTTTAATAAATTTAAGTAGAATTATCATGTTCTTTGTCGAGGAAAAACACCTTTTTTTTTTCTGTCAGGTCATCCAAAAAAAGCCATAACTGTCTAGTATTATTTTATTGTGCTGTCACATACATAAAGTTTGAGATAACGTTAGATGTGAAAGTCTGAAATTTAACTATTTGTTTTTCAGTTTGTCTGATCATTGTTCAGTCTGACTTCAAGATGAACTCTCTATTTGCTTGATTTTACCTTTTCTTTCTTTAGACCCATTGAGATCAGAGATCCCTTTTACAAAGAAGATCTGGCCAAGATAACATCCATGAACAAAACATATACATAAAACACCATGAGCTAACAGATAAGTACAAAAGCCGCTAGAAAAAAAAGATGACATTCCTCCTTTGCTACATTTTTTGTAATGTGCCAAACTTTGTTGATAGATACAAATGTTATTAATTTAAGAACATTTTGAAGATTATTTCAAGACAATTGTGTTGTTTTTACCAAATCAGTCAAAGCCCTGGGAACATTCAGTAGCTTCTCTGGAGGTGCTCAGTTGACAACTACTAGAACAGTCTGAAAATAAGGTAGTAAGGTATTTTGGAAGTCTACCCAGTAGGGTTTATTAAGGGAGGCTGTGGTAGCCAGGTAGTTATTGCTGCAGTCTTGTAATCTTGAGGTTGCAGTTTTAAGCCCATGTTGCACCAGAAAAGATATCTGGCGTAAAGCAATTGCCAAATCTTTCACTGTAGTGACCCCTGCAGAAAAGAGCAGCTAAAATAAAAACAGCCTAGTAGGGCTTAATAAATTTGTACTAGTGTTGTTGTCTGTGGGGCGAGTGATGCCTAACCAATTAAATTGTAGAGTACAGTGAGTGGAAGATTTGGCAGTTGAAATGAAAGGTAAAGGAGGACTTGATGTGATGACCACTGCAGGAAACTCTTACAGGCCTCCTGAGTGTGTTTCACTTGCAAATACTGTAATCCTTACTAATGTAGAAAATGATTGTAAATAGTATGGTACTGTATAGGTAGTACTAGGTAGTAATAGGTAGTAATGTGGCCATTTTCAGACCAATGGGCATCAGATAATTCCTTTTATGAGGTAATTGCTGACATTTCTCCTTTGCATTGTTTTAACATAATCCTATATGTTTCAGAGCAACTTGACAATCTTATGCTTTAACAGACATGGCTGCACCAGTCCTTGATTATTCAGGTACTGTATTTGACTTTTTGTAAGCTCTAGAAAAGAGTATTGCTTTAACATTTTGGACAATTCATGTTCCTAAAGAAGAGGAATGAAAAGGTGTGAAATATGTTCTTGTTCAACCCAGTTTTTAAATCCTGATAAGAACCAGATAATTTGCCGTTATATCCTGATGTGTCCAGCGTGAAAAACTTCAAGAAGATGAAATGGTCATAACTTTTTTAATTTAAATTTAGGGCTCCTAACATCAAACATGCAAGCTGCATAAGATAAAAAAAAAATAGAATTCCCTTTTTCTCAAGTGTAGGCCTGCTGTGTGAAGCCAGTCAGTATACATGTGGTTTATTGCACTAAGATTGTTTTGATGAGTTTGCAAGCAGGAAACAGACAACAACAAACACACGAGGAGCATCTGCAGATGGAATAATTACAGACTAAACTGAAACAAAGACAGTAAAGAGATCATTGCACATGCACACAGACACACACACACACACACACACACACACACACACACACACACACACA
>NC_056507.1:41185456-41189282 GCF_014905685.2 Nematolebias whitei
ACACACACACACACACACACACACACACACACACACACACACACACAGTACATCAAGGATGGTGGGGGATTTAAGGATAAAGAAGGATACATTTTACACACTTAAGCTCATCCTCTACATTCTACAGCAGTTCCAAGAACAGAAGAAAAATACTCACAAAGGTTCTGAATGACAAGAAGAAAGGGAGAAAAGAGGTTTAAAGAGAAAAGACAGAGTGCCACCTAGTAAAGGAAGAGACAGCATGTCTTTAATACTTCCTGCTGACTGGCAGCTGAAGCTGAGAGGAAGATCCTTGTCTCCTTCTCCCTCCTTTTAATTATGGACAATTACAAGGTTAGCACGCCAGGACTTATTACACAGCAGCCAAAGAGCCCCCCTTGAGTATGTTTGTGAGGCCAAGGCGCATATCATTATGGTTTAAAGTAGCAAAATTTCCAGTGCCCAGTCTGTGAAGGGCCTTTTGTAGGTTTAATGAGAAGTGAAAGCATGAAAATGCAGGAGCAGAAGAAGGCCCCCCATGCTGAATGAGTAGGACTCTTCTCCAGCTCACCACAGGCTAGCTTTGAAGGTAGCAGCAGGACAATGCTCCTACACATGTGTCAGTGTTCAAACTATGTCATGGGCCTGGTAATGCCTTTATCATAATTCTGCATGATGGAGGGGTAAAGGGCACAGACACAAAAGAGCTACAATGGTGGTGCTGGATGTGTTGAATGAAAAAAAAATTGAACTGCAGATGGGCTCTTACAGCCCTGATGTGTTTTAGGGATTGGTGGTTTTGTTCTTTGTATATGGACTGTGCACGTAAATTTTCTTTGTGTATTATATTGAGTAATACATATCTGCTGCACAATATTGACATCCCCCCCCCCCCCCCACACACACACACACACACACACAATACATGCTTTGTTTTTATTTTCTTACAGAGCAAAAGTTCATTACTTTGTATTTTAAATGGACTGTACTTATATAGTACATTTCTATCTTACTGAGATACTCAAAGCTCTTTGCACTACAATCTGTGCCTCATTTACCCATCCACACAGCACTCTACTAGATCTCTACAAAGCTAATTGAACAAATCATTCTAAAGAGAGTAATCAGTGATTTATCACATTCATACACTGATGGGACACACATCAGAGGCTACGAGGGGTTCAGTGTCTTGCCCAGGGATACTTTGGCATGTGACTGCTGGTGGATTCAAACCCCCAACTTCTGCATTAGAGGACAACTGCTCTAACCACTCAGCCACAGCTGCCCATTTTACAGTGTTGTCTCTAGAAAGAACTTACAAAAAGTTTTGAACGCAGTGTACTTATTGAGATACAATTGAAATCCTTTGAAAATGCATTCATCCATCCCTCTATTATCTTTACCTGCTTCTTCCTTTTCGAGTTACGGGGGTCACTGGTGCCCATTTCCAGCAATCACTGTGCGAGGGGCAGGGGACCCTGGACAGGTCTCCAGTCCATCACAGGGCTCTGAAAAAGCATTATGGATGTATTTTCATATTTCAAGGTTCAATGTGATTTTTACATTTTTGCCAAGACTGGGCCTGCTCCGCGCCATCCATCTGCATGGAGGAATCCATTTAGTAGTTTCTACTAGCTGGCCTGTGCTCGGTGCGGATCAGGTGATACGTGACGCAATGACATAACTGCGACGTAAAGACGTCACTACAGATACTCAACGTTAAATTTTTAAAATCGATAGATATCCTAGCAATCGATGTGTAGATTACTCGAGTACTCTGTTAAAGCCCTAGCCACACCTTGATGCTGGAGCACAGGATGCTCTCCACTGCACACCTGTAGAAGGAGGTGAGGACTGAGCTTCCCAGACCAGCTCACCTCAGCTGCCTGAAGTAGTCTCTGATGCACTTTCTTGATCAGGCTGGTGGTGTTGTTGCTCCAGCTGAGGTTGTCATTCAAGTGTACACCCAAGTACTTGTAGCTGGAGACCACTTCTACCACAGATCATCCTATATTCATTGTGTGTGTGTGTGGGGGGGGGGGGGGGGGGGAAGACTCATCACTGTTTGTGACTTATTTATTGTAAACAACAACAAACACATTTTTTTTCAAATGTTTAATTAAAACAGTGCAACCAGATAAAAGGCATACCCTAAATTACTCAGAAGCTGATGTTTGTTGTTTGTCACCCATTGGCAAAGACAGAGCGAGAATGTTGTTTCCTGTGTGCGTGTGTGTGTGTGTGTGTGTGTGTGTGGGGGGGGGGGGGGGTTATACTTTTGTCAACTGTTAATTTTAAAGAAACTTTCATTAATTATTGAACAACACACTTATACCATAGTAACTTTTACAGATATTGGGCTAAATCAGAGTGTAGTAGTAGTTCATTTGCAACATATTCTTAAGTCCTAAAAGATCATGTGCGATCACACAAGATCTTGCAATATCGCATGAAATTCTACATTATTTAATTTTTTAAGGTTTAAAATTGGCTATAACATTGACATTTCCAAACACATGATGATATTAGTCTAAAACTATCATGAAGGATGGTGGATGACATGCACTGTCACTGTAAGCACTGCCAATCCATTAATAATTTCAGTTATTTATGCCTAACATTTCTATTTTAGCCCTTTTGTCTTTCACACTAGTTTTGTTGTTGCAAAGTCTTAAACTGATGAGCAGAGAGAAACTTTCCATGTTTTTACATTCAACTATAAATATTCATCTTTCAACTCAGTGCAAATGAAACATCCAACATGACCAACAATGGCCTGACACTTAAGGAGTTTCACGCTCTTCTTTAGAAACATAGTCTGTTTCTTGGCAAGCATTTTGTGGTCTATCACTTCTTTAGCTGGCAGGGGTGAATGAAGCTGATTAAGTCTCCTCTTAACTCTTTTGTTGCGATGAATGTTTAGACACCTCCTTGGCATGAGGTTTGGGGACACAGCTGCTTCCCAGTGCCAAGTTTGTGAGCTGGTCATTCATTCGAGGAGGGTTTGTCATGTGTGATGTCATGGTGGGCGGTCATTCCGTCAGGACGAGTCATTTCTTCCCATTCGGAAGATGATTTCCTCTCCTGCTGAGACTACTTAGTTCCATCCATGAACACTGATGTCACTTCTAAAGTTGACTTTTCCTTGAACTTAAATGATCCTAATGTCACAGACCTAGATTTCCATGTAAACTTTAAAACAAGAAAAGATTTAAATTAAATTTGGTTATTGGAGCTGATTGTTACCAATGTTTACAGAACAATTCAGAACTCTGATTAACATCCAAGTGCCACATTAATTGGATGTATCCACCTTATTCCTAACCCCCATGCTGCCTTGCATGAATTATGGGCACCACTTCCGGTGCAGACCAGAACAAGCGTTTATGTGTGAACAGTACAAGCTAATGTAGTTTCTCCGAGAATTGTGGATTTAATTTAAACATGTAGGAACTAGGGGTTAAATAGACAAGCCGACTAGTCGATTCTAGGACATCTTGTGAGTTTTAAAATTTCTAGTCGACTAGTCGCAGTCAGTGATTGTGTCACATGATCAGCGCTGGGCCGCTGGTTCTCAGATCACACCATTGGTTGATTCTTTAACTTTCTCTCAGATAGGAGGCAATGTGTTCAGAGTCAGAGTCAGTCAGAGTCAGAGTTTCTTTATTGTCATTCGCACCTCATGTGGTACATGTGGTGGAGCGAAATTATGTACACAGGGTCCCAGTTACATCCAACAATAAAATGTATAAGAAAAACAGTAATAACATCTAAGATATGATCCAAGAAAAACATCAACCAAATATACACTAAGCACTCATAACATAAAACATTGAACATCAGCACA
>NC_056507.1:41189382-41192023 GCF_014905685.2 Nematolebias whitei
CCGGGGATGTTGTCTGGGCCAGTTGCTTTGTGCGGATTAATCCTCCTCAAGGTACTCCTTACTTCTGCTGAGGTCATGCTGAGATGCTCTTCATCCGGTGGCGAGGTGAGTCTGGTGCTGGGTGGTCTGTTCGGGTCTTCAAAGCGTGCATAGAACTTGTTGAGGGCATCAGGCAGAGATGGGTCTTTGGGGCATTGTTCACTCCTTCCTTTATAATCTGTTATGCACTTAATGCCCCTCCACATGCTCCGAGGGTCTTGTGAGATGAATTGACCCTCGATCCTCTTTGCATATGTGGCCTTGGCCCTCTTAATACCAGCAACCAGCTCTTTTCTTGTCCTACTCAGCTCCTCTGAGTTTCCAGACCTGAAGGCAGTGTTCCTGGCTTCCAGCAGGGTACGCACCTCTGCATTCAGCCAAGGTTTTCTGTTTGGGTAGCTTTTAACATTTCTGATAGTGGAGACTGTGTCAGTACATGTACTAATGTAACCCAGTACTGAGGATGTGTATTGGTCAAGATCAAGCGAACCTCCATTTTCAGCAGCTTCTCTGAAAACCTGCCAGTCTGTTCAATCAAAACAATCTCTCAGTATGGGTCCACTGTCCTGGCTCCAACATTTAACTTTCTTTTGTACCGGTCTGGAGCATCTCAGCGGGGGCATGTAAGCAGGAGCCAGGAAGATTGAGATGTGGTCTGACAGTCCTAGGTGGGGGCGGGGTTCGGCTTTGTATGCATCTTTTACGTTCGTGTAAACACGGTCCAGCGTGCGGTCTCCACGTGTCGGAATCGTCACATGCTGATTAAAGCTTGGGAGACAGTCCTTTAGATTCACGTGGTTAAAGTCTCCGGCTACAACGTACAGAGCCTCGGGGTGTTTGTTCTGCAGCGAGCTGATGATATCATGAAGCTCCTGTAGTGATTCATTAGCATTAGCGTCCGGAGGAATGTAAACAACTGTGATAAAAGTCACTGTGAACTCTCGGGGTAGATAATGTGGCCGACATTTCACTGTTATTTGCTCCAAAGCCTTCGAGCATGAGCTATTTACAACAGTACAGTTCGTGGACCAACTTTTACTCACGTAAATGCATACTCCGCCTCCCCGTGATTTCCCCGTTAGCTCGCTGCAGCGGTCCGCTCGAAAAAAAAGTCTGTCATCCAGCTGGAAGACTGAGTCCGGCGTTTCACTTGTAATCCACGTTTCCGTGAGGCAAAGCACTGCACACTTCTTCATCTCTTCTGAGGCGCCCGCTCTCAGACGAAGTAAATCCACCTTGTTGTCCAACGAGCAGACATTCGACAGAAAGAGAGACGGCATGGGGAGTTTACCGGCTTTAGCGTTAGCTCGTAGCCTCACCATAACCCCCGCCCGGCATCCTCTCCTCTTAAGCCGGGAGCAGCGCTTCCTCTTCTGCCCGCTGGAACGCCTCTGCTGCAGCTTCCAGGTAGATGACTTTAAGATCTGCATTCTGCCGAGCGTAGCTTTGAGTTTGTTGCTGATTTCTGCTATATTTCGTGGCAAATCCGCTCCTATTCTCATCAGTTCGGTTCGGCTATAGTTCACACGCATAAATCGCGCAGAGTCAGGCACAGAGTCAATATCAAAACTTCTAAAAACTGGGATGGTACTGGGAGCCTGTGAAGCTGCAACTGCTCTGAGCGTGGCCATCTTGGTGCCACTTATCTGCCCATGGTTTCTGACTCTGTGCCTTCCCCTTTGACCACGCCTTTGGATTACGATTCAGCGCTGTTTTTGGCTGTCAGTTTCAATGTGCTTGACCCCTGCAATGGCTTACGAACCACAATTCTGGATCTCCCTGTTCTGGACCTCAAGTCCTTTAATCTGCTCTGCTGCAGCAGCTCACTCTACAGGAGTGACATCTTCAGCTTCAGCGTGACTAAAGCTTCAGCCTCATCTGCAGGGTGCAGGGTGCTTGTGTAAATAATGTCACCGTAATCAATGGAGGGAAGGAACGTTGCAATTGCAAGGCGTTCCCTAGCATTCATAGTTAGACAGGATCTGTTTCTAAAAAAGAAACCAAGTTTCACTTTCTTTTTTTGTTTAACCAAGTTTTCGACATGGGGCTTAAAAGAGAGATGCAAATTGATTAAGATAACCAAATATTTATAAGAATTGACACACTCATTAGGAACACCATTCGAAGATAAAGTAGAAAGAACTGCTGGGACCGACTTCCTGTTAGAAAACATCGTCCCTTTGGTTTTGTCAGCATTTAGCGCAAGTTTGAGACAGAACAAATTGGACTGGGTGATGTGGAATGTGGACTGTAAAAGCTGGAATACCTAAGCAACTGTTCTAGCTCAACAGTAAACTACTGTGTTGTCAGCATAGAAATGTAAGGATGCATCAGGAATGGTCTGACCTACATTACTTATGTAGATTATGTACTTAAGATTAAGTATTTATGTACTTATGTAGATTGTGAAGAGGATGGGACCTATGACTGAATCTTGTGGTACACCATTGTTAACAGTTAGATAACTGAAAGAAGTACCATTATGTTGCAGACTCACCTCACCACCGGATGAAGAGCATCTCAGCGTGACCTCAGCAGAAGTAAGGAGTACCTTCAGGAGGATTAATCCGCACAAAGCAACTGGCCCAGACAACATCCCCGG
>NC_056507.1:41192123-41195344 GCF_014905685.2 Nematolebias whitei
TTAAACAGGGGTGGAGGCCTCTGGGTTCATCTGTCCCCCTCTTACAATGCTGTAATTGCTAGTATCACTCAGCCCTCTGTGAATAGTAAACAGCCATCAGTGTGCTAATGATCCATTGTTAGGCTGATGGTCCTTCTTGAGCATGTGATCAGCTGGTTTTGGTTGTCAGCAGCAAAACCGGTTGATCCACTCTGAGAAGGTGCTATTTAAGAGACTGAGCTGAAAACAGCACCTCAGACTGAGGAAGTCTCTCGGATGAGAGACGAAACGTTTCTACATTTTTTTGTTGTTTTGCTTTGTTTTGTTTTTTTGACTGTCCAGAGGACCAGATTTAACTTTTTTAAATCAGTTTTGTTGTGTGTTTCCTTGACTGATGAAGCCTTCCAGATAGAAGGTGAAACGTTTCAGCACAAAAAAAAAAGAAACTGTCCAGATGACCTGACTGAAAAATGTTGGATTTTATGAGATAGTTTCTCAACCTAGTTACATGTGCGACTCTGCCCAGTCCTCTTTTACACGAACTATTGCATCTTTTCCGTCATTCTTTTGGTTCCTTCATTCTTCATTTGTATCATTAGCTATCCACCTTATTCCTGGGGTTCCGCTGTATAAATAATTATGGGTACAACTTCCTGTCAGACAGGAAGTAGCAGGAAGCATTGGTTAACCATGGTAGCAGAGCACAGACCACAATTTATTTGAAAGTAATTTGAATTCAGTTTAACAGATAAAACTCTGTTTTTGTTTTGTTCACATTCATTTAACAACCATAAAGTTGACTAAAATAGCTGTTATGAGTTCAGGTACCTGTGGTGTTTGCAGCTGCACAAACAACCAGACCAAACTAAATCAGTGGCTACAACAATAGAGTTTGATCACTTACCCAAAACAAAAAGAGTTCCTGTGAAAAGAGCTATAGTTTCATCTCCTACCTACATATGAGGAATTAAAAAGAATGTGGCTGAAAAATGTGAACTTGAGAAGACCACCCAAACACTGTATGTGAGCTCATTTCACTTTGTTGACAAACAGCCAGAGGAGGAAAACCTGCATCCTACTTTGTGTCTGGACTAAAAAAAATCAATTCAGTTCAACCTTTATTTCTACAGTACATGTTCTCATTGAGCCTCGAGGACTCATTTACAAGACAGACCTGTTTTAAACAAAGAACACAGATGACAACAGTAGACAATCATAAACAGCACTTTGGTTGGCCTTGTTGCTGTTTTAAGTGCTATATAAATAAATTGGTATGGTATGGTATGGTAAAAGAAAACATATAAATTGAAATATTAATAGAAGAAAATGAAATTAAAAAAACTAAGCAAAAACAGCTACATTGTTATGTTTTTGCCCCTCACAGCCAGTCATGTTTATGTTGTTCCTGACAAGCTGTCTGTTCCTGTCTCTCACTCTCACCCAGCAATCAAGCTCATGCTCTATACTTGTTCACCTCCCTACTTAAGCTCCCTCCAGTCACTCAGTCAGTGCCAGATTCTCGAACCTTTCACAAGCAGTAGAAATCCAGCGTACCTGATCTTGTCTCTTGCCTTGCCACGACTCCTTGTCTGTTTGACTCCTCGCCTTGCCAGAACCTTCTTGGATTTTGGCTGCTTATCTGCCCATGGTTTCTGACTCTGTGCCTTCCCCTTTGACCACGCTTTTGGACTACGATTCGGCTCTGTTTTCGGCTGTCTGTTTCAATGTTCTTGACCCCTGCAATGACTTACGTACCACAATTCTGGATCTCCCTGTTCTGGACCTCAAGTCCTTTAATCTGCTCTGCTGCAGCAACTCACTCTACAGGAGTGACATCACAAGCTTCAGCGTGACTAAAGCTTCAGCCTCTACACCAAGACAGAAGTTTAGTGAAAACCCCAATATCCACCTGCACCTACTGATCCACGTCAAAGTCACTAACTCTTCTGTCTTGACCGATTGGACCCAGCCCAGGACCCAGGCCTCCACCAGAGATTTCCCTCCATTTCATATTGTTTTTGGCTTTCAACCACCTGTATTTTCTGTCCAGGAGAGAGAAGCTCAGGTGCCATCAGCCCACCATGCTGTCATAAGGTGCCAACACACCCAGAGAAGGGCCAGGAGAGCCCTCCTCAATGCCACCTATGCCAAGGGGGCAAACAAGCGCCAGTCCACTCAACCCACATACCAGGTGGGCCACAAGGTCTGGCTCTCCACCAGAGACCTCCCGCTATGAGTGGAATCTCGTAAGCTGGCGCCCCGGGTCATTGACCCCTTTCTCATGTCTTTCAGATTTCTTTCTTTTTTTTTTTTTTCGGATGGCCTCCCTTCTCCCCTTACAGCCATCCTCTCCACACCATTATTATTAAATATTTATTATAGTGACATTCTAGTGTAGGGTTTTTTTTTTTTTTTTTTTCTCATTTCTAACATCATTAACTCGGTAGCCGTCGGCCTCCAACTACCCCGCTCACTTAAGGTTCACCCCACCTTCCATGTCTCATGTCTCAAGTCTTTTGTTCTGACACGGTTCAAACCCACCTCCGGTCCCCCTCCTCCCATCTGACTGATTGAGGGTGCCCCTGCCTACACTGTCAGGAGACTCCTCCGCTCCAGACGGTGGAGTCAGGGGCTCCAGTATTTGGTGGACTGGGAGGGATATGGCCCAGAGGAGCGTTCTTGGGTCCCTGCTTGCCACATCTTGGACAAGGACTATTCAGACAGTTCCACATCTCCCATCCTCTTCAGCCTGGTGGTCCGTCAGGAGCTGGACCTTGTTTTTGCCCCTCACAGCCAGTCATATTTATGTTGTTCCTGCCAAGCTCTGCCTGTTCCTGTCTCTCACTCTCACCCAGCAATCAAGCTCATGCTCTACACCTGTTCACCTCCCTACTTAAGCTCCCTCCAGTCATTCAGTCAGTGCCAGATTCTCAAACCTTTCACAAGCAGTAGAAATCCAGCGTACCTGATCTCCTTGGCTGTTTGACTCCTTGCCTTGCCAGAACCTTCTTGGATTTTGGCTGCTTATCAGAGTCAGAGTCAGAGAGTCAGAGTTTCTTTATTGTCATTCGCACCTCATGTGGTACATGTGGTGGAGCGAAATTATGTACACAGGGTCCCAGTTACATCCAACAATAAAATGTATAAGAAAAACAGTAATAACATCTAAGATATGAACTAAGAAAAACATCAACTAAATATACACTAAGCACTCATAACATAAAACATTGAACATCAGCACA
>NC_056507.1:41195444-41199699 GCF_014905685.2 Nematolebias whitei
AATCTGTATTATTTTTAATTTACCAGAAACTTAAAAATAAATTCTCACCCTGTATATGAAACCTGTTTCAAGTTATGATTATGAGCTAAATCCTGATTTTCCATCTACAGTGTTTGGTAAATAACTAAAGTGTCATAACAAAAGTCAAGATATTTTTAATACATCTTTATTGTCAACATTTATACTGAAATGATACATTGATGGAAGGTAACAGCCTCTTTCATCTTTAATGGCAGACTGTTGCTCCAGAGCTGGATGTAAACAGACTGTATGTCTGCTGCGATTATTTTGCTGGAGAATCATCTGAAATGCACTCACTGCATATTTACTAAACCGTATTTAATTGACATTTACTGGTACATACTTTTACGCTCGGTTCTATAGCAGATTTGCATTAGGTTACCATCACTCATCCTCTAATCATTTCCAACACTCTCCTGTTCTTCTCCAGAGCCTTTTGCCTCGCTGCCCACAGACTTTTCTGGGTCTCTTTTCTTTGTGACAAAAAGTCACAGACTGAGCATAATGTTCAATAAAGCAATGAGATCCTCCATTTTAGTTGTGTATGTTTTCAGAGTCTTCTTCTTCTAATATGTTTAGTGGTGGCTAGTAAATAGCTTAAGGGAGCACTACTGCCACCAGGTGGTAAGTCGAGTTGGATTCTGGACCCCACCAACTTCTCACTATGGTTACTATGGAAATGCAACGTGTAACCAGCTGATCTGAGCTGAGCTAATCCGAGCCGTCACTGTGGAAAAGGGGCATTAGAGTTACCAGTCAGTCTAACATGCATGTTTTTGGTCTGTGGGAGGAAACTGGAGTACCCGGAGAAATCCCACATAGCACGGAGAGAACTTACAAACCACCCAGAAATACCAAATTTCATGCTAAGTAATTCAGGTACTAATCCAACAGTGTTCAGTCAGGTCATCTGGACAGTTTCTTTTCCTTTTCTTTACATACCATTCCACCCAGAGAGCTCCTTGGCTGGGATTTGAACCAGCAACCTTCTCGCTGAGAGGCAACAGCTCTACCAACTGATCCACCCCTATGTAACCTCACTTTATGAAAATATAACAGTTCTTCTAAACTGGATTTCAACAATGCTGTGATTTGTGCTTATGCACTCTGCGTGCTCCCAGTCACATCTATTTTTTCTATCAGTCTTATCGTTTGTCTTCTTTCTTCCCTCCCTTTCTAATAAACACACACACATTCCCAAGAGTGAGCTCATCTAATTGGCATCTTATCAGTCATCTTGGGAGTGCATTGTTATTATGGCTAGTATTGTTTCTATTCCCAGAGTAGGGTAGATAAATAGAACATTCCCATGCAGCTTTTTCATGTTGGTATTAAAACATTTCTCCAAACACGTTTCAGTGAAATATCCATTTGATTTTAAGGTCATCCCTTTGCTCATCTTTTAAGCATTGTTGGAGATTTTTGTGTGAGAAATATGTCCTGAAATAGTTAGGCCGAGGAGCAGGTCATTCCTCAGATGAAAGCCTCAGTGACGTTTGCAAAAAGAAAACTTGCTCTCTCATCAAATCAAGCCATAATGACTTTATTTTCATGATAAATTTGAGTTTGAGCTGCCATGTGTCATTGTTTGAAATGAGAACTAGATTTTCCATCCGTCAGTTATCTTTACCCGCTTCTTCCTTTTTCCTGGCCGCAGGGATCACTGGTGCCCATATCTAGCAGTCACTGCGTGAGAGGCGGGGGACACCCTGACATGTCTCCAGTCCATCACAGGGACACACAGAGACAAACGAGACAAACAACCATTCTCTCTGACCTAGGAACAATTTGGAGTTACCAATCAGTCTAACATGTATGTTTTTGGTCTGTGGGAGGAAACTGGAGTACCCAGAGAAAACCCACACATGCACAGAGAGAACATGCAAACTCCACCCAGAAAGACTCCCAGACTGGGATTTGAACCAGGGACCTGCTCACTGAGAGGCAGCAGCTCTATCAACTGCACCACCGTGCTGCCTAGAACTAGATTTTTAAAAATTAATAATTTTGATCTTGATAGGTACTGTTATAAAAGTATTAAAAGATTTAGAAATATTGTTGATTAGTTGCCAACAAGAATAATTTAGCTGTAATGCTATCTTAAATCAACTTGAGACATATTGGTAACAGTCACTTTTAAACTGCTACTGTCTTTGACCATATGACCCTAACTTAATATTTTTTAATATAAACATAAAAAAATGCATGCTGGATTGTTTAGTTTTATTTGAAATTAAGATGAAGGTCTGCTGGCCAGGCTGACTAATTTTTTTTATTTTTTATTTTTCCAGAGTGAAACAGCCCATTTTAAAATTCAGATCGGTATAATTTGTCTTTTTAAAGCCTCGTTTACCACTGGCCACATTACGGGTCGCACATTCAGAGATGAAAGACAATGATTAATTACTAAACAGTCCAAAAACAAACAAAAAAACAAAAGCAGGTTTTTCATGAATGTTATGGAGGAGTCACAAAAGGTAAAAACCAGAATAAATTCAAAAATAAGATGACAATGCCCAACTACAATGGCTACAATCTAGCAGGGAAGAGAGAAGATCATTACTAACTGACCAGATGACATGATTTAATCTATTTTGGTGATTTATTTACCTGGATCAACGAGCTTATAAACATTTCTTTTTTATTATTATTATTAACTAAAAACAAATAAGAAGTGATCAAACACGAGTACCAGTTTGACATGACTGTAGACGAAGAAGAGGGCTGGCACAAGAGGAGGGGGTGTGCCAAAGACACCAACTTAGCACCAACATAACTGGTTTGTTCCACTTTGGAGTAAGCCGTTTGGGGGAAGAATCAGTTTTGTGTTGTGTGTTTCCTTGACTGATGAAGCCTACCGGATGGAAGGTGAAATGTTTCTGCAAAAAAAGAAACTGTCCAGATGACCTGACTGAAAATTGTTGGAAACAATATTCAGTACAGTATTTTTAGCTGTATCAGTCGCACCTTTTTGCATAAATTTTCAAGTCCTGCAACTTATACATTGAAGCGACTCTTTCTTTCCTCTCCATATTTATAACTCAATTTTTGGCTGAGATCTGACGATTTAATTCATTCTGACATGGAAAATATTGAACACTACCATTTACAGCCGCTAGATGGACCTCGACCAATATGGCAAGCGAATTGTCTCATTAATAGTTAAAAGCGGCTATTAATGAGACACTTGGCTTGCCATATAAGGCCACCTTTGTCTCACTCTGGAACTCCTGGAAATCAGCTGCATTTCACCGTGCCGCCCAGGTGAAATGCAGCTGATTTTATTGTCAAAGTGCATTTATTAAGGAAAAGTTCAACTGAGACACACCTTTGTTATAATGTCGAGCAAACAAATAATTGTTTTTAGGTGTTAATTTTGTTAAATTCTAGTTAAAGTCCTTCCGTGCACTCTCCCTCAGTTGCCATTTTGGCAGCCAGTCGATTTTTGGCACAATACCGGTCCACGTTTCCGGGTGGTCAGCGATGATGCAAACAAACAAATCCGACGTGTCAGCAGTGACGCATAATAGATGCGACTTATACGACGATGCAACATATTTGGTTTTTTTTCCACTTTATTAGACGTTTTTGACTGATGCGACTTATACGGCGGTGCGATTTGTACGGCAGAAAATACGGTAGTATTTCAGCGGCTGCAACTGTTGGAGACTTGTTAGTGATTCAAATTAGTTTGGAAAATAAGTGAAACCAAACTGAGAAAGGTATGAGATGGGATTACAGTTCACATGACATATCTAATTTGAGAAAATATCAAACATTTTTTTGAACAGTTAAAGACACATGACTGCTGCTCTGTAGCTCTTGCTAGCAAACTGAAAATTCCTGCAAGCATTTTGAGACATTTTCAGAGTCAGAGTTTCTTTATTGTCATTCGCACCTCATGTGGTACATGTGGTGGAGCGAAATTATGTACACGGGGTCCCAGTTACATCCAACAATAAAATGTATAAGAAAAACAGTAATAACATCTAAGATATGAACTAAGAAAAACATCAACTAAATATACACTAAGCACTCATAACATAAAAACATTGAACATCAGCACAAACATGAACATGAGTCTGTGAGCAGATGTGCACGCAGGAACACATCAACATTGAAACAGATCAGCAGCAACATGAAACAGATCAGCAGCAACATGATATGGTTTTTCACAGTGATTATTTTAGTTAGAGATTCATGAGTCTAACAGCCTCAGGGTAGAAGCTGTTCC
>NC_056507.1:41199799-41205579 GCF_014905685.2 Nematolebias whitei
TTCTGAAGTCCACAATCATCTCCTTTGTCTTCTTCACATTGATGTGACATTTTGGAGACAATTTGGAGACAAATGATCCATAAATGGTTGGTTAAATGTAGTAAAACATCTTGGTTTGCCTAAAGATAGACCCTTTGAAGAATGTCGTACAAGGTGGGAAGTCTTCACTTTGGGAAGAAGATTCCTGTCCTATCAGCAAACACTACATTTATCTTACTTAATAAATCCAGTTTTTTTAGGTAGGTCATAACTTAGTTTGGGCTTTATTGTTAAAAGCTTTTGAAATAAGCCATGTATGTTTAAAGTTCAAGGTTTCGAAGTTCCCCATTGTTCAAGTAAATGTAAAACGTTTACTTTCTCAGTATTACAAAAAGAACCAAATGGCTGTAGAAGTAGGAGCTAAAAACAAGAACGTTTTTAGAATCATGTATGTGACAATAATAATGTTACATGCAAATACTAACATGGTCAAAGCTTTGGTCAGCAAATGTTTTGCTAAATGATTTTTGTGTGTTTTAAATTAAATGGTCTCTTTACTAAAATATCTTTCATAAGGGGGGTCATTAGGGAAAGCACAACACATTAAATTCTACTTACTGTAGATATTCTAAGCGCTCTTCATACTGACTGAAATCCTTACTACAAAGTTAAAAACTTGCTAGAAGATGGATGGTGCAGGTTCTTGGCAAGATATTCAAGAGCAAAGTGAACAGAGCATAATAGGTCCAGGACAGCAGTGAGAATGACCCAAACCTCTGTAGTAGTGAATTATCACTGTGGTGAACGATCATGATCCTGGGTGCAGTGTGCGGGAGAGAGGCGGTAGCAGTAACTATAGCTATGTTTACATGGACATAAGTAATCGGATTAAACAGCTGTTCGGGTTATTTTTTTATTCAGCACAATCTGAAAGAATTTGTGATCAGAACGAAACGGGTGGTTTACACCTATAACTCGAACGGTGTCCATGTAAACACTTGATCTGTTCAATTTTTTCCGATTGTGAAAAACTGACTTGACTGCACATGTGCGACCTATGTCATTTCTGCCTGGGTAATGCTAATAATATTAGCATGTTGGGGAAGTAAAACTGGTCGGTATATACAGTACTTCTACTAGAAACTTTGATAGAGCTCAAAATGATCTGTGTTACCTGTAGCTCAGTCAGGGAGTGCAGCAACGTCTCCACCATCATTAAAACCTGTTGCGGGTCCATTTTGGGTGCTCACGTTTGTTTATGTTCATCCCGGAAGTAAAGTGGAAGTAGAACATCTTCTTCAGTGGTTTCTTTAAGGAGAGTTTACCTCTCCGCATGTCAATACTTCTCTTCAGAACAAAGCCCGCTGCATGTAACTGCTCGTCATGAACAGATTGTGCCCATGTAAATGATCCATTTGAATTATTTAATCTGAAAACATTTCAATCTGGTCAAAGAATTTTGCGCATGTAAACATAACTACTGTGTCTGTCCATGAGGTCCATGCTTACTGGAGGGTCTTGACTTTTGAATAGTTGGAGCAGACCTTTTTTTAAACTGTATACATATTTGTTCAAAAGTTTAATGTTGTAATGATTTAAAAAGATAAAAAGTCTTGTTGTTCTTTTGTTATTTAGCCCCACTTGTTCTGTTCCCACACACTCCACTGTTGGGAGCTTATAGCAGAAGAGGAAAAACAAAGAGCTGTAGGTCTGACAGAGTTCTGCCCTCTGAAGGGACCAAAGTGTTGAGCCTGGAGGGCCGAGGGGCAGTGATGGGGCACCATACTTCCAACCTTTCCTCTAAACCCTATAACTCCATCTTGAGCTGCGAGTTAGACAAGCAGCAGGCACGTGCCACAAGAGCAGCCAACGTCCCCCTCCCCAGTCCTCGCTGTAGCTTAGGGTTGATGTCGTGGTGTTACTCTGAGACTGGGACTCCTCTGGTGTTAAACTCTTCAGAGGTTTTCTGAGATGAGACAACAATATTTTATTCAAACACAGAGATGATTCTCAGAAAGATTTGCACAGCTGCTTGAAGGGAACCCTTCCCTGACAAAACGTATGTGTAGTGGCAACCTTATGAAAAGTACTCTTCAACACACACACACAGATGAAAAGTTACTGCTCCTCACCGGCCCTTTGCTCACCAGGCGGTAAAGGGAAACTAAATTTCAAGGACTTGAGATCCCTTCCTGTTGCATTCATTATTTTTCTTTTCAGGTTGCACTAAAAAGGAGCCACCACATAGATCAAGTTTATTTCAGTCCCGTTTGTTTTCCATCTCTTTTAAAGTTTAGGAAGATGTTTGGATTTGTGTGTGCTTCTTTGATGTTTAAAGGTGTGTGCTCTTGTATCAACATTTCTAAATTCTTATGTGTGTAACTTGAGGTCTGCAGAACGATTCAGCTCAGTTTTGGAGATAGTGAAGGAGTCTCTGTTGTTGGGACAATGAATCCATTCTCTGAACACAGAGATGTTTTCATTTAATGTTAGCTGTTTAGATATACCTTTAATAAATCACCTTTGGCCAACCAGTTCATGAGACATAACTCTTAGTAGTGTTTAATCCAAATACAAAAACATAAACATTAACAAAGTATTCAGGAGCAAAACTGTCTGCAAAACTGTCTCACAGCATACAAGAACAGATCACAAAAAGTTAAATCAGGTCATCTGATAGGGCCGACTGGGCCCAGATGGGGAAGAGGTAGGACAGCTGACTTGGGTCCAGAAAGTTGCAGGTTCAACTCCCCACCATGCCCACATGCCGTGGTGTCCCTGAGCAAGACACCTAATCCCTAATTGCTCTCTGTGCAGCTTGCATAGCTGCCCACTGCTCCACCTGGGTGTATCTCAGGTGTGATGGGTTAAATGCAGAAAAATAATTTCATCATTGTATGGAAACATACAATGATGACAACACATAGCACTTATCTGGACAGATTCTTCTTGGTTGACACGTTTCCTCTTTCATCCGAAAGACTTCAACAGTCTGAGGACAAACTCTGTCGGGTAAATAGCACCTTGTCCAAAGTGGTTCAAACCAGTCTCCTGTGGATGTACCAGAAACTAGCTATTATGTGTGTGCATCTGAATGACAACCTCAGCTGGGGCAAAACCACCACCAGCCTGATCAAGAAAACTCATCAGAGACTCTACTTCCTCAGGTGGCTGAGGTGAGCTGGTCTGGGAAGCTCAGTCCTCACCTCCTTCTACAGATGTGCAGTGGAGAGCATCCTGTGCTCCAGCATCAACATGTGGCATGGAGACTGCACAGCTGCAGAAAGAAAAGCTTTGCAGAGAGTGGTGAAGGCTGCACAGAAGTCTGTTGGAGTCAGCCTCCCCACCATCAATACGGGCACCATTAGAGGAAAAAATCAGAGGAAGAACTGCTGGGACCGGCTTCCTGTTTTAAAAAAAGCATCCCTTTGATTTTGTCGGCATTTAAGACAAGTTTGAGATGGAAGAAATCTGACTGAATTATGTTGAAAGCAGTTTGCAAAGCTGGAAAGCCTTAGCAACAGTTTTAGCTCGGCAATAAACAACTGTGTCATCAGCATAGAAATGTAAGGATGCATCAGGGATGCTCTGACCTACATTACCTATGTAGATTGTAAAGACGGTGGGTCCTAAGACTGAGCCTTGTGGTACACCATTGTTGACTGTTAAATAACTGGAGGAAGTACCATTATGTTGAACACATAGCCTCCAATCTGAGAGATAGTTAGAGAACCAACCAATGGTGTGATCTGAGAAACCAATTTCTGAGAGCTTATGACACAAGATGTTATGATCCAGTGTCAAAAGCTTTAGACAGGTCTAAGAAAAGTGCAGCACAATAATCCTTAGCATCCAATGCTTCGACGATGTCATTAAAAATCTTCAGTGAAGCAGTCGTTTTGCTCTGTTGTTTCCTGAAACCAGATTGATGGAGAGGTAAGATGTTAAATGAGTCCAGGTAATTTTTGATTTGAGAGTTTATCAGTTTTTCTTGAACCTTGGCTAAAATGCAGAGTTTAGAGATTGGTCGATAGTTGTTCGGTGAGGTGTGGTCACCTCCCTTCAGCAACGGAAGAACAAAGGCTGTTTTCCAAGCATCTGGAATGGAGTTTTGGCATATGGTTAAAGATGTGGGTCGCTGGGACTGCGATGACATGAGCAGCCAGCCTGAAGAAATAAGGTGGAAGTTCATCTGGTCCTACAGATTTTTTAGACCTTTTAATAGTTTATTTACCTCACTAACTGAGAACGGGGAAAGAGAAAAAAGTGTGATTTTCTGAAGATTACAGTTCAGGATCCCTACCCACTCCACACGCATATATATTATGTTGATTTATGTTGCTTTGCTGTGGTAGATTTTTTTGATGCCTCAAACCATGCCCTGTCAAGGACACGTTGTGAGAGATCTTTTTTTTTAATACCTCTCTCCTAATGTTTTTCCCCCTTTTCTTATTATAACAATAAGGACAGCACATCTTAGATGCAGCAGCCCCCTGTACATTTCTGTCCACCTTTAGGACGGCTGTACGGAAAGTAATTTTGTTGTACTTCACTGTGCAAGGATAATAAAAGCATTTTGATTCTGATTCTGTATAGAATTTTTACTTTGTACATGCATGGAGCCCAGTCACGAGTATCTGGCTCGGGCAACGTGTGAGATTTGTTTTTATACATTTATCAGCTCCTGGCTCACAGGCAGCCTGGTGACCTTGGCCAGCCAGCTGCACTTGCAGAAACAAATCAGCTACACATTCAGCCCTCTCATTAGCTATGTTTACATGGGCATAAGTAATCGGATTAAACATACATTCAGAATAAAATTGCGTCATGTAAACGCCCCATTCGGATTATTCTTTGTGAATTCAACTCGATCTAAAGAATGTGTAAACAGAATGAGAGGGGTGGTTTATGCCGATTCATAATCTGAACAGTGTGCATGTAAACACTTAATCTGATAATTTTTTTCCAATTGTGGAAAACTGACCTGACTGCACATGTGCGAGCTATGTCAACCTCACGTCTTTCCACCTGGCTGGATTCTAATATGTCGGGGAAGCAAAACTGGTCGGTGAGCGACACAACATTTTTCCTAGAAACTTTGAAAGAGCTCAAAATGATCTGTAAATGGTACAAAGTAAATGGACTGTATCCAAAAAAGTTCAATCTGGTCCTCTGGACATTCAAAAAAAAAACCAACAAAAAACAAAACAAAGCAAAAAAATATAGAAACGTTTCGTCTCTCATCCAAGAGACTTCCTCAGTCTGAGGTGCTGTTTTCAGCTCAGTCTCTTAAATAGCACCTTCTCAGAGTGGATCAACCAGTTTGCTGCTGACAACCAAAACCAGCTGATCACATGCTCAAAAAGGACCATCAGCCTAACAATGGATCATTAGCACACTGATGGCTGTTTACTATTCACCGAGGGCTGAGTGATACTAGCAATCACAGCATTGTAAGAGGGGGACAGTTGAACCCGGAGGCCTCCACCCCTGTTTAATGATGGACGATTTCTTTTCACAAAGATGGCCTCCTTTACTCCTCTCTCAAACCATCGTTCCTCTCTGTCCAGGATGTGAACATCTTCATCCTTGAAAGAGTGACCGCTGGCCTGGAGATGAGTGTAGACCGCAGAATCCTGGCCTGATGATGTTGATCTTCTGTTCTGGGCCATCCTTTTGGCCAGTGGCTGTTTAGTTTCCCCGATGTAAGACTGATCACAGCCCTCCTGACACTGAACAGCATACACAATATTACTCTGTTTGTGCCGGGGGACTGGATCTTTGGGATGAACCAGTCTTTG
>NC_056507.1:41205679-41215440 GCF_014905685.2 Nematolebias whitei
TCCTTTACTCCTCTCTCAAACCATCGTTCCTCTCTGTCCAGGATGTGAACATCTTCATCCTTGAAAGAGTGACCGCTGGCCTGGAGATGAGTGTAGACCGCAGAATCCTGGCCTGATGATGTTGATCTTCTGTTCTGGGCCATCCTTTTGGCCAGTGGCTGTTTAGTTTCCCCGATGTAAGACTGATCACAGCCCTCCTGACACTGAACAGCATACACAATATTACTCTGTTTGTGCCGGGGGACTGGATCTTTGGGATGAACCAGTCTTTGCCGTAATGTATTTTGGGGTTTAAAAGCCACTGGGACGTTATGTTTAGAAAATAAATGTCTCAGTTTCTCTGATACTCCCTCAACATACGGAATGACCACTGGTCTGGGTCTGGGTTCCTCCTTTTCACCTGATGGCTGACTGGAGTCCTGTTTGGGTTTCTTCTCTGCTTTCAGGAAGGCCCAGTTAGGATATCCACATTGCTCTAGAGCCTGTTTTGTGTAGGATTTCTCCTTCTGCCTGGTTCACGAGTTAGTGGGCATGCTGTCTGCTCTGTGATACTGAGTCCTGATGACTCCTAACTTGTGCTCCAAAGGGTGATGGGAGTCAAACTGCAAATACTAGTCTGTGTGGGTGGGTTTGCGGTACACCTCGGTTTGCAAATGTCCTCTATCAGAGACTGAGACCTCACAGTCCAAGAAAGCCAACTTGCCATTTTTTACATCTTCTCGTGTGAACTTGATGTATTTATCCACATAGTTGATGTGGTCAGTAAAATGTTGGACTTCCTGAGATTTTATTTTAACCCAGGTGTCGTCAACATACCTGAACCAATGACTTGGTGGTGTCCCTGACCCTTGACGTCCTTGACTCCCATCACCCTTTGGAGCACAAGTTAGGAGTCATCAGGACTCTGTATCACAGAGCAGACAGCATCCCCACTAGCTCGGGAGCCAGGCAGAAGGAGAAATCCTACACAAAACAGGCTCTAGAGCAATGTGGATATCCTAACTGGGCCTTCCTGAAAGCAGAGAAGAAACCCAAACAGGACTCCAGTCAGCCATCTGGTGAAAAGGAGGAACCCAGACCCAGACCAGTGGTCATTCCGTATGTTGAGGGGGTATCAGAGAAACTGAGACTTTTATTTTCTAAACATAACGTCCCAGTGGCTTTTAAACCCCAAAATACATTACGGCAAAAACTGGTTCATCCCAAAGATCCAGTCCCCCGGCACAAACAGAGTAATGTTGTGTATGCTGTTCAGTGTCAGGAGGGCTGTGATCAGTCTTACATCGGGGAAACTAAACAGCCACTGGCCAAAAGGATGGCCCAGAACAGAAGATCAACATCATCAGGCCAGGATTCTGCGGTCTACACTCATCTCCAGGCCAGCGGTCACTCTTTCAAGGATGAAGATGTTCACATCCTAGACAGAGAGGAACGATGGTTTGAGAGAGGAGTAAAGGAGGCCATCTTTGTGAAAAGAAATCGTCCATCATTAAACAGGGGTGGAGGCCTCTGGGTTCAACTGTCCCCCTCTTACAATGCTGTGATTGCTAGTATCACTCAGCTCTCTGTGAGTAGTAAACAGCCATAAGTGTGCTAATGACCCATTGTTAGGCTGATGGTCCTTCTTGAGCATGTGATCAGCTGGTTTTGGTTGTCAGCAGCAAACTGGTTGATCCACTCTGTGAAGGTGCTATTTAAGAGACTGAGCTGAAAACAGCACCTCAGACTGAGGAAGTCTCTTGGATGAGAGACGAAACGATTCTAGATTTTTTTGCTTTGTTTTGTTTTTTTGAATGTCCAGAGGACCAGATTGAACTTTTTGGATTTTTCTACCTGGATTATTGAGCATGCATCAGGATATTCTTACTGAATGGTTTTCTCAGCTGTGATGTGTAATAAACCTGAGATGGAGTAGATTTTGTGTTCTTGGTACCCTTTTTTTCATTTGTATAATGGTGCAAAATTATCCAGTAGTTGGTGATTTTACCTATTTATGTTAAGAGTGGGCGGCATGATGGAGCTGTTGCCTCTCAGCAAGAAGGTCACTGGATGAAATATAAGCCAGAGGCCTTTCTGGGTGGAGTTTGCATGTTCTCTCCCTGCATGCATGAGTTTTCTCCGGGTACTCTGGTTTCCTCCCACGGACCAAAAACATGCATGTTAGACTGATTGGTCACTCTAAATTGTCCCTAGGTGAGAGAGTGAATGGTTGTTTGTCTCATTTCACTTCACTTCCGGCGAGCTGATGGACGACAGCTCCCTCCGGCTTCTCTGCAGTCTTTTATCATCAAACTGACCCGTTTTTTTCGAACCAGACTAAAGTTGGTCCCCCTTCCAACCGAATTCGGTGTTCAGTGACTCAGAGAGCCGGACGGGACCGTCCAAAAATATATTTTGGTCCAGGACTGGCCGCTCCCACCCCACTGGTCACTCTGAGCACACCCTGCCAGCCAGGTGACCCCTCGAGCTGGGGAGTCGTCGCACGAAGGTCCTGTGTTTTTTCTCTCTCTCATCTGGACCTTTGTGGTTCTACCTGGTTCCGACAAAAATCTCCGGGTGGTATTTCGCTGGTTTTCTGCTGGACTGGCCCTCATGGTGTCTTCATAGGTGTGGGGGAAGTGTACCTGTGACCCTCGAACTGGATCAGAACCGAACCGAGTTGGCTGTGGGGGACTTTGTCTTCAACAGAGCCGGTCTCAGCTTCAGTGAGCAGCCTGTTACTTTTAACGAAGGACTGTCCACCTCCGTGGAATCGCTGTGTTCACCTGGAGAAGATGTTCCGATGCTTTGAAGCACCACCGGACTGGGCCGCTGGACCGAAGCAAAACTGGGCCAGGGACATCTTCAGCCTCTTCGTCTCTCGTGCTGTGGAGCGCCGGAGCCGGACTGGAGCAGAACCGGACCGTACCAGTGTCGACTTCAGCCTCTCCGGTCAGTCTCGTTTTTCACCGGGGGTGCCTCTCGTGCTGTCGGGTGCTGAGGTGACATGCAGAGAAGCGGAGGCGCAGCGTGAAGGAGCAGGGCTGCGTGGTGCTCGAGAGAAGTTCGGAGTTTGTATTGGAGTTGCTCAGGCCTCCATCCAAATTCACCTGGATAATAATTAATTTTATTCCGGATCACGCTGTTGGCCCCTGTTGGCCTGAAACGAGCTAGGATCATGCCTTTCACTTCAAGAGGATTTTCTGGCAGCTCGCTCTGCTATTTGCTGCGAATTATCTGTTTCTGTTTCGGCCTGTTGATTCTGGACCCAGCTTCTGTTTCCCATGGGAGCATCCACCCATCTTCACTGGGGGGCCGGAGCCCCCCTCAGTCCAACTCAAACTGCAGTTGGGCCACCTAGTCGGGTTTGTTTGCACATTTGAACTGTGGCGTTTTATGGTCTGAAACTTTTCTGTATCATTCATATTACTGTCACTATTTTCAGTTCTCAGATTATCTGGAGTCACTGAATCTTGTTAATACACCTGAATCTACCCATCACTGCAACTTTCACTGTTTTGGGTTCTGAATGATCACATCTTCATTAATGCTTCTCATGGTTCGATTATGGGGGCTAATTGTCACACTGTTAACTCCTATAATTTCACATCAGTCACAAAAAACTCAAGAAAATGTCTGATAATAATGTTGTTACTGCTCTCAGGGATTCAACCCAACCCTAGACCCCCCACTAATTACAGCACACCAAATGACTTTAAGAACGTGTCTGGGCTTCATTTTCTGCATGTAAACGCTCATAGCCTTCTGAGAAAACTTGATGCCTTGAAAATTCTGGTCAGTTCTTCTGGGGCAGATGTTATCTTCATCTCTGAAACCTGGCTCAACAAATCTGTACTCAATAATGATCTGGCAATCAATGGATTTAACATCTACCGCTGTGATCGTCAAAAGGGGGGGGGGGGTCCGCTATTTACATCAGAGATTCTTTGGTTGCTAGTCTTGTGTCTTCTAAAACAATTCCAAACCAGTTTGAAGCCTTAGCTGTAGACATCACCTTGAATGGAGGCCAGATATTATCTGTAGTCTGCTGTTACCGCCCACCTTCAGCAACACCTGAGGCTCTGTCCTCCCTGATGGAATTTCTTGGTAATTTAAAATTCAAAGAGATCCTGTTGGCTGGAGACCTCAACATTGATTGGGGTAAGTTGACCCCCCCTCTGTGATAAATTCAAGGAATGTTGCCTGTCTCTCAATCTTACCCAATTGATCGACTCTCCCACTAGATTAAACAAAAAACGTCCTGAAAAATCTTCCATCTTAGACCTGTTTCTAACTAATATGCCTCACAAATTCCCTGGTATAGGTGTATTTTCCAATATCTTGAGTGATCATTGTGTGACAGCGGCTTTGAGAGATATTAAACTTCCACCTTCTAAGCCCAGATTAATTCAAAAAAGGGATCTGAAACATTTTTCTGAACAGTCATTCCTCTGGGATCTGTCTCACTTTGACTGGCATCGTATTCTGTTAACTGATGACGTGAACTCTGCTTGGAACTATTTTCATAGTAGTTTAATTTATTTTGTGAACAAACATGCTCCTTTTCGTCAGTTCAGAATAAAGGGACGAGACAGCCCCTGGTTTACTCCAGAGCTAGCTGACTTCCTACACAGGAGAGATCATCTTTGGGCCACAGCGAGAAAATCTGACTCAGACACTGATTGGTTCAGTTTTCGACAGATGAGGAATAAATGTACAACTGCTGTCAAAGCAGCAAAATGCAACAATTTCTTATCTCAGACCTCCAAAAATCTAAATGACCCTAATAGATTCTGGAAAACCATCAAATCTCTCTGAGGCACCCCCCAATCCTCTGACCTCCCATCACAACTTCTCGCTAACTCTGTTCCTGTGTCAAATAAGCACGAGATCCTGAACTGTTTCAACAAACATTTTGTTGCTTCTAGTTCTTTATTTGACACAGTTACTAATGGAAAATCAGCCACTTCACTTAATAACCCAACTTCTACAAATCAAATCCCTCCTACAAGTCAATCCTCAGTTAATCACACCTTCTCTTTTTCTCCATTCTCAGTCAGTGAGGTCAATAAACTGTTAAATGATCTTGACCCTAAAAAATCTGTAGGTCCAAATGAACTTCCACCTTATTTCTTAAGGCTGGCTGCTCATATCATCACAGTCCCTGTGACCCACATCTTCAATCTCTCCATAAGACAAAACTCCATCCCAGATGCTTGGAAAACAGCCTTTGTTCTTCCTTTGCTGAAGGGAGGTGACCCCACCTCACTGAACAATTATCAACCAATCTCTAAACTCTGCATTTTAGCCAAGGTTCTAGAAAACCTGATAAACTCTCAAATCAAAAATTACCTGGACTCATTTAACATCTTACATCCACATCAATCTGGTTTCAGGAAACAACACTGCACAACCACTGTTTCACTGAAGGTTCTTAATGACGTTGTTGAAGCACTGGATGCTAAGGATTATTGTGCTGCACTTTTCTTAGACCTGTCTAAAGCTTTTGACACTGTGGATCATAACATCTTGTGTCATAAGCTCTCAGAAATTGGTTTCTCAGAACACACTATTGGTTGGTTCTCTAACTATCTCTCAGACTGGAGGCAATGTGTTCAACATAATGGTACTTCCTCCAGTTATTTAACAGTCAACAATGGTGTACCACAAGGCTCAGTCTTAGGACCCACCCTCTTTACAATCTACATACATAATGTAGGTAA
The DNA here is from genome assembly GCF_014905685.2 of Nematolebias whitei. Classification (NCBI taxonomy): domain Eukaryota; kingdom Metazoa; phylum Chordata; class Actinopteri; order Cyprinodontiformes; family Rivulidae; genus Nematolebias; species Nematolebias whitei. Next base: position 41,211,382 of record NC_056507.1, read on the forward strand.
AAACATCCCTAATGCATCCATACATTTCTATGCTGATGACACAGTTGTTTATTGCCGAGCTAAAACTGTTGCTAAGGCTTTCCAGCTTTTGAAATCTGCATTCAACATCATCCAGACAGATTTGTTCCGCCTCAAACTTGTCCTAAATGCTGACAAAACCAAAGGGATGCTTTTTTCAAATAGGAAGTTGGTCCCAGCAGTTCTTCCTCCGATTTTTCCTCTAATGGTGTCCCCATTGAGTTTGTTGATTCCTATAAATATTTGGGTATCTTGGTCGACTCACATCTCTCTTTTAAGCTCCATGTGGAAAACTTGGTAAAGAAACTGAAAGTTAAACTGGGTTTCTTTTTCAGAAACAGATCCTGTCTAACCCTGAATGATAGAAAATGCCTTTTATCTGTGACTTTCCTTCCCTCCATTGATTACGGTGACATTATTTTCATGAACGCTCCTACAAGAACCCTGCAGATGTTGGATGCTGTCTATCATGGTGCACTAAGATTCATACCTGGCTGTGATTATCGTACCCACCACTGCACCCTGTATTCACTGGTTAACTGGACATCATTAACTTCACGCAGGCTCTCTCACTGGTAAATTTTCATCTTTAAATCACTTCTTGGTCTGCTGCCTTCATACATCTCCTCCTACATGTCTCTGCGTGAGTGCAGCTACAGTGTGGGCTCTCAGGACATTATTACCTGCAGTGTTCCCTCAATGAAGACTGAACTAGGCAAAAGGGCCTTCTCCTACTCCGCTCCTGTTTCATGGAATATCTTACAAAAATATTTGAAGCTCTCGACCTTGACCTCTTTAAGTGGTTTTAAGAATCTGTTGGACTCCAGGCAGGGACCAATGCAGACATGTTCCTGTTTTTAGCTTTCTACATTCGCCTTAGAATCTAGCTGTTTTTTTGTTACCTTTTTCTTTTAGCCATCCTATTTGTAAAAAAAACAACAACAAAAAAAACCAACCCTGCAGTATGACTTTTTATAATTGTTTATTGTTGTTGCTGTTGTCCATTGTTGTCATCTTTCTTTGTTGAAATCAGGTCTTTCTTGTAAACGAGTCCTCAAGGCTCAATGGGATTTACCTGTCTAAATAAAGGTTGAATGAATTTGTCTCTATGTGTCCCTGTGATGGACTGGAGACCTGTCCAGTGTGTCCCCCACCTCTCACACAGTGACTGCTGGACATGGGCACCAGTGACCCGAAAAGAAGAAGCAAGTTTGTTTGTTTGTTTTTTTGTTTGTCATTTTTATTCATTTCATATTTAAAACACAAAAACAATTTAGAAACCAAATGAGAAAAAAAAAAACACGTCATAAAATGAAAGGTAGCAGAAGAAGAAAAAATCTTATCATATCTGCCCCTTGTAAAAGCAAAGTAAAGATACTGGATGGATGGATGGATGGATGGATGGATTGATGGATGGATGGATGGATGGATGGATGGATGGATGGATGGATGGATGGATGGATGGATGGAGTGAAACTAGTATTTTGTTCTTCCCTCATCACACATCAACACTCTTGGCAAGAATAATCTCTGCCCTTTAGAGAAATGACAAGAAACATTTAGGATCCAAAGTAAGACATGTTCTTGTCACTATCACTGCTTGTGTTTGGACAGGGTGTAGTGTTGCTCCAAGCAGTGCATGCAGTTTCATTTGAAACCACAATATAAGATCAAAGTCTGCTCTGAATTCTCAGAGCCAATATTCTGGTAGGAACAAGTTTTAAAAGTAGAGGTTTGCAAGCAGAGGAGGAAGTATTTAAGGGTATTGGTTTATGAGAATAATGCTCAGCAAGCCATAAATATCTCACTGGTGTTTAATAATTCCATCCATCCATCCATTATCTTTACCCGCTTATTCCATTTTGGGTCACGGGGGTCGCTAGTGCCCATGTCCAGCAATCACTGTGCGAGGGGCGGGGTACACCCTGGACAGGTCGCAAGTCCATCACAGGGCCACATAGAGACAAACGAGACAAACAACCATTTACTCTCTCACTCACACCTAGGGACAATTTAGAGTTACCAGTTAGCCTAACATGCATGTTTTTGGTCTGTGGGAGGAAACCGGAGTACCCAGGGAAAACCCACGCATGCACAGAGAGAACAAGCAAACTCCACCCAGAAGGCCCCTGGACCGGGGTTTGAACCAAGGACCTGCTCGCTGAGAGGCAGCAGCTCTACCAGTTGCGCCACCGTGCTGCCCCGTTTAATAATTTTACAACAAATCAATTTTTTTTCTACAAAAACTACATGTCAAGAGATCAATGAAGCTAACATCCCTGTTATGTTTGTTACAGTTGGAATAGTTGGATGAGGGGACTTGCTTTGTCATCTGTCCTGGGATGTTTGTTGATGTTGGGCCTCCCTCCAGTACTTCTGTGGCAAGTCCTTTTAACATAAAATCGAGTAGTCTGACTATCTGTAGTTGCATTCTAGATATCTAAAAATGAGTTTTGACTAGGAACAATTACATTTTGATTATCCAGAATGCTAATTTAAGATATCTGTATTTACATTCTGACTAGTCAGAATAACAATTTGAGATATCTTAAAAGGAATTTGACTAGTCAAAATGTAATTCAAGATATCTGAAATGACGTCACCTGATTTGTCATTTGAATGGTCAAACATCCGTAATTACAATTCAAGATATCTCGAACGTAATTATGGCTAGTCAGAATTACATTTTTAAATATCTTGAATTAAGAAATTACACGTAGGCCCCCACCGGCTGCCACTTAGCTGTTCAAACAGCTGCCTGCAGAATTTTGCGTGGCTGCAATGATGCTAGCTGTTCTGGACAAAATTGTCAGAAAATGCCACAACTTCTGGTGGCTATAACGTTAGCATTAGACAGTGACGAAAATGGCTCAGTCTCGGCGCTGTTGTTTTTGTTCAGTTCCTGGTTGTTCTTGTGGGTCAAGAAAACAACCGTATCTGTCCTACCATGCTTTACTACACTCTCACAGCCTGCTTGAGTCACCATAATTAGACAGTGTCTTATCTGAGAGAAGATTGGCTGGCTTTTGGCTTTTTGTATATGAATGTGAGGCCCAAGTTTGTTCTTCAGTCTGGCTGTTAGCAGCAAACTGGTTGATCCACTCTGAGAAGGTGCTATTTATAAGACTGAGCTGAATACAGCACCTCAGACTGAAGAAGTCTTTCGGATGAAAGACGAAACGTTTCTACCTTCTTTTTTGTTTTGTTTTGTTGTTTGGCTTTTTGAATGTGCTATGTCAGCAGACTCCTCCTCTACACTTTCTCTGTAAGCAACACAGAAACGGCTAGCAGTAAGCCTTGGTTGTCAAAGCTGTACCCACGCAGGACATCTGGACTGCTCCCTGGTTCTGGCCTGTACTTCATGTGACACTTGCAGAGATTGAAGATGCATAAGTTGACCGAGTGTGGGCACAAAACACATGTTGAGAAGACTATGCGACATCGAAGGAAAAACAGGGAGGTCTGGAGCCATGTGGTGCAGAATGATGCTACGCAGGACTTCTCAGGTTGGCACTGGTAAGACCTCAGTGAGCCCTGTGGCACAGGCCCAAATCTGGATGGTACCAGCTCCAAAGCTGAGAGACCATCTTTAGGATAAGTGCAATAAGTGGTTGGGACTCCAGCTGGAGTAGATTTCTCCCGATGCCAGGATGTCAGGATCTGGAAGTGGTCCTACAAACACACGAGTGACATAATCACAATAAGTTTTGACAAAGGAAAAACATGGACATAAAAACATTAACCCAAAGGTTATACCTATGAAAGCTCTGTAAAGCGTGGAGTGCAAACTGCAAACATCTTTTCCCCACAGTTTTGGGATTTCGCACCACCACCTCGCTGGCAGGTTCTGGGTGGATCCCCTTACAAGAAATAAACATAAAAATATGTCAAATAAACTAAAAAATAAATAAATGTAAAGGGACAAGTGAGCAATTTGGTAGGACACAGTGGGACAGATTTGAGAGTTAAGATTTTTACTTAACTTGCAAATATTACTAATTCATAGAGGTTGAACCTGCATTTATTCATTACCTACAAAAA
>NC_056507.1:41218440-41233532 GCF_014905685.2 Nematolebias whitei
TTATCTAAAAAAGTTCAATCTGGTCCTCTGGACATTAAAAAAAAATAAAGCAAAAAATCTAGATACGTTTCGTCTTTCATCCGAAAGACTTCCTCAGTTTGAGGAAGTCTGGAGGAAGACTGAGGAAGTCTTTTGGATGAAAGATGAAACATAACTAGATTTTTTAGCCTTTTTTTTTTTTTTGAATGTCCAGAGGACCAGATTGAACTTTTTTAGATTTTTCTACCTGGATTATTGAGCATGCATCAAGATAATCCAAATAATTTAGCACACTAAATTAGGCTTCTTTATTACGATGTTTATGTACTTCATATGTTGTAGCTAACGGTTAGCTCGTCTTTTCTTACCTTGATAGCTGTGGATATTTTCATCATGGAAGAACTTTTATCCTTTCACGTTTATTAGTTCGAGAATTTGCCGCTGTGATTTCCTCCTCAGCAGCGAAAGAAAATGTTGGCAAATTAAGCAAAGATGTTGAAAAGAGAGACATTTCTCCTCAGTGCAAAGACTCACAAAACAGGAAGTGTCGGCTTCCTGTTGTCGTAAAAAAGACGTTGCAAAAAGTCTTCTTGTTGCAGACACAATAAATCATCCGAGCTGCCACGCTAAAAATCGTGTTAAAAATATGAGCATTGTGTTGGACTGACCTGACATTGCAGATTATAAGATAAAAACGCTAAAATGCCTTATGATATTTTGCCAAAATGCTACATAAATCTGTGACGTTTTGACTAGTTAAAATAATTATTCTAGATATCTTGAACGTCATTCTGACCAGTCAAAATGTTAATTCAAGATATCTTAAATAGAAAAGCCATCTACATGAACAAATATTCAAGATATCTTGAATTCATTTTGAGATATCTTAAAAGGAATTTTGACTAGTCATAAGTACAGTTCTAGATATCTTTAAGTTAGTTTTGTCTAGTCATTATTTGCTATCAAGATATCTGCAATTTAATTAGTCAAATCTTTATTTGTGATATCTAAAAATAAATTTAAGATATCTTGAATAATGACGTAATTTAAGATATCTTTAATTGTAATTATGACTAGTCAGAACTAAAAACAAGATATCTTGAAAGCAAATAATGACTAGTCAAAATTAACTTAGAGATATCTAGAACTGTATTGTTGACTAGTCAAAATTCAGTTTAAGATATCTGGAATTGAAGCCTCCATACAACTCAATGGCAAATCTGACATCATTTATACTAGTCAGAATGTAATTAGAGATATCTCAAATAAGTATTTTGACTAGTCAAAATATAATTAAAGATATCTTAAATAACTAATATGTCTAGTCATAAATCAGTTTCAGATACCTGGAATGTAAGCGTGGTGAATCCGATTTTATGTTAAAATGGCTTGCCTTAGTGCTTCAGCTGTTAACTGGGCTAATTTGAATTGTCCCACCCCCCCCCACCAAAAAAAAAAAAAAGTAGTTCTGTTTTTTAGCTATGTGTTGTTTGGACATAAGCTATTTTGTTTCTCGACCTATAAATACTTTTAGAAAAGCAGCCAGACATCCTGCCCCTCTGTAGAGGTAAACAATGTGTCTGAAGGAAACTGTTGATGTTGATTATGTTTAATCTCAATATAAAGCTAATGTGGAAAATATTACATCCATCATACTTTGTGTATGTGCACGTGTGTGGGGTGGGGTGGAGTGGAGTTGGGGACTGTGTGTGTAAAATTTGTGTTTTTGTCTTATTTTATGTCAGAGGACGGTGATGGCAAATTGACTTTCCCTGCCAGGAACCTGAAGGAATGAGCCTTTTGAGTTAAACAATGGCGGTTGTTTCAGACTAATCGACATAACAATTAGACATAAAATTATAATCACTAATAGTAAATTGGATTGTGCACTACAGGCAAAACACTTGATTATTGGTCAAAACATATTTGGTAAGTATTCCACCATATACAGGTGTGTTTTGCCATGCTCTCGTCAGCTTTGCTTGAAAAGCTGCCTTTTATAAACATATTCTCACTGCCTCCGCACTGAATTATTTCTCTGAGAACAGCATTGTTGCAGGATTGATATAACGGAGCTGTAATATGGCCTCTAAATTTAAAAAATCTAAAGCAGCGTGTTCTTTGCCCATGCAGCCTGTGGACACAACTGCAGCCTCGGACCGTAGTGATGCCACAGCAGGTGCATCAGCCCCACCCTCGCTGAGCACTGGAGAGACGGTCGAGTCGGCTCTGAAGTCAGACTGTCTGGCTTCAATTAAATCTGAAGTCACGGCGATAATTAGGATAGAGATGAAGCACACGGCCTGCATGCTCGGGGGCGCGCATCTTTCCCCAACGTGAGCACAGCACAGAGGAGCCCCGTCCCGCAGCATCGGCAGCCTGCACACGGCCTGCATGCTCGGGGGCGAGTTTTTTCTTTCTCCTTAAGTGCGCATCAGCTCACATCAGCATGCATGTGAGCCCACAGCATAAATGCGTGCCCGCTTTATAAACTTTATAAACGAGTGGCAACGAGCGCACGCTCCAGACGGATAGGTGAACCGTTATCAGCAGGGGATTCATGCTGCAGTACAGCTCAAACCTCGGTGCGGAGGAATTCTAGTGACGTTTTCTGTCATTTCTAGAAGAGATCTCGTCCCATCTCGCAGAAGCTCAGGAAATTCTGATTAAAATGTAATTTCCAGGGTCTCAGAAGGAGAGGAAAACACAGGGTTCCTCTCTTGTCACTCCCGGGTCCCAACGAACCGCAAAGATGAGATTTATTCTAGATTTGTCAATTTTGAACTGTAAGAAACAACACTCCATTAAATGTGTCGAGCCGCTCTGCAGTCGCCACACAGAGCAGGGAGGAGAATTCTGCTTTATCTGGACATCTGTTGCTGCTGATCAGTTTTTCCAAACAGATAGCAGCAGTGCAACTCATGTGAAACCGGCAGAGTGACATCAGCTGTTTTCCGTTAGCAGACCTATGTCACACATGTCAGACCTCACAGAGGCACCATACATTTAACGAGCTGTGGGGACACTGTGGTTCTCCACACAGCAGCTCATTAAATGTTTTTGGAGTGTCGCACGGGTTTTTGAATGTGATTCAACACTTTGCTTCTGTGAAGTGGAATCATCAGGGTTTTTGATTCACTTAGACAGCAAGTGACTGTTGCATACATAACCGGCAGGAGGTGTATGCGCTCAACCCATGTGCCACATTGTGAGACAGATGCTGTGTGGGGCACACCAAATCTGCTCTCCAGCAAAGTAGTGTACATCTCCTATGTTCTGAACAGGGGGCAGATGTGATGTCCAAAGACGTTTTTTTGCGGCACGGGAACTGGGGACCTTCCATCCAGAGCTGATGGATCAGACGCGACAGAAATCCTGCGAGCGGCTGTGGACCTGTTGCAACATGAGAGAATGCTCAATGTCAACTATGGTTATCTTTGAGCCCACGAGACGAACCACCGCTAGGGGTGGACGCGTTTGCTCGCAGCCTGTGGTCGTAATGCTTCTTCACCTCCCTCACTGCCTCTGATATCATGTTTTTTTGAACCGAGCTCAGGAGGAGGGACTGACAGCTCTTCTGTCCCAAGCGCGTGAACGCATGGTCCCCAGTCCTACGACACCTGTTATCGGGGCACTCGTGGAATCTGCCGTGGAGGGAGGACGCTCTCCTCCAAGCGGGAGGAGTGATCAAGAGTTACCCAGAATAGTCCAGCACCTTTGGTCTGGCCGCTGAGCGGATCCATTTAGAGAGGATAGGTCTGTCTCAAGATGTAGGGTGTATGATTCAGGATTCACGTGCTGCAACTATCACAGCGCTGTTCACATCAAGTGGACAGCTTTTCAGCGCTGTTGTACAGAGAAAGGTGTAGAGGCCATTTCATGTCCACTAGGTGGTGGGCCGTCCTTTCTGCAGCAGCTGATGGACAGAAATCTGGCGTTCAGCACGATTAAAACGTACACTGCGGCCATCTCTTCCTGTCACGAAATTTTCGGGGACAGAGCAGCTTTTAATCACCTGCTGATGAAGCATTTCTTAAAAGGTGTACAGAGAAGGCGTAGAAGCCACCTCATGTCCACTAGATGATGTGCTGTCTTTTCTGCAGCAGTCGATGGACAGAAATCTGGCGTTCAGCACGATTAACGTATGCTGCAGCCTTTTCTTCTTGTCAAGAAGTTTTCGGAGACAGAACAGTTTTTAATCATCTGCTGACAATGCGTTTTGTAAAGGTGTATAGAGAAGGTGTAGAGGCCACCTCATGTCCTCTAGGCGGTGTGCTGTCTTTTCTGCAGCAGTCGATGGACAGAAAATTGGTGTTCAACACAATTAACATATGCTGCAGCCATTTCTTCTTGTCACAAAGTCGTCGGAGACAGAACAGCCTTTAATCATCCTCTGATGGAGCGTTCTGTAAAGGTGTATAGAGAAGGTGTAGAAGCTACCTCATGTCCTCTAGGCGGTGTGCTGTCCTTTCTGCAACAGCTGATGGACAGAAATCTGGCGTTCAGCATGATTAAACGTATGCTACAGCCATCTCTTCCTGACACAAGGTTTTCAGGGTCAGAACAGCTTTTAATCATCTGCTGATGAAGCATTTTTTAAAGGTGTTCAAAGACGCAGGCCTGTTTCACGCCCACTTGCTCCACAGTGGGATTTAACGCTGGTTCTGCAAGCCTTAATCAAAGCTCCATTTGAGCCTCTGGATCAGGTTCCAATTCAATTCTTGTCTCTTAAAACAGCGCTGCTGCTGGCTTTAACATCCGCTAAGAGGGTGAGTGATTTATCTGCCCTCTCTGTCACTCCGTCATGTCTCAGAATTCAGGCTGACGGTAGCTCAGCTGATCTAAGACCAAACCCAGCTTTTATGCCTAAAAACATCACAAGCTCTTGAAAATAAAGAGCGATATCGTTGGAGGGGTCCCCCCCCCCCCCCCCCACACACACACAAATCAGAAGAAGAAGCGTCTTTCCATCTTCTCTGTCCGGTGCGGGCGTTGACGTGTTACATAGCACGAACAGCTGCAATGCGTCAAACTCAACATTTGTTTGTGCATTATAGAGATGCATCTGCAGGTCGCCCGTTATCCACCCAGCGCTTGTCACACTGGTTGTGTGAGGCCATTTCTGAAGCCTACAGAGCATCAGATTTAGAGCCTCCTGTCAACCTCAGGGTGCACTCGACCAGAGGTATTGCATTTTTGACTGCTTTGCATAATGGTATGACAATGCAGGACATTTGCACTGCGGCCGCGTGGTCAACACCCTGCTCATTTATTCGTTTCTATTTACGTGATGTGACAGTTCGTTCCATGACACATTCTGTCCTTAATGCTCTAACAGAATGAATATTATTGTTTTCATGGAACCCCGTTTATGCTCACATCTGTCTGCATGCTTTACAGTGTGAGATGTTGTTATCAGTCACAAGTTGTGTCTGTTATTTGGTTCTATTGTCACTAATCAGTTCATGACTATTGTCATCAATCAGTTCATTTGATTATAATCAGTTCACTTGTTATTATTAATCTTTTCATACTGTTCAGCCATGAATCAGTTGGTTCATGGCCCCCTTTTTCAACATCTTTCCTCCCTGTTGAAAGTTTTCTGGGGCGTTCATGCTTTTCAGAACGCATAGTTACACAGCATGCGTCTGTGCATGGAACACATAATTACGCAATGCGTAATTACGTACATGGGGAGCTGAGTGACAAGACGTTTTTTGGGCAAGCTTCTGCTTCATACGGTGTTCAAATGGACCCAGTGAGGCGAGGACTACATCCGCTTCACCCTTAACCCATCAGCGAGAGCTCTTAAAGGGTGAAGCCTATACGAAATAGAACATTGGTTACATACTATAACCCCATATTCTTTGAGTATAGGCGTAGCCCTTTAAGTGTCAGGCCTCACTGGCTCCTAAATGGCTGAAGAAAAAAGCTATTTGGGAGCCGATTACCTGCTCTTAACGCAACTTATACGGACGGGTGGGGCCCACACAGCAGATGGGCGTGGACTAAACTTTTCAGTGTGATGCTTCGCACAATGGGATAAAACCCATCAGCGACAGCTCTTAAAGGGCTACGTCTATACACAGAATCTGGGGTTACAGTACGTAACCAATGTTCTAACTAGCAGCTGGAACATCGAACATGTTGTACTTGACAGAATATGATGAGTCACAAGATGAAGCACAATAAAATTTGAGCCAACGTGTCCCTGAAACACCCCCGGCGCTGCATGTTTATTTTTGTTTGTTTGTTTGTTTGTTTGTTTGTTTTTATCGATTATTCATTCATTTAAAATAAAACAAATTCATCAGAAAGAAAAAAAAACATTGAATGAAAAAGTTGCAGAAAAAGAAAAAAATTCTTATCTGCCCCAATTTAAAAAATACAAAATAACTAGAAGCAAACAACAACCTTGACTTGAACAATCTCCAAACTGAAAACAAAAAAACTTCAGGTATCCTTCACCTAGTACTATACCTTCCCAACAACTTTAACTATCATCTTTTTAAACATAAATTGTTTTAGAAATTTTTATGGTGATATCAATGCAATTCCATAATTCTATTCCCTGAATTACAACACAGCTCCTTCAGACTAGTTCTAAATGGAGGTTTTACAAACATCTCCATTCCCTTAAGGTTATAATGACTCTCCTTTTTTATATTTATTTTTTACAAATTTTAATTGAAGCTTTATACATGACTTGTAAAATACTTTGTCATTCAAAAACTCTTTTACTTTATACAGTAATGGAATTGCTTGTTGTTTTTATTTTTAAGTATTTTACATGAGATTTCCATGTCAGCTTCTCATCAATAACAACACAAAAATTTTATTTCATTAACAACGAATTTCAATGCTGTCAATTTTAAAGTTGTTGTTTAAAGTTAAAACTATTAATATTGACAAAGTTGAGAATTTTATGTTTATCTGACAGTGATTTCAATTTATTTTGAAGGCTAAATACAAATAAAAGGGGAACATTACTTTATTTGTATAGTTTGTAGTTTTTCTGAGGCTTTTATATTGTTTATATCGATATCGAATTATATCGTTATCGACCGAAATTAAGAAATATATTGTGATAAAAGTTTTGGCTATAACGTCCAGCCCTACCAGGTGTAATTAAATTGCTTCAATTTGGTTCAATTGTCTCAGTTCGGTTCAATATGGGAAAGACTGCAGACATAACAACTGGCCAGAAGACCATCATTGATACCCTCCATGGGATGGGTAAGCCACAAAAGTTCATAGCTAAGGAGGCTGGCTGTTCATAAAGTGCTGTGTCCAAGCATATCAATGGAAAGTCTAGTGGAAGGGCAAAATGTGGCAGGAGAAAATGCACCAGCAAAAGAGATGACCATGGGCTTCAGCAGATTATCAAACAGAGAAGATTTCAGAATCTGGCAGAGATCCAGAAAGAGTGGAATGAGGCGGGAGTCACACCTTCAAAAACCACCACATTCAGAAGAATCTGGGAGATGGGCTACAACTGTTGGGTGTTGGTAATCTCTGCTTTCTTAAACCCAAGGTCACCGCAACAGTCTACCAGAATGTTTTAGAGGACTTCATGATTCCTTCTGCTGAGGATCTGTATGGAGATGCAGATTTCATCTTCCAGCAGGACCTGGCCCCTGCCCATGCTGCCAGAAGCACCAAAACCTGGTTTGATGCCCATGCCACAATGCTTGACTGGCCAACCGACTCGCCGGACCTAAACCCCATTGAGAATCTATGGGGTATTCTCAAGAGAAATATGAGGGGCACCCTACCCAACAACAAAGAAGAGCTGACAGCAAGCATCAAAGAAATCTGGGCTTCCATAACTCCCAGGCAATGCCACAGGCTGATTGCCTCAATGCCACGTTGTATCGAGGCAGTGATTAAGGCAAAGGGATTCCCAACCAAGTATCAAAGATTGACATATCATTTTGAAAGTACCATACTTTGATCAATTTGTTGTGATCCTAATTTCTTTATTTGTTCCCCCTGCAAAAACTGAGTAGTGTGAGCTGATGTCTTCACAGTTTTCTATTTTTTTTTTATCCTGTTTTGGTGGGTTTCATGAGCTGGAAGCCCAAATTATGTAAAAATAAACAAATAAATACTTGAAATTGTTGAAATTGTGGGTCTGAATCTATCATCTATTAAAGATCAACTTTTTGAATGGAATTATGGAAGTTAAACAACTTTTCCATGATATTAAAATTTTTTGGAAAGGGTCTGTAGTACACACCCTAATATGGGAGGGTTTTTTTAGGTACACGTTTGATATTTACGGTAATATTAGCATAGTTTATTGTTTCTTTTTATGTTTTTCTTCATTACCATTACTCATATCATATGTGGGCAGTAGGGCTGGGCGATATGGATCAAAATTAATATCTCAATCAATATTTTTAAGATAAATCGTGATATACGATATGTATCTCAATATTTTTTCTTTCCATAAAGTAATAACAAAAATTTATTTCTGAGTCAAAACTTTGTTCCAGTTGTCACACAGCCCATTTATTAACAACAGCTGTGGCTGAACAAAATAAATGTCTAAAAAAATAAGCTATTTACATATATTATAGTTTGTTTTTTAGGCATTTATTTACATTTACAAGTTTCAAGACATTTGATGATATCAATAGAAAATTCAAAGCAAATATGTTCTTGTTTTTAGTATTTCACCCTGTTTTACAGCACCCTGATTTATTATTTTATACACTACTCTTATGTGTACTGCATTTTTACTGTAGGTTATTGTTTACTGTTATTGTTGTTTGTACTTTATGTTTTATGTCTGGAACATGGCCCTCTTGCAAATGAGTCCTTGTGGCTCAATGAGATTAGCCTGTATAAATAAAGGTTGAATGAATGAAAAAGTTGTACTTGTGCTAACAAAAATATATTTCTGAGTCAGAGCTTTGTCCCAGTTGTCACACAGGCACATTTATTAACAACAGCTGTAACTACAAAATAAATGTCTAAAAATGTCTTGGCTGCGCAGACAGGAAGAAAAAGAACCACAGATTTTCAAGTCTTACAGTGAGAGGAGGTAGCACCACATTAATAAAACAGTGGCTTATCATATCGCTAAAGACATTGTCCTTAGTGGCTAACAGCCGTCTTGTTAGCCGCGTCTTTACCGTCCGTCCCGACCGTGTCTTTAGAGATATGATAAGCCACTGTTTTATTCACGTCACCTCTCATCAGGCACAGCACAGGTAAAAGAGTTTTGTACCGTAGTTTGTCTCAGGCACAGCTGTAGAACGAAGTTTAACACACTCTTCATACTCCACTTTATAGCGCTGTTTTTAATGGTGAAAATGGTTTGTTGTGCTCGAACCATAAATTGGGACTTGTTTTCTGCATCGTCTACAGAAAACATTTTTCTGTTGCACATCAGACAAATTCAGTCCGAACCAACTCTAAATAACAGAGCCATTTTTTTTCCTGCTCACCAGTTCTGCGACTTGCTCTCTCTCTCTCCATTTTGTGACTAATTGTGGCTTCTATGTGCCGCTCCAACTGGAGAAAAGCTGGAAGCAGGGGGAGAGAGCGCGGGTAAGGGCTGGGTTTGTAGTGAAGGAGAGGAGGGGCTGTGTGGGAGAAGAAAGATGACAGCCGAGCTGACGGATTTTCAAGTATAACTATATCGTTTTTATCAATATAATGTCAATTTATGTTGCAAATTAAATTATATTGATATTTTAAAAAATATTGAGATATCACCCAACCCTAGTGGGTAGACGGGAGCCCATATGGTCAGATTGTGTTCTCTAGGGTAAGCACAAATGTGTAGATTTTCAGTTGACAGTGGTTTTTGTTCTCTCCCTGTTCAGGTAGGAGAGTGGTGGGTTTACACCAGATAAGTCTTTTGGGTTTTTTGTTTCCTTTATCAGGCATTGGCTTGTGATATTTTGTGTGTAACTTATTTATTGCTGTTCAACTATGACCAGTTTTAAGGATGCTAGCCACTCTAATGTCTGCCCAGTTAATTGTGTTGGCTGGAATGTAAAATCCCTTAATGGGCCAGTAAAAATTTGGAAAATTATGTCACACTTGAAGCAGTTGAACACTGATACAGTATTGCCTTTTTACAGGAGACCCACGTGCATTCTGCAGACAGTGGAAAGTTTGTTAAAAAATGGTTGGGTCAGGTGTTTCAATCCAATTTTCAATCCAAATCAAGAGGGATAGCTATTATAGTCAGTAAGCAGGTACATTTTACATCCTCGATTGTGCATGCTGATACTGCTGGGAGGTATGTTATAGTGGTGGCGAAGTTATACATATTGTCAGTGATCTTAGTTTCGGTATATGCTCCCAACTGGGACAACTCTACATTTTTAATAACCTCATTTCAAACATGCCAAAATACACTGCCTGGCCCAAAAAAAAAAAAGTCGGCACCAAAAAAACAGGTCACACACTAATATTTCGTTAGACCGCCTTTAGCTTTGATTATGGCATACATTCGCTGTGGCATTGTTTTGATAAGCTTCTGCAATGTTACAAAATCTATTTCCATCCACTGTTGCATTGATTTTTCACCAAGATCTTGCATTGATGACTTGGCATTAGGCATGATGGGTGCATCACTTCACCTGACTCTCTTCTTACCCTGATGCATCCATCACTCTGGAACAGGGTAAATCTGGACTCAACAGACCACATGACCTTTTTCCATTGCTCCAGAGTCCAATCTTTATGCTCCCTAACAAATTGAAGCCTTTTTTCTGTTAGCCTCATTGATTAGTGGTTTTAAGACTACACAGCTGTTCAGTCCCAATCCCTTGAGTTTCCTTCGCATTGTGCATGTGGAAATGCTCTTACTTTCACTATTAAACATAGCCCTGAGTTCTACTGTTGTTTTTTTTTTTTTTTTTTTTTTTACCAAACGTTTAAATGATCGCCGATCACGATCATTCAGGATTTTTTTCCGGCCACATTTCTTCCTCAAAGACGATGGGTCTCCATTATCCTTCCAGTTTTTAATAATGCGTTGGACAGTTCTTAACCCAATTTTAGTAGTTTCTGCAATCTCCATAGATGTTTTCTCTGCTTGATGCATGCCAATGATTTGACCCTTCTCGAACAGATTGACATATTTTCCATGACCACGCGATGTGTCTTTCTATATGGTTGTTTAAGAAATGAGAAGCAACTCATTGCACCTGTTGCCAGCTGAAAGATAATTGTCCATTCAGTAATTATCTAATACCTATTTGCTTAGTTAAATCCAGGTGGCAACTTTTTTTTGGCCTGGCAGTGTATGTCAACACATAGCCTTATAATTGATAGTGACACAAATTGTGTGTTTTCATCTCTTGACCATAGTTCGATGGGAAAAACTACCTTGACTAACTCCGCTCAATTAATCAATTCATTCCTTGAATTGTATGGCATGGCTGATGTTTGGCGCTTTCGTAATCCTACTTCAAGATCATACTCATTTTTCTCCCCAGTTCATAAGACACACTCCCAAATTGACTATTTTTTCTTGATTAAAAAAATCTGCCTTTGGTGAAGTAATGTGACTATGGGGCCATGGTCATCTTGAACCATGGCCCACTTATGAAACTGCTTATCCCGATCAGAAAATCTGTATATCATCCTTGGACATTCAACTCCTTACTCTTATCTGAGGAAGACTTTATCTATTTTTTTACATCTGAAATAGATTTTTTTTTCTTTCTTGAATTTAACTGAACACCATGAATACCACTCTGTACTGTCATTAAAGGCCTACCTGAGAAGTCAAATAATTTCATATTGTGCAAACAAAAAATAAAATGGTTTGGTACAGCTAGGACAGTTAACAGATGAAATATTACAATTAGACAGAGAACATAGTGACTCCCCCTCACAGGATCTAATGACAAAAAAAATGTTACTCCAAAGTGAATTTAATACTTTGTCTACTCAGCAGGCAGAATATTTATTTTGTAAAGCTAGGCAGGGTTACTATGAACAAGGTGAAAGGGCTGGGCATTTGCTCGTGCATCAGTTACGGTAACAGTCTGCCAACCAAACTATTCCATTAATAAATAATGACCAGGGTTCATGGCTGCATGGGACTAGCTGCATTCCACGACAATGCTGGAATGATTACGTTTTATAAAATTTTACCAGTCATTGTATATGACTGAGTCATCAGCTAGCCTATCTGACTTTTTTAAAGAACTTCCTTCAGTGAATCCTGACCTTGCTGGGGATTTGGAGAGGGAGTTCTCTGTAGCTGAGATAAACTCTGCAATCAACAATATGCAAAATGGGAAATGCCCTTTACCAGATGGCTTCCCATCTGAGTTTCTTAAGAATTGTTTTTAATCCACTCTCACCTTTATTAATGTCTGTGTTTGAAGAATCACTTGCTGCACAGACATTACCACTATCCATGTGTCAAGCTCATTATCTTGCTGTTACCTAAAAAAGATAAAGATCCTCTAAACTGCAGCTCACATTGACCTATCTTGCTTTTAAATACTGATCTAAAAATCCTTGCAAAGGTCCTGGCAAAACGACTCGAGTGGGTGGTCCCCACAATTGTCCTGCCTGACCAGACAGGGTTTGTTAAAAACCGTCAGGCTTTCTTCAATGTTAGGCAGCTGCTTGGTGTGTTGTTATACCCCTGGTCCACCCGAGCACATCCGTGATTAAGTAATTTTTTTCATTAGATGCTGAGAAAGCATTTGACTGGGTAGAGTGGGGTTATCTCTTCGAGACGATGAAGTTATTTAAATTTGGTCCCAAATTCATATCATGAGTGAGATTGATATATACTTCCCAGTGGTGGCTGTCTGCACTAACTGTAACATATCCAGATATTTCGAACGGCAATGAGGTACATTACGAGACAGGGGTGCAGTGGTTACTTTGAGCCAGATTCTGCTGGAACAAGATCCGGGAACTCTCTCATTTTGACCGCTTGGATCCGACAACTCAAATCTCTGCCCCTAAAAGTCCAGTCATCACACATTTTTATTTTGATTATTTATTAAAAATACAACGAGAGGAGATGTTGCCCAGTCTGTGGAGTGGATGTTCCAGCTGCACCACACTCCTGCCAGCAGAAACGCGGACTAGGGTTTAGGAAGCTTGACAGAATTGGAGCTGCATTCACACACAGGCTTGTTAATTGTTGTTGCTCTCTAATAGAGAGACTAGAAAATAGTAATTTCAATTCAACCTTTATTTATTCAGGTTGTCAGTCTCATTGAGCCTCGTCATTTACAAGAGAGAGCTGTTTCTAATCAATTTAATCAAATGTTTACAGATGTTTAACAACCTGTTGAAATATACCAAAATGCAGGAAATGGCATCTCTTTTATTCCAATTTTTCTGGGGAAGAACCCACGGACCACCCCGCCCCCTCGCTGGACCGCCTGTTGTTTTTGTTCCAGCATCAATTGGTTTACAAATTAAGCCCTGCAGGGGGTGCCCACTCTCACCACTTCTATTTGTGTTAGCGATAGAACCACTGGCTGTAATTTTACGGAAAAACTCCATCATTTAGGTCTAAAAAAGTTAAATCTGGTCCTCTGGACATTCAAAAAAACAAAACAAAGCAAATCAACAAAAAAATGTAGAAACGTTTCATCCCTCATCCGAGAGACTTCCTCAGTCTGAGGAGCTGTATTCAGCTCAGTCTCTTAAATAGCACCGTCTCAGAGTGGATCAAACAGTTTTGCTGCTGACAACCAAAACCAGCTGATCACATGCTCAAGAAGGACCATCAGCCTAACAATGGATCATTAGCACACTGATGGCTGTTTACTGTTCACAGAGGGCTGAGTGATACTAGCAATCACAGCATTGTAAGAGGGGGACAGTTGAACCCGGAGGCCTCCACCCCTGTTTAACGATGGACGATTTCTTTTCACAAAGATGGCCTCCTTTACTCCTCTCTCAAACCATCGTTCCTCTCTGTCCAGGATGTGAACATCTTAATCCCTGAAAGAGTGACCGCTGGCCTGGAGATGAGTGTAGACCACAGAGTCCTGGCCTGATGATGTTGATCTTCTGTGCTGGCCCATCCTTTTGGCCAGTGGCTGTTTTGTTTCCCCGATGTAAGACTGATCACAGCCCTCCTGACACTGAACAGCATACACAACATTGCTCTGTTTGTGCCGGGGGACTGGATCTTTGGGATGAACCAGTCTTTGCCGTAATGTATTTTGGGGTTTAAAAGCCACTGGGACTTTATGTTTAGAAAATAAACGTCTCAGTTTCTCTGATACTCCCTCAACATATGGAATGACCACTGGTCTGGGTCTGGGTTCCTCCTTTTTGTCATGTTCGGCTCCCTGTGTGGGACCCAAAGTGCAGGAAGACGAATGAAGTTTAAAGGAGGACACAAGGAGAGACAGGTCATGAAGCCTTAGGACAAGGACAATCCAGAGACACTGACAAGACACCAAGAGGCTGAATATATACAGACACAAACAAGGTGAAATGAGTGACACCTGCGGTGATTAGAATTAGACACAGGTGCAACAGTGCTAGAACACAGGAGGAGAAAAGCTGAGGGGTGACAGGCAAACATGAGGGAAAACACAACATGTAAGACAAGACCCCAGAAACCCTACAGGACCCCCCTCTCAAGGGATGGCCCCTGAAATCCCAAAGTAGAGCACCAAAGGAAAGAAGTAGGGCACAGAAGGAACAAAAGAAAAGCCGACAGGTAGGAACCTGGGAAAACACAGAAACCAGAAACCCCCCTTGGTCAAGGTGAGCGGTCAGGAGACCTTCCACAACAAGACAGAGGATCCGGGGGGCGTCCTGATGACCATCCATCAGCAGGCCAGAGGTCTGGCGGGCGGCCAGGAGACCACCCATTTATGGCCAGTGGGGGGACCACAACTGCAGGTGAGGAGACCCCTGGGACAGCTGCAGCTTGATGGGCAAGGACCTCTGGGGAATGAGCGAGGACCTCAGGACGAGCGAGGGCCTCGGGGGCGAAGACCTCTCGAGCGACGACCTCAGGATGAGCGAGGGCCTCGGGAGCGAGGGCCTCGGGAGCGAGGGCCTCGGGAGCGAGGACCTCTGGAAGAGCGAGGACCTCTGGACGAGCGAGGACCTCTGGACGAGCGAGGACCTCTGGAGGGACGAGGACC
>NC_056507.1:41233542-41243023 GCF_014905685.2 Nematolebias whitei
GGACCTCTGGACGAGCGAGGACCTCTGGAGGGACGAGGACCTCTGGAGGGACGAGGACCTCTGGAGGAACGAGGACCTCTGGATGAGCAAGGACCTCTGGATGAGCGAGGACCTCTGGATGAGCGAGGACCTCTGGAGGGATGAGGACCTCTGGAGGAGCGAGGACCTCTGGATGAGCGAGGACCTTCAGTGCTGGCACGGGAACCAGTCTTGGTGCTGGCACGGGAGCCAGTCTTGGTGCTGGCACGGGAGCCAGCGAGTCCAGGGCTGGTGCGGAGACCAGCGAGTCCAGGGCTGGTGCGGAGACCAGCGGGTCCAGGGCTGGTGCGGAGACCAGCGGGTCCTGGGCTGGTGCGGAGACCAGCGGGTCCTGGGCTGGTGCGGAGACCAGCAGGAGTGAGCGCAGCACGCGCCTCTCCATCCATGCCCGCCGGAACTGCTCCCACCTTTCATGCGAGCCGTCAGCGTTGTCAGCCCTGGTGTACCTGGAGATGACATCTTCCACAGCGATCATCCTCCCCCAGAGATCGCTGGAACTGCAGGGTTCCTCCCCCCAAGCGACAGGTACGCAGGGGTGTATGGCGTCCTCCCCCCCAGAGACAGGTGCGACGTCCTCCCCCCCACGAAGGGAAACACACCGGCATGGACTGGGTTGCGTCTGAGGAGGGACGTGCTGGAGTTCGGTGGAACCGGCTCGGTTTCGCCGCCCGTTGCTCCTGCGGTGAGTCCAAGCAGACTGCCCCCCTCCCTTTGAAGACCGCTCCAGGAAAGCAGGAGGTGGTTGGGGAGGAGGTGGGTTGCGAGGAGCTGTCGCTCTGTGAGAAGGTGAAGAAAGGCGAGGTGGTGAGGCAAAAGACCCAGTTTTAATAGCCAGGCGCGTACCTTGGTACAAAGTCTTTTTCCTCTCCTCCTCCTCACGCCGAGCAGTTTTGTCCGCCTCACGGGCGAGCCATTTAAATATGTCAATCTTCCTGCTGGGTTTGGTCTGGTCTCTGGATTCTGTCATGATCAGCTCACTTACTTTAAAGGAGGACACAAGGAGAGACAGGTCATGAAGCCTTAGGACAAGGACAATCCAGAGACACTGACAAGACACCAAGAGGCTGAATATATACATGTAGTAGTATGACATATACGAGATATATTCATACAATTTTCACGAGTTCCTCATCTTTCTGACTGTGTAATGTCGTGCATTGAATTTCAACAGAAATGTAACGAGAGACGTTATTATCTTTGACCCATCAAAATGAATGCGGTCATTTATTTTCAGAATCAAAGTTTAACATCAAACATTTACATTAATTTGGCAAAATATGAAAATAATAACAGACAAGTTTCACAGAAAATGGGCTTCAATCACACGGCGGTGATTGAGGACTTTGCTTCAGATATTTCTAAAATATCTGTACTGATTTTAAGAGAAAGCAGAGTTTAAGATGGAAATGGAGATTTATCTTACAGAGAGATTTGTGAGGGAATTAATCTGTTTGACCAGAAAACGTGCACGCTCCATCAGATCTCAGCTTGTCTCCGGTACACTTAGTCGAAAATAGAACCTTCTACCTGGTTGACGATGAAATCAGCGTCGGCGTAGGTTCCTTTCTGACTCTTTCAGCGTCTCCGTGAGAACTGCCAAACCCTTAGAGAGTCGTGCGGGTTATCCAAACAGAAGTTATAATCCCAACATCGTCACTGCATTCTGTATTCCAACAGAACCTTCAGAACTCTGTCATTCTTCAGAACTTCTCAATCTCTATCACTCCCAGACTCTTGGACTCTAACAGAACCGGGAAGTTGCCACATTTTAAATGAGTTGACTTCCGGGTCAATTTTAGAGCTTTCTGATTTGTGGATGGACCAGAAAGAGGTGTGGTTTTGTGATGTAAGATGTTATGATAAGTCGAGGTCAGAGAATGAGATTGCTTGACAGACAGAAAAGATTATTGGAGAAATAGCAGACTTCGTGGAGTCTCTACTCTGATTATCTTCTCAAATAGTTAAACATGACATTTTCTTCTCAGTAAACATTTTAGTTGACCAAGACTCGACCTTTCACATACTTACAAAAGCTTGCTCATTGAAGACAGAAAATCAAGAAATGCATATTAACCTGATTTCTTCTTTGAATGAGGAACAAAAAATCATTACTTACTGTTTATGTAAAATAAAATGAGTAGTTCTCCTCAACCTGTAAGCATTGAGTGAAACTAACACAATTCGATTATCAAACATTTGTAAAGTAGTAATGATTATAGAGAATTGTCTTTTCTGCTTGATTAATTCAAGAAAGAAAGTCATCAGATGGCTCAAACTGTATTCAGATCAATGAAATAACAGTCTCTGTCCATCTGATAGATTTGAGGTCAGATCAGGTTCAGATCAGGTTCACTACATACAGACACAAACAAGGTGAAATGAGTGACACCTGCGGTGATTAGAATTAGACACAGGTGCAACAGTGCTGGAACACAGGAGGAGAAAAGCTGAGGGGTGACAGGCAAACATGAGGGAAAACACAACATGTAAGACAAGACCCCAGAAACCCTACACTTTTCACCTGATGGCTGACTGGAGTCCTGTTTGGGTTTCTTCTCTGCTTTCAGGAAGGCCCAGTTAAGATATCCACATTGCTCTAGAGCCTGTCTTGTGTAAGATTTCTCCTTCTGCCTGGCTCCTGAGCTAGTGGGGACGCTGTCTGCTCTGTGATACAGAGTCCTGATGACTCCTAACTTGTGCTCCAAAGGGTGATGGGAGTCAAACTGAGACGGTGCTATTTAAGAGACTGAGCTGAATACAGCTCCTCAGACTGAGGAAGTCTCTCGGATGAGGGACGAAACGTTTCTACATTTTTTTGTTGATTTGCTTTGTTTTGTTTTTTTGAATGTCCAGAGGACCAGATTTAACTTTTTTAGATTTTTCTACCTGGATTATTGAGCATGCATCAGGATCCGTCATTTAGGGGATAAATCGAGTTGGTATAGAGCACAAAGTTTCTTTATATGTGGATGACATGTTTTTGTATATATCAAACCCTCTTACCAGCATTCCTGAATTACTTACTCCAGGTGAGTCTGACTCAAAAACACAAGACCTTGAAATGGCTCAGCTGAATGGATATTCTGAGAAACACTATCAGGAGCTTGGCCACAGCGACGACCACGGCTCGTTACTGAGCACCCCAGCGTAGTTGCACGGTGAAGTCAATGTTCCCAGCGGTGCTGAGTATGAGGTGCAAGAGAACAAGACTAGGCAACTTATCGGTAGGTTTTAAGAGAGTTTACTGAACTATCAAAAGCTCAGTGGTCTGAGAGTAAGGAGCTATCGACAATGAAGTGAGTGGTGATCAACCTCCTGGTGAAACATCGATTATCTCACCAGAGAGGATGCAAACAACAACAAACTGCCTTTTTTGGACTGTTTGGTTCAGATGGAGAGAGAGGACAGCCTCAACATTGAAGTTTACAGAAAACCAACCCACACAAACCAGTATCTTCTGTTTGACTCCCACCATCCACTGGAACACAAACTCTCTGTCATCAGGACTTTACAACATTGGGCCGAATGCGTCCCCACGAAGACAGAAGGTAAGAAAAAGGAACAGAAACACATTCAAGAAGCTCTTCAAACATGTGGATATCATAACTGGGCATTTGTCAAGTCAGCGAGGAAATCTACAAAACACCCTAATAAACAGAAAAAGGAGAACAACAGACGGAAAAACATTGTCATCCCTTATGTTGCTGGAGTATCAGAGAAATTCAGAAGGATCTTCAACAAACACAAGATCCCAGTACATTTCAAACCCAGCAGGACTCTCAGACAGAGGCTGGTCCACCCTAAAGACAAAACACCCATACACAAACAGAGTGGTGTAGTATATGCGGTCCAGTGCAGCGAGGACTGTCCAGACCTCTACATTAGAGAAACTAAACAGCCTCTTCACAGACGCATGGCTCAACACAGGAGAGCCAGCTCCACAGGACAAGACTCAGCTGTTCACCTCCACCTCACAGATAAGGGACACTCTTTTGAGGACCAAAATGTGCACATTTTGGACCGAGAACACAGATGGTTTGAGAGGGGGGTGAAGGAAGCAATTTATGTCAAAAGAGAAAAGCCGTCTCTTAACAGAGGAGGAGGCCTCAGATTTCCACTTTCAAAAACCTATAATGCAACTTTAAAACAGATTCCCAGCCGGTTTTCACACCTGATGGCAACAGAGGAGCCTCGTCTGTGAATTAGAGGAACAAAAGACTCTTACTGTTAATGTTGTTCAGGTGTGAATTGCTAATCTACATATGTGTGTGTGTGTGTTATCTCACTCAGCCTTATAACCTGAATCTCTCACTCTCTGCTCTTTGAATTGAGAAAGCTCCTCGGATGAGGAGCGAAACGTCTTCTGTTACAAATAAAGTCCAGTTGTTTTTGTATTGAACGCTTTTTGAATTCATCATGTCCTGGATGACTGAGAATCTTCACCAGCATTATTAAGCCTTCTGTCTTCGGTTCTGACCTTTGCCTGCACGACTACGCCTCATCGTCTTCTCCTCCGGTACCTTCAGTCATCTGCTCTCTGATTTTGGACCCTGGCTCGTTGGACCATGACTCTGCGCTTAAAGGACTCTTCACCTGCCTGTCGCTGTAGCCGGCTGCTGCCCCTCACCTGACTCAGCTTCTCCAGCAGCGATACAGATCAGTTTGGACTTCTTCAGTCCCTAGAAACCCCAAGATCATCTGAGACGGTTAGTGGTCCTCCTTATTTGACTTTTCTGCTCCTCATAGTCTCCTGCACGACCACTAACCGATCTCTGCCTCATAGACTTGTTCCTGATCCGGAACCAGTACCAGAACCGGCCCAATCTGCAATATCTCACCTTGAAAATAAATACCATTTAATTTTTACATCGTGTGGTGATTTTGGTCCAAACTTAAGGGGGTTTGTTACAGTATAAATAAAGGTTGAATGAATGAATGAATGAAAACTTACTTGGCTTCAAAAATTCAGGAAAATATCTGGCTATAACGTTAATTTTCAAAAGAGCGAGCTGATGCCTGTGACCTGTATAGAAAAAAAAAATCTTAGACACTGTACCTTTTAAAATAGATTTAAAAAATTTAAATACCTTGGCATTTGGGTAACTTGAGATCATAAGAACCTCTATAAAACTAATTATCTACCTCTCATGGCAAACCTTAAGCAGGACATTGCTAGATGGCAATCCCTGCCTCACACTTTTTTTATTTTTTTTATTTTTTTTTTTGGGGGGGGGGGGGGTGTAGAATTAACTCTGTAAAAATGAATATCCTACCTAAATTTCTATGCCTGTTTCAGAATCTGCCAATCTTCTTTACTAAATCATTCTTCACCGATCTGAACAGCCAGATATTAGTGTTTATTATGAATAAAAATCATCCACGGGTTGCCAAGAGCTTCTTGCATCTGCCCCAAAGGCTTGGGGTCATGCCACGTCCCAATTTCATGCACAATCATTGGGCAGCTGATATCAGAGCTCTACTATTCTGGTTGGGTAAGGATACCCCTTCTCCCAGCTTGGCGGCTTTGGAGCGGGCCTCAATTAGATCCAGCTCCCCCTCTGCATTAGTCTGCTCTTGGCTGCCTTTTAAACAGTCAATATCAATCTACAATTCTAACCCATTTGTGATCTGAACAGTTAGGATTTGGAATTAGTTCAGGAGAGCATTTAACTCTACAGAGTTACTGTTAATAAACTCTATTCCACCCTCTAAACACTCAGGGTAACACTGTCGGAATTACATGTTCCCCACTGACAGTTTAACCATTTTCTCTGATGATGATTCACAAAATCTCTGTGACTGCAAAGCATTCATAATGCAAAACCCTGACAAAGTTATCAGATAAAAAGGGGTCCAACTCTTGCAGATAAGGGGCAAAAACTTCAGGACAAACTGAGATCACCGATTGGTCAGTTGCTGACGAACCTACTGGATTGATTGACAGGTGGTGTTGAGGATCTGACTCGTGCAAAAAAAATCATAGATTTTACAGGCCCGTTTAGTCAATATTTTGGTGAATCTAAGGTTTGAGAACAGTTTCCTTACAAAATCGTAATGATGGATTCTTCATTTTTCAGGGGTGCTGAGTTAAAATGTATGGGTGCTTGAGCACCCACAAAAAGAGGCTTTCTTGTTGGAGTTTGCTTGTTCTCTCCGTGCTGCGTGTTTTTTTTCCAGGTACTCCAGTTTCCTCCCACAGACCAAAAACATGCATGCTAGACTGATTGGTAACTCTAAATTGTCCCTAGATAGGAGTGAGAGAGTGAATGGTTGTTTGTCTTATTTGTCTCTATTGCCTCCTTTCCACTAGCACCTGTACGGCACTGTTCGACTTGGCTCTGCACGGTTCCAAGGCTTCTCCACTAGCATTGATTTGTGGAACCAGTCCCTTTTTCAGTACCAACTTTGCTCTGGTTCCAAGCGTATCATTCTGGCCTTAAAACGTGATGTCAAAACACTGTCTGTCACTGATTGGTTAGGGGGTGGAGTCACTGGTTGTTTGAGCAACAACCTGATCCGCCATTTGAAATAATAACAACTAGGAGGAGCAAGTGGACCTATTTTTATGATTTTTAAAAACTAATTCCAATACCGGGGTCTAATGCTGAAGTGCAGGTGCGTTTTGTGCTTAGTGGCAACAACAAAATTTAGAACAAGCTAGATGGAGCCCTGCCGGTCCATGGGTCCTCTCCACCACAGCCTCGGAGCCCCCTCAAGCTGGGCAGAGCATCACCTCCCCAGCTCCGAACTCATGTTTTAGGGTCTTACCACCAGCATTACCGCCACCAGCTGGTAAGTCACGTGGCATCAATTTTTAAACTCTGACCCTGCCCACTAGAGCCGTTACACTGGAATGTAATGGAAAACAAGCTGTACTATGCTGAACAGAGTTGAGCCAAGTCGAACCATGCTGTAGTGGTACTAGTGGAAAAGAGGCATACTGTGTGTGTCCCTGTGATGGACTGGAGACCTGTCCAGGGTGTTCCTGTGATGGACTGGAGACCTGTCCAGGGTGTCCCCTGTCTCTCAAACAGTGATGGCTGGACATGAGGACCAGTAACCCCCACTACCCGAAAAAGATGAAGCGTGTAACGATAATTGATGGATGGATGGATATTTTTTGCAATGGAAGCCTTAGGGTGCATTCACACCAGCTCTGTTGTCCGCTTTAATCGAACTCTAGCTCATTTGCCTAGGAAATCAGGTTCTTTTGGGGAGGTGTGAACGTGCCATCGAACTCTGTCACGGAACAAAAAGGTGAACTCTGGCCCGGGCTAAAACCTAGGTCTCGGTCTGGTAGAAGAAAACTCCAACGCGGTTCGAGTACAGTGTGAATGCAATCAGACCGGGCCCTGCTCCACAAGCAAGAAATTGACTGCAGCGCAAGACAAACAAACACGCATTTCTTTTACCGCATATGGAGCCGTCAGCTGCCTTGTGTGGAAAAACAACATTCTCCATGGTCTTCTGCCTCATCTTCCACTTATGCTGAGTCCATTTTTGAAAAATGACAAAACATAACTCTTAAAACTGCTAAAACTTGATGCCACTCCATTTTTGTTTTTATTTCCAGAAGAAGAAGAAGAAAAAGAAGTGTCTTCTTCAGAGGTTTTTGTGTCGTTTCTTTCAGTAGTTCTTGGTGCAGCGCCACCACAGGTGAGCGGGGGAATAGGTTGGTTCGAACAGGTTGGCTTGACTGCACAGTGCAGTGTGAATGCAAATGCACCAGCTCAAATGTAAACAAAATGTTATGAATATTGGTCCCCAACCGAACCGAGTCTACCGGACTATCAGGTGTGAAAACAACCTTAGAACAATAGCCAAATGATTCTGCAAAATGTTTCTAATTTGCTCTTTCCAAATAAAATAAGATTCATCAATGAAATGATTCAATAATGAAACATTAGAAACTTTTGTCTTACACATGCATGACTAATTGTAGTTCACAAACACCCCCTTTCCTTAACGAGTATTTATTTGATGGTTCAATAATGTGATGACAGGAGTGGTCTGGATGTTAGTATTAGCTACAAACGGCTGTGGCTGAGTAGTTAAAGCAGTCGACCTCCAATGCAAGAGTTGGGAGTTCGAATCCACCAGCAGTCACATGCTGAAGTGTACCTGGGCAAGACACTGAACCCCTCATAGCCTCTGATGTGTGTCCCATCAATTAATGAATGTGATAAAGCACTAGTCTCTTTAGAATTATTTGTTCAATTAGCTTTGTAGAGATCTAGTAGAGTGCTGTATTAAAGGGTAAATGAGGACACAGGTTGTAGTGTAAAGCGCTTTGAGTATCTTGAAATATGATAGAAAGGCGCTATATAAGTACAGTCCATTTACAGAGAGGTTGATCTGGATCACAGCTCAGACCCGCATCGCTGTTCAGAACCAGCAAAGCATTCTGTTCAACAACAAAGTCCATGCTCAATAATCCAGGTATACAATCCAACATTTTTCAGTCAGGTCATCTGGACAGTTTCTTTTTTTTTGTGATGAAACGTTTCGCCTTCGGTCTGGAAGGCTTCATCAGTCAAGGAAACACACAACAAAACTGATTATTCCCCCAACAGCTTATTCCAAAGTGGAACAAACCAGTTCTGCTTGTGATAAGATGGTCTCTTTGGTACGCCCCCTCCTCCATTGCCGACCCTCTTCCTTGTTGACAGTCTTGTTAAACTGGTTGAAAACAACAACGTCCATGCTCAATAATCCAGGTATACATTCCAACATTTTTCAGTCAGGTCATGTGGACAGTTTCTTTTTTTTGTGCTAAAACGTTTCGCCTTCGGTCCGGAAGGCTTCATTAGTCAAGGAAACACACAACAAAACTGATTATTCCCCCAACAGCTTACTCCAAAGTGGAACAAACGAGTTCTGCTTGTGATAAATGGTCTCTTTGCATTCTGTTCAACATTTTCACAACACACTTCACTTTCATTCCAGTCATGTCACCAGACAGGGCCTTGAATGTGTGAGTCACAGAGCTAGATAAATCAGGAAGATACCCTGACACTTGCATATTCTGTCACATGAATTTCCTCACATGCAGTTTTCTTGCTGCAGAACCTCATTAGCCACCTCCTGACAGGCTTATTTTGAGGAAGTTGGTGTTGGTGAATCTCTGCTTACTCATTCTGGGAAATGAGAAAACATTGCTCAGACTCACACGTTTGATATTATCAATTTAATCAAAATCATAAAAAAAAAATTACGCACTTTTAGCTTTTAATCTGTCAAGCATATAGGAAAATGTGGGACAAACAATGTTTTCATCTAAATATTTAATCTTTTTTTTAATTTATTTTTTATTTAATCTTAACAAAATCATAAAATTATAATGTTTGACTTGTTCTCTATTGATTAATAGTTAAACCATTGTCTATTACTTCTAATGCTGTGATATATATATATATATATATATATATATATATATATATAT
>NC_056507.1:41243123-41275306 GCF_014905685.2 Nematolebias whitei
TATTTACCAGAAAGTAATTCATAGACATGGTAAAACAGGAAGTTGATGTGTTTTAATATGAAACCTGAAAGCAACTTTTTCATTGCAGCCTGCATCAACCAGAAATCTAAGTTGCCATACAATATTTTCACTGTGGAATATTTCTGCCATCTCAACATCTGATGGAGCATTGTCATTGTGTGGTGCAACGTTGATGACTAGAAATGACTTTAATTGTGTGCAATATTTAATTTAGACTCAGTGGGTTCTATTCTGTTTTTTTCTTTAACACAAATTTATTGTTTTACACAGTAAAAACAAGTTTTGTAATGCAACCACAACTTGTGAAAACAAATCGCATAGTGAAAGAGAGCAGTCTTACAATGCTTTTGCTGCTGGAGTCATTTTGCCTGGGGCAGTCTGATAATATAACCTGAAATGGCGTAATGTTTGACCTGAGCCATTCCCCCAAGTATAAACCACAAATCTCACAAAATGGGTCTGGCGTTATGCCACGGCTGCCTAATTTGTGTGGCTTCCTCTTTCTTTAACATTTGTGCTTACACAGGAGAAAATTGTTGAACAAGTACCCCCCCCCCCCCACACACACACACACACATTCTCAAAGTAATGAACACACAGTATATTTCTTTTCCTTTCACTCTTTCCCCCCTCTCATTTCAAACACATTGCTTGTTTCCTTTATTATGCAAACCCCACAAAAAATCCTCAATTGGGATAAAAAAAAGTATAACTGATAGTATACACAAAGTATTTCCAGTCTGTCCTATTTCCAGCTTGTCTTATACTGTAGTAACTGAAGCAAATGCAGAATGTAACAGTGGACTCTGTGTGTCAGTGTGACGTGACATTTTTCATTCATTCAACCTTTATTTATACAGGTTAGTCTCACTGAGTCATAATGACTCATTTACAAGAGAGACCTGTTTTAGACAGACAACATAAAGTACAGAAAACAACAATTCAACAAAAAGCAATTAAAATCAAATAAAATAAGTTATAAACACAGTCCAATCAAGATACCATTTAAAACAAGGTGAAATATTAAAAACAAGGAAGAAAATGAGGGAAAATTAAAGTGGAGCTCTGTTTCACGAAAGTCTCGCTCTCTGTTTACTACAAGCTAAAAATAATACTGAACCTACCAGTCTGCAGCATGTGCAAGGCTAGAGGGGGGAATTACATATGTTTTTGTGCATCATCCAAAACCCAGCAGCTGGAGGCTGGGGTCTCACATTGCTGCTAGGGCAGCAACAGGTGGGGAGTAGGTGCGTGCGGCTCATACTGTACATATGTTTGCATGCACGTACACGGAAAAGCTTAAAGACACGAGTGTGCATGAGGGTGTCTGCGTGCCAGTGTTTGTAGAAACCCATGCTAACATGTGCTCACATGACTTTCACACACTAGCTGCTTTGTAAAAATGCTGATGTTAAACAGAGTCAGTGTCTAAGACTTGAGCCTGAATTATCTTATTCATGCTCTCTAAATCTATTTAAGTCCCAACTGCAGTAAAGCCATGAAGCAAATTTGTTGACTGTGCTGTTGATGCTGTGGTAAAGCTCTGGGGTTAGCGATACACTGGCTTCTTTAACAGGTCTCTATTTTTATGCATGTGTGTTTTGGGCAGCTAGCATGTGTGCTACTTGTTTCTACCCATATACACAGGAGGCAATGGGCCTTCTCAAATGACAGTGACAAGGTACTGTGATTGTACCATGGCAGCTGTGAGACCCCCTCTCCATGCTCATGCTGTCCCCAAACATCTGTCTAAAGCTAAATTGATTTTATGATTGTTTCAACGATGCGTGTATCTGAAACACTGAACAAACTGCATGCTTGCACTGAAGCAGATGTTGCGTAATGAAACAAGACTCACATGTTATTTACATAACCCACCTTTGCCACCATATTTTTGATCATGGCAATAGCACATGGGGGTGTTATTAACTTAAGTAACCCTCATTGTAACATCCAGCATACTGCAACAAATAGACTCGTTTTTACAGACAAAAAGTTGCCAGTAAAGTTTATTTTAAAATGACCATTAATAGTTTCCTGTATCTAGGTTACACTATCTAATATCCATCCATCCATCCATCCATTATCTTTACCCGGTTCCTCCTGTTTGGGTCACGAGGGTCACTGATGCACATGTCCAGCAGTCACTGTGTGAGAGGTGGGGGACACCCTGGACAGGTCTCCAGTCCATCACAGGGACACATAGAGACAAACGAGACAAACAACCATTCACTCTCTCTCTCACACACCTAGGGACAATTTAGAGTTACCAATCAGCCTAACATGCATGTTTTTGGTTTGTGGGAGGAAACCGACACATGCACGGAGAGAACATGCAAACTCCACCCAGAAAGGTGCTCGGACTGGGATTTAAATCAGGCTAACCTGCTCAATGAGAGGCAGCAGCTCTACCAGTTGCGCCACCTTGCTGCCCACTATTAATCTAGTACTGTATTTTTCGGACTATAAGGTGCACCGGATTATGAGGCGCATTAAGTGAAACAAGTTCATTTTGACTGATTTTTGAGAGCCGTGTACCACATAAAATCAGTCTGAGGTCAGTAAGCACAACAAGAATTAATACTTAAGGTGCACTGGATTATAAGGCTCACTGTCAATTTTTTAGGAAAATTGAAGGATTTTAAGTGTGCCTTATAGTCTGAAAAATATGGTATATTATATAACAGTATCTTGTAAATTACAGAAATTACCTGGTAACTAATGTGGCCAGCAAGATATTGTATTTTTCACAGTTATCGCCTGTGGCCAAAAGTCAAAGGAAGACATCAAAGTTTTTGCCTTTGTGTGTGTGTGTGTGTGTCTTTGTTTATCTTACCTTGTAAGGTCCATTTTTCCAACTTATACTACATTGTGAGGACCAAACTGCTCCTTATGGGGCACAAAGCCTGGGCCCCATAAGGAGCCGTGCCATTGGTGGGTTAGGGGTTAGGTTTAGGGTTAGGTACTGTATACTGGTAATGGTTAGGTTCAGTGTACCAGTCAGGGTTAGGCTATAGAAATGAATGGAAAAATTAATGGAAGTCAATGCAAAGTCCCTATAAAGATAGAAAGACAAACTTCAGTTTGTGTATGTGTGTGTGTGTGTGTGTGTGTGTGTGTGGGGGGGGGGGGGGGCGAGGGGCTGAATGTGTCGGCCTATTTTTTTAAATCTTCTGGAAATAGCCACTGGATTTAACATCAACAGCTGATGACCTTTTGAAGTCAATCTAAAGATACCCCACAACTAATCAAGATTATCCATAATATTAATGTAACTCAGTCAGTTGGTAAAAATTGGGGTAAAATTGTATGTGAGTTAGCTGAAAATCATTCACAACACATATTGTAACATCTCTCAGTAACACATGAAATTAGACATTTTATTTATTTGACCTTTTTTCACCAAGTGAAACATTTTTAACCTGTTTTTGTTTACAAACACGACCTGGACAAGACATAATGTTGCATTCAAGATTTGACCAGAACTAATTTAACTCTTGTCAATTATCAACAAAAGGTAATTTTATTCTAAAACTGGCATGAAAAGCAGTGGGCAATATGCATGTCCAGTTCTTCTTACGTGACAAAGTTATGACTCAACTCATTAGGCAACACACTGCTTAAAAATTTTAAGATTTTAATATTTAGCATGACTGGTGTCAGAGCCTGGTCTGCATTGCCGGCAGTAAGTCGGGCTTGTTCCCGGTGAGAGTTGGACTCCTCCAAGGTTGCCCTTTGTCACCGATTCTGTTCATAACTTTTATGGACAGAATTTCTAGGCGCAGCCAAGGTGTTGAGGGGGTCCGTTTTGGTGGCCTTAGGATTGCATCTCTGCTTTTTGCAGATGATGTGGTCCAATTGGCTTCATCAGATCGTGATCTACAGTTTTAGCTGGAGCGGTTCGCAGCCGAGTGCGACGCGACCGGGATGAGGATCAGTTCCTCCAAATCCGAGGCCATGGTCTTGAGTCGGAAAAGGGTAGAGTGCCCTCTCCGGGTCACGGAGGAGGTCCTGCCCCAAGTGGAGGAGTTCAAGTATCTTGGGGTCTTGTTCACGAATGAGGGGAAAATGGAACGTGAGATCGATAGGCGGATAGATGCAGCATCTGCATTGAAGCGGGCGCTGTACAGGCCTGTTGTGGTGAAGAGAGAGCTGAGTCAAAAGGCGAAGCTCTCAATTTACCGATCGATCTACATTCCCACCCTCATCTATGGTCATGAGCTTTGGGTTGTGACCGAAAGAACGAGATCTTGGATACAAGCGGCCGAAATGAGTTTTCTCCACGGGTGTCTGGGCTCTCCCTTAGAGATAGGGTGAGAACCTCGATCATCCGGGAGAGACTCAGAGTAGAGCCGCTGATTCTCTACGTCGAGAGGAGCCAGTTGAGGTGGCTCGGGCATCTGTTTAGGATGCCTCCCTGGTGAGGTGTTCCGGACACGTCCCACCGGGAGGAGGCCCAGAGGAAGACCCAGGACATGCTGGAGGGACTATGTTTTTTGGCTGGCCTGGGAACGCCTCGGGATTCCCCCAGAGGAGCTGGACCAAGTGGCTGGGGAGAGGGAAGTCTGGGCCTCCCTACTTAGGCTGCTACCCCCGCGACCCGACCCCAGATAAGCGGAAGAAAATGGATGGATGGATGGATGGATGGATGGATGGATGGATGGATATTTAGCATGCCTTACAGACACAGCGCCACAGGTACAGTCAGCATAACCAAGCTGAGCCAGTGGGTCTTCTGATTGTCTGCACATATGAGCTTTAGAAGCTGCACATTTTGAAATTCCATGGGAAACCCACAGAAAAATAGTCAGCTTGGTGATTAGTCAGCTAATGTGAAGATAAACACTGGTTCTACTGCCATGGTTGCAGTGTTCACAGTAACACATTCATTAGCAATAAAAGGCACAGGAGAGAATGGAAGAACAGAAAATATTATTGTTGATCCACAAAGCTTTAGCTGTAATTCACCCACCGTGTTTGGTTGTTACAAATCCAAACCGCAAACTGAAGGCTGTTCAACAGGAAGTCCAAGAAACGTGGTTCACCTCACAAATGAAGCAGCTTTATGATAAAGGAGCTCACATTGAATTCCAGCACATCAGATTAATTATTAACTCATGAAATGACACAGGCAATCAGTAAAAACTAGTCTTTGTCTCATTCACATCCTTTAGCAACATTTAAAAGGAACAATGCACGTTCGATCCTGGCCATGGAACACTGGACAAGCTCTTTACCCTCACTAGGGGTCCTTGAGGGGTCAAGGGAGTTTGCCCATCCAGTCTACATGTGTTTTGTGGACTTGGAGAAGGCTTTCGACCGTGTTCCTTGAGGTACACTGTGGGGGGTGCTCCGTGAGTATGGGATTGGGGGCCTGTTGCTAACCCACACAAACAGTGCAGACATTTAAAAGCAATAAGTTGAAATTGATAGAGAACTTTACTGATTGGCTTTTCTATGTATGTGAATGTTTCTGTTCAGTGCCCTGAGACAACTTTGTTGTGAATTGGTGCTATAGAAATAAACTGAATTGAATTGATATTTAGATTTTCTATCTCTTTTGTGTTGTGAATGAGCAGATGTTTGCTGTAGCCTCATTGCAGCTTTCACATTAAAGTGCTTCAGTCTTTTCTTACCTTCCAGAAGCATGCACATGGTGCACTTTCAGTCAGTAAATAACTGTACTGTCTTTCAGAGTGAAAGCTCACTAACCTTCAGTTTAAAATAATTTTAATCTAAATAATTTACAATACAGTGCTGTGTTCATCTTTTTTCATCAATGTCTTATAAAAATATAGTTTAACTTTGTAAAATGTGAAAACACAGTATTCCTGTAGATTTTAACTGTAGAAACTACACAGATGTAGTTTCCTAACAGTACTGGGGTGTTTATATTTTGATTAATAAAACAATTTTGTTCTCTTTTTATCTGTACTTTAATATCTTTAGGTCAGCACTGCTGAAGAAGAACTCAGCAGCTGACTGGCTGCATGAGTGGAATACTTTATGACTTTATCACTTTCATGTTTTTTTGTTTTGTCTGCTGAACCTGGCAGGCTGAGTTTGGGTCTGCAGGAAAGAATGTAGGGTCACTGAGTGGCGCTGGTGGAGGTATTTAGAAATTTGGCTCCCAAGAAGCTCCAGGCATCCTTGTTCTTGGTGAATGGAAACTATATGCAGCCCAGCTGTCATTCCAGCAGTGTTCAGTCATGCCACAAGGAAGTTGTTTCATTCAGTTTTGTCCTTGTTTATGGATAACTGTATTTTACTGTTAAATGACCCCACTCCTACACTCTGCACCCTCTTAAAACACCCTGACCGGTCACATATCTGTCCAGCCAGGCATCTCCAGTGTGCATAATTATTCTCCTTAGCCCCTCCGGCATTTGCAGATGCCAAAATATCACTCCTTAAAATGTTAGCCAATTATTCTGCAGACTGACGCCCAAACTGAACATTGGTCCTCCTCTCTGCATTAGTGATGGAAAAATGAAGGCTGACCAAGACTGTGTCTTGTGCATTTCATGCTCTGTGGTGTCTCTTTGTCTGTCTGTGGTCAGCTGTTCTAAAACTGTATGATGAGCCTTTGCATCTGAAATCAAACACCTAATGCTGTTTAAAGGGGAAATGGGATTTGGTTAAGGCGAGGCTGGCTCCCACCCCTAAAGATCAGCTGGCACACTTGTTGAGGCCGTGGCACCAGGCACAGACTAATGTCTGGAACAGACAGACAGCTGGCTGGGGGGTGGTGGGTGGGGCAAAGGGATTCTGTCTGTGATACACAGAAACACACACATCATATTTACCTGTCGCTACTGTATCCAGGCACTTCTTGTTGTGTGAATGCTTATTAAACATTCACATATGAATGTGATCAGGTTTATATTTATTATTCTGGGTTCTATTCCGTACATTTTTCGGAGTCTTTTTCATTCCACAATTCTTGTAGAACAACAAATCATATATCAACATGTTCGGCTCATTCAGGAGAAGGGTGCTATGACTTTTGGTATTTGTAAAATATTTAGCCTTTTCTGCCATTTTTTCCTCAGAAAATGAATTGAGCTCATTTTCCGTCCTTTATATCTTTAGATGTGTTTACAACCTTTTACTGCTCCTTTCATATTTTGTTCTGCTTCAGGTTCTTTCAGCTTTCTTCTGCAAATTCAAAAAAAATCAGCTACTTTCAGTTCATTCCAGCTGGTTTTCAGATGTTTTGTGCACCTTTCTGTGTTATTCTTCTAACTACAACATTTTTGTTCTTCTTCTAACTTAGTTCTGCTAATTTCAGCTTGTTCTGCTCCTTTTAGCTTATTTCTGAAAGTTTAAACTATTTCTGCTATTTCAGCTATTTAGCTGTTGCTAAATATTAGTAAGTAATGTTGCACTCATTTAACTTTTTTCAGCCTAATTCAGCAAAAATGTGCTCTCTCCATTTCATTCTGGTAATTTAAGCTTCTTTCTGCTTTTTTAGCTACTATTCAGCTGTTTGTTTGTTTTTTACATATTTCTTTTTTCATATAATTTCTACTTTTTGTGCTAATTTCTGCTTCTTTAAGCCTAATTGGACACAATTGTTTTCTCTCCACTTCCTTCTGGTAATTTAAGTTTATTTCTGCCTTTTCAACTACTTTACAGCTATTCTTGATAATCTTAGCTTTTTTTAAGCAAATATACTCATTTTTGTACATATTTCTGCTTATTTTAACCATCCATCCATCCATCCATTTTCTTCCGCTTATCCGGGGTCGGGTCGCGGGGGTAGCAGCCTAAGTAGGGAGGCCCAGACTTCCCTCTCCCCAGCCACTCTCTTCCGGGGGAATCCCGAGGCGTTCCCAGGCCAGCCGAGAAACATAGTCCCTCCAGCGTGTCCTGGGTCTTCCTCTGAGCCTCCTTCCAGTGGGACGTGTCCGGAACACCTCACCAGGGATGCGTCCAGAAGGCATCCTAAACAGATGCCCAAGCCACCTCAACTGGCTCCTCTCGACGTGGAGAAGCAGCGGCTCTACTCTGAGTCCCTCCCGGATGATCTAGCTTCTCACCCAGCCCAGACACCCTGCGGAGAAAACTCATTTCGGCCGCTTGTATCCGAGATCTCATTCTTTCGGTCACAACCCAAAGCTCGTGACCATAGATGAGGGTGGGAACGTAGATCGATCGGTAAATTGAGAGCTTCGCCTTTAGACTCAGCTCTCTCTTCACCACGACAGACCTGTACAGCGCCCGCTTCACTGCAGAGACTGCACCTATCCGCCTATCGATCTCACGCTCCATTTTTCCCTCATTCGTGAACAAGACCCCAAGATACTTGAACTCCTCCACTTGGGGTAGGACCTCCTCCCTGACCCGGAGAGGGCACTCTACCCTTTTCCGGCTCAAGACCATGGCCTCGGATTTGGCGGAACTGATCTTCATCCCGGCCGCATCGCATTCGGCTGCGAACCGCTCCAGCGAAAGCTGTAGATCACGATCTGATGAAGCCAATAAGACCACATCATCTGCAAAAAGCAGAGAAGCAATCCTAAGGCCACCAAAACGGATCCCCTCAACACCTTGGCTGCGCCTAGAAATTCTGTCCATAAAAGTTATGAACAGAATCGTGACAAAGGGCAACCTTGGCGGAGTCCAACTCTCACCGGGAACAAGCCCGACTTACTGCCGGCGATGCGGACCAGGCTCTGACACCGGTCATACAGGGACCTAACAGCCCGTATCAAAGGGCCCGGTACCCCATACTCCCAGAGTGCCCCCCCACAGGGCCCCCCGAGGGACGCGGTCGAACGCCTTCTCCAAGTCCACAAAGCACATGTAGACTGGTTGGGCAAACTCCCACGCACCCTCCAGGATCCTGCTGAGAGTGTAGAGCTGGTCCAGTGTTCCACGGCCAGGACGAAAACCGCACTGTTCCTCCTGAATCCGAGGTTCGACTATCCGACGGACCCTCCTCTCCAGAACCCCCGAATAGACCTTATCAGGGAGGCTTAAGAGCGTGATTCCCCTGTAGTTGGAACACACCCTACGGTCCCCCTTTTTGAATAGGGGGACCACCACCCCGGTCTGCCAATCCAGGGGAACTTCCCCCGATGTCCACGCAATATTGCAGAGTCGCGTAAGCCAATACAACCCTACAACATCCAGAGCCTTAAGGAACTCTGGGCGTATCTCATCCACCCCTGGGGCCCTGCCACCGAGGAGCTTTTTAACCACCTCGGTGACCTCAGCACCAGAGATTGGAGGGCCCGACCTAGAGTCCCCAGGCTCCGCTTCCTCAGTGGAAGACGTGCCGGTGGTATTGCGGAGGTCTTCAAAGTATTCCGCCCACCGACCCACAACATCCCGAGTTGAGGTCAGCAGCACACCACTCCCACTATAAACAGTGTTGGTGGCGTACCGCTTTCCCCCCCCTGAGACGCCGGATGGTGGACCAGAATCGTCTCGAAGCCGTGCGGAAGTCGTTCTCCATGGCCTCTCCGAACTCCTCCCATGCCCGAGTTTTTGCCTCAGCAACCACCCGAGCCGCATGTCGCTTGGACTGCCAGTACCCATCAGCTGCTTCCGGGGTCCCACAGGCCAAAAAAGCCCGATAGGACTCCTTCTTCAGCCTGACAGCATCCCTCACCGACGGTGTCCACCATCGGGTTCGAGGGTTGCCGCCGCGACAGGCACCGACAACCTTGTGGCCGCAGCTCTGGTAAGCCGCCTTGACAATAGAGGCACGAAACATGGTCCACTCAGACTCAATGTCCCCCACCTCCCTCGGAACATGTTCAAAGTTCTCCCGGAGGTGGGAGTTGAAACTCCGTCTCACAGGAGACTCTGCCAGACATTCCCAGCAAACCCTCACAATACATTTGGGTCTGCCAGGTCTGACCGGCATCCTCCCCCCACCATCGGAGCCAACTCACCACCGGGTAGTGATCAGTTGACAGCTCCGCCCCTCTCTTCACCCGAGTGTCAAAGACATGTAACTGCAGATCAGATGAGACGATGACAAAGTCGATCATCGAACTGCGGCCTAGGGTGTCCTGGTGCCAAGAGCACATATGGACACCCTTATGCTTGAACAAGGTGTTCGTTATTGACAATCCATGACGAACACAGAAGTCCAACAACAGAACACCACTCTGGTTCAGATCAGGGGGGCGTTCCTCCCAACCACACCCCTCCAGGTCTCACCGTCATTGCCCACATGAGCATTGAAGTCCCCCAGCAGAACAAGGGAGTCCCCAGAAGGTGCACTTTCCAGTACCCCCTCCAAGGACTCCAGAAAGGGCGGATAATCTGAACTGCCGTTTGGTGCATAAGCACAAACGACAGTCAGAACCCGTCCCCCCACACATAGGCGGAGGGAGGCCACCCTCTCATTCACCGGGGTGAACCCCAATACACAGGCACCAAGTTGGGGGGCAATAAGTACGCCCACGCCTGCTCGGCGCCTCTCACCAGGGGCAACTCCAGAGTGGAAGAGTGTCCAGCCCCTCTCAAGGAAACTGGTTCCAGAGCCCGAGCCATGCGTAGAGGTGAGTCCGACTATTTCTAGCCGGAACCTCTCAGCCTCACACACCAGCTCAGGCTCCTTCCCCACCAGTGAGGTGACATTCCACGTCCCAATAGCCAGCTTCTGTAGCCGAGGATCAGCCCGCCATGGTCCCCGGCCACCACCCATCCCCCATTGCACCAACCCCTTTGGCCCCTCCCACAGGTGGTGAGCCCATGGGAAGGGGGACCCACGTCTCCTCTTCGGGCTGTGCCCGGCCGAGCTCCATGGGTAAAAGCCCGGCCACCAGGCGCTCGCCCGTGTGCCCCACCTCCAGGCCTGACTCCAGAGTGGGACCCCGGTGACCCACGTCCGGGCAAGGGAACACTAGGTCCATTTGTGTTTCTCATCATTGGGGTCTTTGGGCTGCACTTTGTCTGGTCCCTCACCTAGGACCTGTCTGCCATGGGTGACCCTACTAGGGGCATAAAGCCCCTGACAGCATAGCTCCTAGGATCATTGGGACACTCAAACCCCTCCACCACGGTAAGGTGGCAGCCCAGGGAGGGGCTTATTTTAACCAAATTCAGCAAACATGTGTTCTTTCTGCTTTCTTCTGCTAAGTTAAGCTTATTGTAAGCTTCAACTTCAGCCATATTTCAGCATGGTTTTAGCTCATTTTAGCTGTTTTTCAGCAAGTTCTTCGGTAATGATGTGGCTAGTGCCAGATCGTGTTCAAGACAGCTGAGATGGTCACCTTAGTTCAAAAGATTTATTTGACAAAGGGTTACAAGTATTCAGAGAACATATAATCAAAAAACGATGTATGCATACATGAGCATTTACCAAACCCACCTGATCAGATGAGTTCTCCCAAGCAATGCTTCCGCCCCCTCTGTTGTTTCTAGTTTTTTATCAAAGTTTGAGAAGGCTAGTTTTCTGATTGGTTTAGACCCTAGGTTGTTATGGATACGGTGCTCTTCTGCTCTGTCAAGGACATCAATGTCCACATTCCACAGATAAGAAGTTTTATGGCTCACTGAAATCGGTTCTTTGTTTGGTTCTGTTTGTTTCAAGTTAACTTGATTATACCTTATTGATACCAAATGATTTGTGTTAAAATTGTTTCTTTCTAGGAATAATTAATAACTATTAATTATTAACTAACTCATGTTTATGTGTTCTTAATTGATAAATCATATTATAATTGTGTTTCAGTTCAGTTGAAGCCACCCTGCCCCCATCTTGCTTAGTCTAACATTTGGTAATATTCTCTTGGAATGTACTGTGAAGATTAAACCTGTGTCATCTCATCTAAACTGAAACATGTGTCAAACAATGATTAAAACGATTAAATGTTAATTGTTATTAACATAAGGACCTGAGGGTTTTAGGTATTCTACCTGTACTCTATCATACAAATGTTTACTCAGTTAACAGAAAGAAGACTCCTCTCTCCTGTGTAGTCAGTATCTTACCTGCTCCCTGGCTTGTTGTGATTAGCTTGTAATTATATCAAAATGTAAATTTATAAGATTGGCTCTAGCTAGTGTAAGATTATATATAAAGTAGATATTCATGCAAAGTAATTGATTAACATTTAAATGATTTTAGGGCTATAAGTGTAGTGAAACCCTTTAAAAAATGACACGTGCACACGTTGTATAACATGACATTTCAAGCTTGACAAAAAAAATAAAAGATAAAACATGAAATCCAACATTCCCCCTCTTGGTCTATCATAAATGATAGACCAACTAAACATCGAAGGCTACAGATATTTCGTCTCAGCCAACTGCAGGTGATCCTGTCCTGACGGCAAGGAGTCATCACTGGCCTGAATCACAGGACACACCGTACCTGTCCCCACCACTCCATCAGAGTTATTCATCCGCGAGACTGCCACCTTAGCACACGGTGTAACACACCCCAACAAGACACAAAAAAGAACAATAATACCTAGAGG
Source organism: Nematolebias whitei (assembly GCF_014905685.2). NCBI lineage: Eukaryota > Metazoa > Chordata > Actinopteri > Cyprinodontiformes > Rivulidae > Nematolebias > Nematolebias whitei. Next base: position 41,255,588 of record NC_056507.1, read on the forward strand.
AGGGGCCAAAAGTTTGAACAGCACCTGACTCCAAGATCCACTCGTGAACCATGACAAAAACTCCAATGACCCTGCAGGAGGATCCTCTGCCTTAGCATCCCGGAGCCCTCTCAGCTGCGACAGGGCCTCTGTCACCCTGGCCTGGGGGTCGGCACTACTCTCATCAGGGATTTACGTACAACATGCATCCTTACCAATAATCTCACACACTCCACCCCTAGACGCAGTTAACAGATCCAAAACCATTCTATTCTGTAAAACCATCACCCTCAAGGCGGACAACTCGGCCGAAATGCCCTCTAGCACCTTAATTGCTGAATTAATGAAAATTCCAAAACGGTTATCTAATGTTTCCACCCGTAAAAGGAGTTTACCAACCCCAGCCCATGGAAAAAGTGAAAGCATGACCTTCTCCCCCGTCGTCCAGTGTTTAAATTTTTCTGGCACGTCTGAACCCCAAATCGAGTCTTGCGGCCTGATGCCCACAGCCCTCCGTTGCCTGACATAATGGGAGCCATTACTTAAAGACACCAGAAACGATTCGTCTGTGACAGCCACAGGTGCGCAGAGACCTGTCCAGTTAGTGGGAAGAGTTAAAAGCACCGCATGCCCACACAACCAAGCCAGATCCTCAACGGGAAATGTTCCATTCTTCCCAGGTACACCAATGTGATGATTACCAGGGTGATACACCGCCTGACACTTCTCAGGGGGCAGCATGCCCACTGCCACCTGAAAAGTGTCCTGCCGGTGCTGTCGGTGCACGCAAATGGGAAACTGCTCACTCGAGGTCCACTCCACATACTGACTTAACACAACCACCTGTGCTGCCTGCGTCAGATCGTACCGCTTGGCCTTACACCAGTGTGGCTCCCTACTATATCCACTGGAACTGTATTACAGAAGACAAAACGATCGCCCCCGATCCAGGGGTTTATCACGTAGGGGCAAGTGTGAAGCTGTGACCAGAAGTTTGGTGCAGACATAACATTCAGAATCATGATGCCCCCTGGCTAAAAACTGAGCATAACAATACCAACTATTCATCTGAAAAGCATGGGACAAATTCAACGGTAACTGATCAATATCTCGAACCGGGGACCACACCCCCATCCTAGGGATCTCTCTCTTGGTCTTCACAGGTATGGGACGACATCGACTGAGACCTAGAATAACACAGGAAAACTCCAACACCAAAACAAGAGAAACCATTATCACCCCTATTACTCCCCCCGCAGTCAACAGCTTATTTGATATGAGAACCATGATTGGTACCCCATCACACTGAAAATGAAAATTGATTATGATGTGTAAACCTGGAATTCAACAGTACATGCAGCAAAATGTCAACCCAACATAACCTGAAAGAATAATAATATCACAGAGCAAGTGGAGAAAGTCCAGCCACTTGTCACACACAGTACACACTATGATTGTATACAAGAAATATTCTTTTTTTTTTTTCTTTTTTTTTTAGTTCAACTGGACCCAGGAATCGATCACTGTAAACCTGCGAAGCAAAAATACTCCAACATGCATGCACAGTAAAAAGTTAAAAAGTCTAACCATATAAAAGTAACTCTATCTCAACTATATTAAAGTGATAAAATACTTGAAAATTGTAAGTGGATGTATTAACAGTTATAATCTACCTGTGGAAAAGAAACACGTACACCCGACACAATCATCCACCAACCTTTGAAAATCACAGTCGTGCTTTTCACAGAATTTAGATGGATGTCTCGATGCAGCTCCTCTTGTTGAAACCACAGTAGATTTCCTCGTCTGTGGTAGCTCCCTCCGTAACTCCGGCCACTGCTCCTGAGGCCTCCAAGAACACAGCTGCTCGACTCCTCTTGATGCTTATCAGGCCAAACAGGGGGACTTCATTCCCAACGTTTCTGCTGCCTTTTATTTCACAAAAACCTCAATGGGTTTAAAAAACAACGCGTCTTCCACTCTTTACACACCCGCTCCACACCTCTTGACAAGAGATGATTACCCAGCTCAACTTCCACCTCGTGCAGGACACTCACTCCAGACGTCAGGTGTTCGACTCCGCCTCTACTGATGTTGCAGATCTGCCCGGACCTGCTGCAGCGATCGTTGCAGTTCGACAGCAGGTGCACACTGGCTGAGATGAAACCACGTGGATCCTTTACCTCTCAAGCGTACTACATATGATGTGCGTTCCGTCACTTCATATGGGCCCGTCCACCGTGGCTCTGCCCACTTTTGTTTAGTGACTCTCAGTAGTACCCAATCTGAGAGTGGACACGTGGGGCTCACTCCGTCCGGAGTACTGGATTCAGGAATCTGTAGATGGAAACTAGACAACATACCTCTTAGTGTATCAAAGTACATTTTGTGTGTCATTTTAGATACCTGTTCTGTGGGCCACTCAATATTTTGCTGGGGCCCTGGGAACGACCTTCCTGTGGTCAGTTCATAAGGGGTGAAACCTGTACCCCTGTTAACAGACACCCTCACCGCCATAAGGGCAATCGGTAACGCATCCAGCCAGTTGGAATTTGTCTGTGCACAGATTTTTGATAATTTTTGTTTCAGGTTTCCATTCAATCGTTCTACCTTCCCTTGCGATTGGGGGTGGTAAACTGTTCCAAAAGCATGCTTCAAACCCAAGGCCTTTTCAACTTTCTGCAGATCTGCATTTTTGAAATGAGTCCCATTATCGGACCTAATTATAGTAGGGAACCCATGTCTGGGGATGTAATGATTTATTAAACACTTGATTACAGTTTGACTATCCTCCTTTTTAGCGGGCCAGGCTTCTGGCCATCCGGTGAACGCGTCGACGCAAACCAGTAGGTATCTGAAACCTCGTACTGGTTGAATCATATCAGTGTAGTCAGTTATTACCTCACGACCCGGTGTCATGTCCGTAGGAAATGTTCCTTGTTCACGCGGTTTAAAAGCTGGCTTGGAGTTATACAAATTGCATAACGTGCATTCTTTGACAAACGCTCTGATCAAAGAGTTCATATATGGGTGCCACCAGTTGAGGACATTCCTCTTCATCTGATGTACCCCTACATGAGCCAACCCGTGGGCCTCCTTGAAAATTCTCCTCTTCAGACTCAGCGGGAGCAGCCATCTTCCATCCTCAGAGTTTATCCACAATCCATCCAGTCTTTTTTCAGCTCCTCATTCCCTCCACACTGCCTTTTCTTCTGGAGCCGCACCTTGTTGGCAGCAGGCATTGGTTTCTTCATCCCATCTGATCACATCTTCTTCCTCTGGTGTTATCATAACCATCTGACTCCAGCTGATAAATCCTGAGGCCTTCTTCGCCTCCAAATCAGCCTGACAGTTTCCTTTTGCTGTGTTTGATGAATCCGAATCATGTCCTCGACATTTCACAATGGCAACTTCTGCTGGTAACATCAGGGCTGTTTCTAATTCTCTCATGTCTGCCTCATGTTTAATAGGTTTCCCGTTAGCTGTCCGAAAACCTCCTCTCCTCCACTGTGCAAGTTCAACATGCGCTGCCCCGAAGGCATAAGCTGAGTCTGTGAAGATAGTCACTTTCTTGCTTTCCGCCCACTTTAGTGCTGAAATTAAGGATCTCACTTCCGCTCTCTGCGCCGACTGAGAACCCTGTAATTTCTCGCTAACTACAGTGTGATAGCCCTGGTCTGTCTGAAGCACCACCGCAAAACCTGCACTGAGCTGTCTATCCTGTGCCCTGAAACAACTCCCATCACAAAACATCACCTGTCCCTCTCCAAGAGGTGCAGCTTTTAAGTCTGGTCTGACTCTGTCATCAACTTCCACTCTTCTTTCACAGATGTGTGGTTCACCCCCACCTATCCTGTCTGCCATGTTGATCCCCTCATGTGTGAATAACAAGTTAGGTGCTTCCAGGACCTTGTTTATTCTCTGTTGTCTTAATGGTGACATGGTGAAGTTATGTGAATTCACAAAGGCAACCACACTATGAGATGTCAAAACATGCAGTGTATGTCCCATCACCAAGTGAGCCGTCTTCTGAACCAGCTTCGCTACACCTGCTGCATGTTGCATGCACGGGGGATGTCTCATCTCTGTGTTGTCCAATAAACAGCTGACATGCATCAAAACTTTCCTTCCCCCCCTCATGTTTCTGAAACAGGACACCGTTAATCACCCCTTCTGTTTCAGAAACATCCAAATGGAAGGGTTGACCATAGTCCGGCAGAGCCAACTCTGTAGCCCTACTCATTTGTTGTTTCACATCAATGAAAATCCTCTCAGCTTCCTCATTCCAAACCAGTCCGGCAGTGGGGTGTCTCATGCCCTGTTCTTTAACTAAAGCGCGTAAAATCTGGGTTTGGCCTGCATAATTTGGAATATAATTTCTGCTGTACCCCGTCAGTCCGAGGAATGAGAGCATTTCTTTAACTGTCTACGGTTTTGGATGATGTAAAATTGTGTCGCGGTGAGAAGAAGAGAGTCCCGCCCCTTTCTGCGAGATCATTCTCCCCAAAAAAGACACTCGACGCCTCGTCATCTGTAGTTTGTTTTTACTGACCTTAAAACCTGCCGCATGTAGGTGTTCTAAAACCTTTTGAGTCGCTTCTACCGAGTCTTGTACAGTGGGACTAGCGATGAGCAGATCGTCTACATACTGTACAAGCACCGTGTCTGGTGGGAGCATTACCTTGCGCAAAACTTGTTTTAACACTTGATTGAAGATCCCTGGCGACAGCACAAACCCCTGAGGTAGTCTGGTGTATCGCAACTGCTCACCACGAAAGGTGAATGAAAAAATGTCCCTGCATTCTTCAGCTAAAGGAAGATAGAAAAACGCGTTTGCAAGGTCCAGACACCTGAACCATTCATGTTTTGGGGTCAGATTATTCAATGCCACGTATGGGTTGGGAACAGGCACGGTCTGAGTGATCAATAATTTATTGATAGCCCTCAGATCGTGTGCCATACGGAATTTATCTGTACCTGGTTTTTGTACTGGTAGAATTGGTGTGTTCCACTCAGCATAGGAGAGCTCAAGGACGCCACTTTCTTTTAAACCCTGGATTGTTTCTGCGATGCCTGCCTCTGCAGCCGGTTTGTGTGGATACTGTGTGATCCAAATCGGGTATGTGTGATGCACCTGGAACGTTATGGGAGGGCAGTGTATCAGTCCCACATCGGTGGGCCCCTCTGACCACAACGACCCTGGCATACTATCAATTAAGGGACCTGCCAGCGGGTGGTCTGTCAGTTCATGACCGTGCTCTCTGGGGAGCACATCATGTTGCATCAAAGCTACATCATGTGCCACAGAGTCGATTGAATAACACTCATACCTGGGGGAATACCAGACGTATGTTAAAGGTGTTTGTACCCAATCTGAGGCCTCTGAGGCCCTCTTTACCATAGGCCCTAAGTCTTTAGCCTGAAACTTTGGATTCAACGCTAGTGAAATATGAGGTGCTGCTTCGGTGCTCATCCTGTACCACCATTCCTGTTCTGGAGTTAAGTTAACAATTGATGCCACCCCCTCTCGACCCACAACAATATTCCCAGTAGCAATAGGCCAGATTTTCCCTGCCAGCTGTTCTGCAAAGTGGTCTTGAAACACCTCATCTCCTCCTCGGTCATAAAAGAGAGTGACATGTGGGAGATCTGGAGAAGCGGAGTACGGATGCAAAGTCAGGAGCCACGGCTTCCATGCCAAGTAGGCAGAATAGATACCCCCTCCACCCATGACCTCAGGTTCAAGCAGTCCCCAGTAGAAGTCAACATATTCCTCATGGACAGGTTGGATCACACACTGCGAGTGGGTAGTGGTGACCAGGCCACACTCCAGGGAGATGCCATCTGGCAGCCTCGCCACAAGTCCATCAGAAGAGCACAAAATTGAGGCTCCCAGTCTGATGAGAAGATCTCTCCCTAAAAGGTTTGCTGGTGCATTTTCAGCTACCACAAAGGGATGCAACAGAGTCTGTGTGCCCACTTTTGTGACAAGTGGACGCGTCACCGGCAGTCTTTGTTTAGCCCCAGAAAATCCAACCACCTCCACTGACCTCGGTAACAGTTCACAGTCCTGTGGGGTGTGAGTGATTGTTGAAAATGTCGCTCCTGTATCAACTAGAAATGGCAACCTTTCCGTTCTAACTGTCACCTCAAGTGTTGGGTCTGCCCCTCCTCCAACACTCAAAATTTTCTGTGGGGTGTCTCATTGTTGCTGGAACTCTGTCCCCTCTGTCCCGAGAGGAAGATGCCCGGCTCGTGGTTGTTGTTGTTGCTAGACCGGTGGTGGACCTGCCATCTGGTGAAAAAAGGGTGGTGGTGGGCCCATGTGTCGTTGGAATGGCCGCTGCTGCCCCCCTCTTGACATGTGGGTTGGTGTGGCCAGGTAGTAACAATCTCTCGCCCAGTGTCCTGTTGGCCACAGATGAAACAGGCATCCCCCTGCTGTCCCCATTGTGGAGTACCCCAACCCCATGACATCGGCCTCGGCCTCGCGCCCCCTCTTCCCCGTCCGACTCCCCTCGCCGGATGTCCCCCTCTGGCCCTCCGGCCTGGCGTTTCCGACCACTGTTGCAGAGCAACTGTTCCAGAGGATACTGCCTCCTCATTTCCCTCTATAACTGACTGCACAGACAATTGTTTTTTATCTTTGTTCTTTTTTTCATCAGTCTGTTTATGTCTGGCATCTGACAACTGTAGTTTAAGCAGCTGCATCCGCATAGTCTCTAATTCAGCCGCCTCTTTGTCTCTCTGTTTTTTCTCATATTTTAAACGATGTACTACGTGTTTCTCCCAGCGTTCAGGAGATGCTGTGAGCAAATCAATATTCTTCTCCAACTCGTCTACTACTTCTCTAGGCAGGGAGTCAAGAATGGCTTTTCTGAAATAGGGCGCTGTTGGATAGATTGCGCATGTACACCTGTGACCCTCTCCCAAGTGTCTTTACATTGTTCCATAAACTCCCACGGGTCTATAGTCCTATCCCATCTGAATTTGGGGACCGCTACTCCAGCTGGCAATGGGTACAGCGTTCTTATGATTGGCGCAATTTGTACAAACACATCGCACAACAGAGTATCATCAGGTAGTTCTAAGATTCTATACCGGCCCTGGGCAGTCGCTATAGGAGAGTTCAGGTATGTCCGGACGGTGTCGTGATTTGCACAGCGAGCAAAAATGGTGTTCAGATCCCCCACTGCCAGGGTCACCCCTATAGTGAGGGCATTACATTTTTCCAACCAGCGGCCTCCTCCCTGCACCAACGGTGGCAACTTCTCTGTTATCGACTCCAAATCACGTATATGAAACAGCTTATAACGTGATACCTCACCTGTCACTCCCTGAGTACTCAGTAATGGAAGTTGGGAAACAACACTGTAACACCTATCCGCATCTGATACTGACTCCGCCTCCTCCTCAACCTGAGCTGATGTCACCTCTGGTTTACCTGGACCAACATATCCCCACCTGTCGGGCTGCTTCCTCAACCTGCCTGATGTTGTCCCCCGTGTCAGCACCCCCTCTGCTTCCTCTACTATTCCTGTCAATGAACCCTCAATAAACAGTGTGGTTTGTTTATCCATCGGGCTACTGGTGTTCCTGCTCTCCCTCAGCTGTGTAGTCTTACTGCGGTGTTTCACATTAGTCCCTGGACCCTCTGTCCATCCTTCTCCTCTCTCATTTTCACGTGGAGTGTTTTTCTACCGAGCCTGTCTATCTTCCTCCTCCTCACGTACAGCTAACTCATTAAGATACCGCTGCCGTCTCTGTGCAGTCATTCTGCTACTAATTCCCCCTAACTCACTGTCCTGAGTCCCTTCCTCAGAATCAGTCTCTTCAAATGTCAGTTTGCCTTTATGCACCTGCAACACCGGATAATTTCCAGCAGGTGGCACTGTTGGTAAAGTCATGTCCGTTACATAGGGAGGTGGGTCACTCTTGTCTGTCTCACCCAATTTTTGTACACTCTGACACAACAATGCTAATTGTTCATACATACCCTGTATTTGTCTGCGTTTCTCTAATTTCTTCTGTAGCTTCTTGCATGTTATAAATGATTTGTAGGTCAGCAATTCTTCGTTAAGCTCCTGAATTTGTTTGTTTTGATCTTTAACCTTGTCCCAAGCTAGTTGTGTGAGTGTATCTGATGATTTCTCCTCAGCCTGGACCAGCTGACTCAGAAGACTGTCCAGTTCCTTACATTTTCCTGCATTTGCTGCATGTATAACATTAATTACAACTTTTACCCTTTTCGATTGTTCCTGTAGAGTCTCCACAGGAGTTACAGATTTCTTATTTATGAACTCCATATCTGCTGACAAAATTCACACAATCTGGCTTTCAGATCTTTTTATTCTCATGTACTCCTGGCCCCCATTGTGACAAAACAATTCACAAGTCTGTGGTATGAAAACACAGTGAGTCCAGACTTGTCTTTGCCTTATACAACAGCGCCCCCTTGTGGTCAGGATATGGATGCTCCACTCACCCCGTGTCACCTAACACCCACAGAAAAATAACCCTTCACACAGAGACACACAGAGAAAAAGAAAAAAACTAACCCTTCACACACACAGTCTCAAAGAGAAGAAAAAAAGAGAAAAAAAACTAACCCTTCACACACACAGTCTCGGCCACGACACCCCCACACCGAGTCACGCACAGCACACACCCCCACAGTCAGACGCACTTTCAGCACACACACACACAGGCAGACTCCGTCACCAAACACAATATGCAAAACACGGCACAATGAATATGCAAAACATGGCACAATGAAAAGCTACTTCAAAGTCCTAAACTAGTGTGGTCCCTGACCACATTGAATTTGGCAAGACTAACCTAGAAGTCCCCGACTTCACATTTCCCTTTGTTCTAAACTATTAATGGCGTCAATTTAGTGGGCAGTCAACACTCCACAACGTAGACGCTGACGTAGCTACGAGTCCCGGACCCGCTTCCCGTCCCGCTCGTCAGAGGGAAGGTTTGCTCGCCACAGACGCTGATAAGGGAAATGTTTTTTTCGGCAGGTCCCTGACCACCCTCCGACACGAGTCCAACTCGTGAAACTATCTACGAAATACACGTAAATGTTAAACTAAGCTGTGCAAAGGACACGCACGCACACGCACGCAGCGTTTAACACCCAAAGTGTCTGAATACGCGTAACCCAGTTTGTCAGAAGTACCTCTAATCACCGTAAATTAGCTTAAATAACCATCTATATTTCCGGAGATGGTATTAAACACCCATAGAGGAAGACTGAATTTGGTTTACGGCCGAATAGCTAGTAATTCGGACCCCGAAAGGCCAAAACAGGTAACTAGCTTACCTTGGTAAGAAAATAACGGGCCCAGTTCTCTCTGCTAAGTTAAGCTTATTGCAAGCTTCAACTTCAGCCATATTTCAGCATGGTTTTAGCTAATTTTAGCTGTTTTTCAGCAAGTTCTTCGATAATGATGTGGCTAGTGCCAGATCGTGTTCAAGACAGCTGAGACGGTCACCTTAGTTCAAAAGATTTATTTGACAAAGGGTTACAAGTATTCAGAGAACATATAATCAAAAAACGATGTATGCATCCAGGAGCATTTACCGAACCCACCTGATCAGATGAGTTCTCCCAAGCAATGCCTCTGTTGTTTCTGGTTTTTTATCAAAGTTTGAGAAGGCTAGTTTTCTGATTGGTTTAGACCCTAGGTTGTTATGGATACGGTGCTCTTCTGCTCTTTCAAGGACATTAATGTCCACATTCCACAGATAAGAAGTTTTATGGCTCACTGAAATCGGTTCTTTGTTTGGTTCTGTTTGTTTCAAGTTAACTTGATTATACCTTATTGATACCAAATGATTTGTGTTAAAATTGTTTATTTCTAGAAATAATTAATAACTATTAATTATTAACTAACTCATGTTTATGTGTTCTTAATTGATAAATCATATTGTAATTGTGTTTCAGTTCAGTTGAAGCCACCCTGCCCCCATCTTGCTTAGTCTAACATTTGGTAATATTCTCTTGGAATTTACTGTGAAGATTAAACCTGTGTCATCTCATCTAAACTGAAACATGTGTCAAACAATGATTAAAACGATTAAATGTTAATTGTTATTAACATAAGGACCTGAGGGTTTTAGGTATTCTACCTGTACTCTATCATACAAATGTTTACTCAGTTAACAGAAAGAAGACTCCTCTCTCCTGTGTAGTCAGTATCTTACCTGCTCCCTGGCTTGTTGTGATTAGCTTGTAATTATATCAAAATGTAAATTTATAAGATTGTCTCTAGCTAGTGTAAGATTATATATAAAGTAGATACTCATGCAAAGTAATTGATTAACATTTAAATGATTTTAGGGCTATAAGTGTAGTGAAACCCTTTAAAAAATGACACGTGCACACATTGTATAACATGACATTTCAAGCTTGACAAAAAATAATAAAAGATAAAACATGAAATCCAACAGTAATAAGCATTCACATTGCGTTTTTGCAGGGAATGTAGTTTCTTTAGTTTACGTTGTATGTTCATCGTTTGAAGAAATTACTCAACATATTGTTTACCAGTTTGTTGTAGGATAATATACAGAAAAAAGATAAACAAAAGGCACTGATGTTGAAATCTGTGGTGCATTTAGAGATATTATTACCAATAAATAAGTAAATAGCTGCCTTTTCAGACACCAGACGAGTTTGAATGGAGAGAAGGAGCCACCAGAGACAACCTGTGCATAAAATTAGTCTGAAAGCTGCACCCTGTGAGCTTGTTGTCCTTCAGAAAAACACAAAACGTTGGTTACGTACTGTAACCCCAGATTCTATGAGTGTAGGCGTAGCCCTTTAAGGCTATAACTAGTGGGGTTTATCCCGTCACGTGCAACACAGCACTGAAAACTTTACTCCACGCCCACCTGCTGTGTGGGCCTTACCCCCGGTCCGTATAAATTATGGTGAGACCGGGTAATCGGCTCACAAATAGCTTTTTTCTTCCGCCATTGAGGAACCAGTGAGGCCCAGAGCTTAAAGGGCTATGCCTATACTCATAGAATCTGGGGTTAGAGTATGTAACCAACGTTCTATTTCGTATAGGCTTCGCCATTTACGGCTGTCGCTAGTGGGTTAAAGGCGAAGCAGGATGTAGCCTATGCCTCACTGGGTCCATTCAGACACAGTATGAAGCGCCCACTTGCACCAAAAAACATTCCATCACTCAGCCTTCTGTGTGGCGCACCATACGCAGAAGCACCCCAGAGAGAAAAAAGTTTTCGACGGGGGAAAAAGGAGGAAGGCTGAAAGCAGTCCTAACTGCTGACAGTGGGAAAGAACAGAGGTTACAATTGTAACAGTGTAACATTGAACAGAGCAGATCAACAGCTCTTCAATATGAACTGATTAATAACCAAATGAACTGATTGGTAACAGTAGTCATAAACTGATTAGTAACAATAGAAAAACAGCAGTCACAAACTTGTGACTGATAATAAATATCTCACACTGTAATTGCATGCAGTCATATGTGAGTTTAAAGTGAAATTCCATGAAAACAGTAAGATTAATTCTGTTAAAACACTAAGAACAGAATGGGCCATTGAAAAGGCCGAAACATCACACAGATAGTAACGGATAAATGAACAAGGCGATGTCCAAGCGGCCACCGTACAAATGTCCTTCACTGTCATACCACTATGCAAAGCTGTCGAAGATTCAATTCCTCTGGTGGAATGAGCTCTGAGATTCGCTGGAGGCTCCAATACTGATGCTCTGTAAGCCTCAGAAATAGCCTCACACAGACAGTGTGAAAGATGCTGGGTGGATAAAGGGCGACCTGCAGAGGCGTCCCTATAATGCACAAACAGACGCTGAGTCTGCCACAGAGGAGCCGTGCGTGTTATGTAACATGCCAGCGCACGCACAGGACAGAGGAGATGAAAAGATGCTTCTTCTTCTGATTTGTGAGGGGGAGGATAAAACCCCTCCAATGTTATCATTCTCGATTGAAATGAACTTGTGATGTTTTTGGGCATTAAAGCTGGATTAGGTCTCAGAGCAGCTGAGCTGCCATCAGCCTGAATCCTGAGGCATGACGGGGCAGCAGAGAGCGCAGCTAAATCGCTTACTCTCTTCGCTGATGTCAAAGCCAACAGGAGGGCTGTTTTAAGTGACAGGAATTTAAGTGACACCTGATCTAAAGGCTCAAAAGGAGCTTTGATCAGAGCTCACAGAACCATTGTTAGGTCCCACTGTGGAACTAGTGGGCTTGACACTGGTTTGTGTCTCTGTACACCTTTTAGAAAATGCTTCATCAGCGGATGATTAAAAACTGTTCTGTCACCGAAGCCTTCATGACAGGAGGAAATAGCTACAGCATAAGTTTTAATTGCGCTGGACACTAGATTTCTGTCCATCAGCTGCTACAGAAAGGACAGCACGCCACCTAGTGGACATGAGATGGCCTCTACACCTTTCTCCGTGCACCAGCGCTGAAAAGCTGTCCACTTCGATGTGTACAGCGCGCTGTGGTGGAAGCGGCTTGTGAGTCTTGGATTGTGTGCACCACTTCCTGAGAGAGGCCCATCTTCTCTAAGCGGATCCGCTCAGCGGCCAGACCCAAAGGTACTGGCCTATTTCTGTGTGACTCCTGATTGCTCCTCCCACCTGAAGGAGAGCATCATCCCTCCACGGCAATTTCCACGGTCGACCCGATAACATATGTTGCAGGTTTGGAAACCATGGGGCGCTCACGCGCTCGGGGGCTACAAGAATGGCTGACAGTTCTTCCTCCCGGACTCGGTTCAGAAACCGTGATGTTAGAGGGACTGGAGGAAACACGTAAAGGAGCATTTTTGGCCATGGGCTGTGGGCAAAAGCGTCCACTCCTAACGGTGGGTCGTCCCGTGGTCTCAGTGAGAACCATAATTGACACTGGGCGTTCTCCCGTGTGGCGAACAAATCCACTGCTGCTCTGCCAAACCTGCTCTAAATCCAAGAGATCAGCTCAGGATGGAGACTCCAGTCCCCGTGGCACGGACCGCCCCTGGACATTATGGCCGCCCCTCTATTCAGGACACCGGTGATGTACACTGCGCTGATGGAGAGCAGGTTTTTGTGTGCCCAACACAACAGCTGTCTTGCAATGCATAACAGCTGGGCTGAGCGCACGCCCCACTGCCAGTTTATGTAAGCTGCAGTCACTTTGGTGTCTGTGTGGATCATAACATGTTGATTCCGCAACGCAACAGGGGAGCAAAATGCTGAATCACATTCCAAACTCAGACATTCCAAAATGTTTATATGAGCTGATGTGGCCACAGCACCCCCACCGCTTGAGACAGGCATGTTCCTCCCCAGTCTGACACGGGAGAAAACTGAGACTTGTGACGTAGGTCTGCTGATAGGAACTCCCTCTGACAGAGTGAGAGGGTTTCCCCAGTGATTCAGGTCAGTTCCCACGGAGGGGGGCACAGAGATCATCCGCCTCTTCTGACGTACCAGATCTATGCGCAGGCGAGCAAACCATCTCTGAAGGTGTCTCATGTGGAGTAAGCCCAGCGGAACCACAGCGTGAGCTGACGACATTGTTCCCAAAAGTTTCATGATAGAGACAGCCGTTACTACTTTGCTGGGTTTTACGCGGCAGAGCTGGTCCTTTAGTGCTTCGACTGTTGGCTGTGATAAGCGGGCTCTCATAGTGACTGAGTTTAGCTCCACTCCCAGATAAACGATCATCTGGGCTGGGAGAACCTAACTCTTCTCCCAGTTTATGGCGAAACCCATGTTTAACAGGTGTGACGTCAGCGCTTTGGTTTGTGCAGCTGCTTCCTGCCTAGATCGAGTTAGCAGCAGCAGATTGTCCAGGTAGAAAAGAATTCTCATTCTTGCTCTGTATAGCAGCTGCAGAGCCGTCTCGACGCATTTCGAAAACGTGTGTGGGGCGAGGGAATAGCCGAACGTGAACCTGTTGTACTGGTACTGGGTCCCTTGGAAGGAGAAACGCAGGAACTTTCTGTGTTTTGGAATGATTGGTATGTGAAAATAGGCATCTTTTAGATCCATGGAGGTAAACCAATCATTCAGGTGAATGTTGTCCAACAGCTGTCTGGTTGTCAGCATGTGGAACTGTCTCTCAATGATCGAATTGTTGAATATGGATAGGTCCAAAATGGGTCTCATCCCTCCGGTCCTCTTCGGAACCAGGAAGTAATGTGAGTAAAACCCTGTGTTTTCCTCTCCATTGGGAACCTTGGAAATTATATTTTTTAATCAATAATTCCTGAACTTCTGAGTGGAGTGACGAGATCTGTTCTAGAGATGATATAATCCCTCTGAACGATGGGGTTGAGCTTCGAACTGCAGCGTGTAACCTCTGCTGATAAGACGGCTCATCCATCTGTCCAGGGAACACACTCTGTGTAACGCTCTGGGAGCGGGCATGCGTTTTTGTGTTGTGTCAGGTCCTTTACGGACGTTAACCAAGCTAGGGCCTCCACCACCGTCATATGCTCTGAAGATGCTCTTCGAGCGACCCATGGGGAGGCCTTGCCGACTGTGGGCTCACATCAGAGTTGATGTGAGCTGACGCGCACTGAGGAGAGGCATGAGCGCCTTTAGAAATGCGACGCCGTTTGGGTGGAGATTTCAGTTGCCGTGGGGAAATGTGTTTGTTCCCGCTGCGGTCAGAAAAATCAGAACACAACCTGGGCTGAGAGCGAGGTTTTTTTCTGGGCTCGATCTGCTGTGAAGAATCATTTCTAGCTGCTGTGTCAAGCGAGCATTTTGTGTGGTTTCTGGAGCTGCGGTGACTTTTAAAAACCTGTTTTGAGGTTACCGTCTCATTTTGTGTGGAGGATGTGTGACGAGAAGCCGCTGTGAGATCATTCGATCTGACAGTCAGGCTGGAATCAGAAGACACTTTATTCTCTGAATGATGTTTTCATTTTATTTTAAAACTCATATCATCATTAGGCATTGTAGTGAACCTGATCTGACCCTGATGACCTCAAATCTATCAGATGGACAGAGACTGTTATTTTCATTGATCTGAAAACAGTCTGAGCCATCTGGTGACTTTCTTTCTTGAATTAATCAAGCAGAAAAGACAATTCTTTATAATCATTACTGTCTTACAAATGTTTGATAATCAAATTGTGTTAGTTTCACTCAATGCTTACAGGTTGAAAAGAACTACTCATTTTTATTTTACATAAACAGTAAGTAATGATTTTTATTCCTCATTCAAAGAAGAAATCAGGTTAATATGCATTTCTTGATTTTCTGTCTGAAATGAGCCAAGTCGTAAGTATGTGAAAGTTGAAGCTTCGGTCAACTAAATGTTTACTGAAAAAGGGATGTCATGTTTTACTATTTGGAAAGATACAACAGAGTGAGGCTCCAAAAAGTCTGGTATTCTGCAATAATCTTTTCTGTATGTTGAAAACAAATTCATTCCCTGACCTCGACTTTTGATAATACCTTACGTCAAAAAACACACCTCTTTCTGGTACATCCACGAATCAGAAAGCTCTAAATTGAACCGGAAGTCGACCCATTTAAAATGTGGCAACTTTCCAGTTCAGGTTAGAATTTGTTAGAATTCAGGAGAATTCATGAGAGAGTCTGGAGTCTGATAGTTCCAGAGGCTGAGGAGTTCTGAAGAATGGAAAGGAGTCTGAATTCTTGGGTGCAAACGCATTCAAGATGATCCAGAGACGTTTTGGGATTATAATTTCTGTTTGAAAACCACGTACGACTCTCTGAGGGTTTGGTAGTCCTCAACGGAGACGCTGGAAAAAGTCTGGAGGATTCTCTATCGAGCTGACCTACGTCAATCAGGTAACGGTCTCCTCTTCGACTAAAGTGTACCGGAGGCAAGCTGAGATCTCATGGAGCGTGCAACTTCTGGTCAACAGATTAATTCCCTCACATATCTCTCTGTAAGATAACTCCATTTCATCTTAAAACTCTCCTCTTTCTCATAAAATCAGTACAGATATTTTAGAAATATCTGAAGCAAAGTCCTCGTTCACCGCCGAGTGATCGATGCTCATTTTCAGTGAAATCACTGTTATTGCTACCTTTATTGTTCACTATTCCACCAAATTAATATAAACAGTGGCTGTAAAACGCTTTATTCTGTTTATACTACATTTGGTGGCCCGTCTACGTGCTCATAAATGACTGTGAATTCGTGTAAACATTGATTTTTACATGTTGGCATGAAAAATAATAGATTGTTTGCACTCGACACGCAGCTGAAGCTGCGCTTGAAGAAAAATAGCAGAGCGCAGCGTGTTGGGCTGTGATGCTCAGGAAGCTCACAGAAATACTGCAGCTAGTGATGTTTTGAAAGCTGAAATTGTGTCATTGAGTCTTTATGAAAGCTGAATTTGTACGACTGCTATGTGTAGCTAAGCTTATGAGCTGTGGAAAACGTTGATTCTGTTTAAGAGTACGGAGGTTCTGCTGAAAGACCAGGACTGTGGTCCGGTTCTGTTGAGCTTGAACGAGTATTTTGAATAGATGGATAAACGTTTTAAAAGCTGAGCGCCGTCTCAGAACACAGTTAAGAGTTAATCGTTACAATTTTTAACAGAAAAAGTGCATTTTGACAGTTTAAGAGACGAAAAGCTGACAAACTATTTTCAGGCTGAACCTAGCATGCTGGTTGCTTTAACGCTGCGTCATTGGTTGAAAAAGACCGTGTGTAACGTTCTCATTGGATGAGGGACGTGTCAATCACGCCACCCGGAAATGAAATTCGTTTTCATAGGGAAATAAAATCTGCTTTTTAAAGCTGAAAAGCGCCTTTAAAAGTGATCTTGATACGCTGGCTAAGTGCTTCGAAGCATATTCGCTGAAATTTTGCCACGTTAGAGTCTAAAATTCGTCATTAAATGATGTTTTTAAACAACGCTAGCGATGCTAATTTTAAGCTAACAGCTAACGACTGGATGAATGACGTGCCACGTCACTCCCCCATGTCGGAAAGGAGCCTTCACTACGCTTAAAATCACTAAATAAAGCTGCAAATGTCCCATAAAACTCGTGTTCATGCATAAGAAGTCGTGCTTGTTGAAATTACGCCATGTTTACGCTTAAATTCGTTCAGAAATGTTGATTTTAACCGAGTTTAGCCGAAGCTAACTTTAAGCTAAGCGGCTAACAACAGGATGTCAACCGAACGTCACAGGAAGTCGTCATAGACTCCTGCTGAAAAAAGCTAAACACTACCCCCTCCTGGAGAAACTTAGATCGCAGTTTCACTTCAGTTTTAGGTAAAGAGTGAAATTAAACGTTCTTTTTATTTTTCTGTAAGGCAATTTTGAGTTAAAAACTTCCTCAAAGCTGAATAAACACTGTTATCTTGCATTTTAAAAGTATAAAGGTATTTATGCAAAGAGCATTTACCAAAAAGATTTTATTCACTGATAATTCCTTAAGAAAGGTACAAAATAAAATTAGAAACTTTTTAAAAAAAGATACAGTTACAAATATTCACAGAGTTGAAAAGTTTACTCATTTTGCTTGAAAGATAATACACGTTTAATTACAAAATCACTAAATAAGAGTAAACTTATCAGGAAAAAAAGATTTTTCTGTTTAAGTTGCCACCTAAACAAATACATCTTCCTATTTAATTTTAAATAGAGGATGAGACAGGAGGACAGGAATAACAGTTTTTCTGAGGAAGGACTGATTAATCCTGATACATCATCAACTTTTCTTTCTCTTTTCACAACTTAGTTATATGAGTAACTGTTAAAATAGCAAATTTCTGGAACAGAACGGTTTAAAAAACGCTTTAAACTGATTTGCTTTGAGACTTTAAGAAAATTTGCAGGTTTATAAAACATTCAGTGCTTTAGAGTAAAATACACAAAAACAGCTTGGTACTCTAGTATCTGTTGGAAAATAAGCACAAAAAGTAACACTGCCAGAAGAGCATTTACTTAAATATTCATGAATTGGGGTAAAACCTGAGAAAGGTACCCACATTTGAATAAGTTGACTTATAACAGTACTTCTGTGTAAACCCAAAAAGCTAATAAGTGTGAAAACTCATTGACTTGAATACAAATATTTACCTGTAAAATATCTAAAGCTTGCAACTGTTTTAAACAGATTAAGTGCTACACAGTGAAAAACATGACAAGTGTGTTAGGGAAAGATTTTGATGCCTATGGGATAAGGGACTGTTTAAAGAACGCGTTGAAGCTTCTGACAACGTCCTTATATCCATATGATAAACAGGCAGAGCGCATGAACCCAAAAGAGTTAGTGGACAATCTGAAGGAAGTTGCAGAAAGTGTGACCTCTACAGAAATTACAATGCCAAACTATGAAAAGCTGGCTAAAATTGCAATTTTGCTGAAAGAATCATTCTATACGGTTGTTGAGAAAGCTGATTACCTTGCAATAAGGTTAAACAGTGAAAAAGAGGTGGTTCAGAGAATTGAAGAACACTTCCTTCAATTTAAAAGTGAACACGAAATCCTCACAAGAAAACATTCTGAACAGATGTTTCAATCACAGCAAAATGCAAATGCAGAAATTGATTCGCTGAATAGCAAAATAGATGTGCTTAACAAAAAGCTGGAAGAACTCAGAATAGATAAACAAAATCTACAAGAGCTACATATGCGTTTAAAAGATGACTATCATACATCACAGGAACGCTTAAAAACATGTGAAGAAAAACTAAGAGCAGCAACAAACAAGATTTCTGACGTGGGGCGAGTTTGTCTGGAACTCAGAGAAGACCGTGGACAGAGTCCAGGTCACCCACAAACACCTCAGAAAGACGTTGTTGCACTTCCTGCTCTTAATCCACCCTCACATAAAGTGGTAGGAACAGACCTGAACAGGTCTCCTCCACAAAACATGCAACAGAGTGCATGGAAACTGTCTCCTTCAATGGATGATTTGCAAAAAATCTCAAAATATGTACAATGTTTTGTACCTGGACAAAAAAGCTCATCTGGAACAAAAGCGTACCTCAGAGAACTGGAGTTCAGATTGAGATCTTATCCTAATGCTATGGTAGAGGATAAGATCAGTCTGATACGGCTCACTTCGGACAGAGAGGTGTTCACCTTCATCGAGCGTCTACCTGATGCAACGAGAAAGGATTACAAACTTCTGTGTGAAGCTCTGATTAAAGAGTACGACCCCTGCACAGGACCTGCTGGTTTCCCAGCCGCAGACAAGGTCACGCAGGGTAAAGATGAACATCCAAGAGTTTATTACAAAAGAATCTTCCAAGCTTATTTTGGTTACAGAAATGAAACCGGAATGGAGGAAGAAGAAAATTTTAAATTTGTTTTCAGCAAAAATCTCCACACTGACATACGCATGTCAGTACGAATTATGGCAAATCTCAGAGAAAAATCCATAAATGAGATTAAACAGTGTGCAGTGAATGTGTTTGAGGCACGTTCTCATGCTAAGACGCCCATAGAGGTGTTTCCTGGTGTAAAGGTTAAACCCCACTCCCTAGAAATGGAAGGAAGGTGCGCAACACCTCCTCCTAAGACAGGCGAGAAAAGGCAGTATTTTCAAACTAACAAACCGCATAATGAAGGTGCGCGCTGGAACAAAAAGGCTCCTCTTTCAGAGGATGAACGTGATTATCGTACATGGGACATGCGCAGGACGCAAGAATATGGGAACCGAGAGGACCCATATTATCATGGGAAATCCGAAGAGGAACCCCCAAAAGACGTACCTAGCCGCCTCCCACCTCGGACGAAACG
>NC_056507.1:41285306-41307030 GCF_014905685.2 Nematolebias whitei
CTGCCCACAGCCATCAGCATCTAGAACAACTCTTTAATGAAACCAGGTTGATGAATTATAACATTTAATTTCCCTCTGGGATTAATAGTCTTTTTGTAATTTGATTTGTATATATGTATACAATGTATGTATATTTATATATATATATATTACGTACATTACATAATAACCTACATTTGATTTGATATTTAACCACTCTTTCAGAGCTTATGCTTACCACGCAGCTCTTTAAATTAAGCTGTCGCAAATTATCTTCATGATTGAAATGCTGTTAAGCAATATTAAGTTAGTGCTCCTTTGTACCACAGTGAAAGTCGTGGAGAGAATTTTTGACCTTGGGAGAAAAAGATGCAGAAGTTGCAGGATCCACAAGATGGACATCATGGCCGAGGTGTTTGACATGCAATGACTGAAAACCTCCTGAATGAGGATGATTGTAAACGTAGATTACACAAGTCCTACACCTTTTTAACTCCACTGCAATGTTCATTTACAACACATGGACATTCTGTATTATGGTTACGTTTTTCAGTACTCATTACAGATAAAACCAAAAAAAATACATAAATAAAAATACTGGACTTTATTTGTAACTGAAGATGTATCACTTTTCATCCGAGGCTCTTTCTCAATTTAATGAAACGAGGAGTGTGATTCAAGTTATAAAGCTGTGGTGTGCCGTAAGCTTGTATTATGGAGACTGACACATGCAGATCAATCTCTAGCAAGCTTACAGAACACCACAGCTTTATAACTTTAATCCCATATTCCTTTTTTCATTGAATTGTGAGTGCTCTTCGGATGATTAGCGAAACGTCTTCAGTTTTAAAAAAAGTCCTGTGGTTTTGTTTTTCTCTGTTTTGGGGGGGATTTGCCGTGTCAAGGATAACAGAATCTTCACCAGCATTGTTACAGTAAAAAACAATTACTTCACTTATCCTACACTATTGACGTGAAAAAACACTGTAAGCACTTCACTTTTGATGATCAGATGGAAGCTCAAGACTTGAAAATGTTTCTTTTATTAGAAATAAAGACCTGTACAAAAAAAATAATAATTATACACTAATTATATATGCAAACTTAACAAGCTACATGTTTGGCTATTTGTGGGCTTACCTTGCAGGATCTACATTTCTATATATCAACTAAGATCTACTCTAAATATTTTTAAACATGTCTGTTTGCCATGGAACGGGCAATGGATTCCAGCACCCCAAGGAGTGCCTGATTGAAAGCAGCACTCTGTTCAGCCTCCTGCCTTCGCTGTGCTGCTTCCTCTCTCCTTAAGGCCATCTCCTCCCTCCTAATTGCCTTCTCCTGCTTCCTCGCTGCTGCAGCTTGGCGTTGCCTCTCCGCAGCTTCTTCTTGCCTTGCTTTTTTGGCATCCTCACAAATAAAATGGAAGTGTTCCTCTCTCTGCTTCCGGTTCATCTCCTCTTGTTCTGTATGTGCAGAAACAAAGCTCTCTGCTGCACTTGTTGATCTGTGCTTTCTATGGCCTAGGAATAACACACAAGAAAATGGCTGTTAGATGATGAAGTACAGGTAGAGTTTTTAAATAAATTATTTACATTAAAGTTCCTGCTAATTTCAAAAGGTGTTTGTTCACAAGATCAGAAATGATTCTGTTCATAAAGCAGTCTAGTACTTTAATGATAGTAAGCAGGTGGGCATAAATAAACTGCATGTAGTCATTTACAACGGTTGTGCTATTTAGAAAAAGAACAGAGCATCGTTAATCTGAACAAAAATCACTACGCCCTGTATAATTTCAATAATAAACTTCATAAATGAAAGTTTAAGTAATAAATGAATAATTAAATTTAACATTTATACATTACAACTGAATAAACAAGTAGTTTGAATACATGCAAGGTGTTTTACAACAAAAACAAAACAACATTCATATCAACATGATCAATGTGATGTTAAACACGATTGTTGCTTCTTACCTAGTAACGGGTGCTGTTTGGTGCCGCTCTGCTGCGTGTTGCCCGGTGGCGTGGATGTGCCCGGTGGCGTGGATGTACTCGGAGCTGGTGTGGTCGGGAAGGGTCAGAAGCGGGGAGGATTGGACAGTCAAAAGCAGAATCTGGCGAACCTTCATGTTCAGTGGGACTTTCTGCATCAAAATAAGAGTGGAAAAACAGCAACAGAGTACAGTTAGCAATGATGCTAACTAATGACGACGTAACCGTGTCAGCCTCGTTTGTTCAGAGTACTTTCAGAAAACGCAAAGAAACGGTTGCATGAGGAAAGGGAAATATGCTTAAAGTAAATAAAATACACTCACCATCGACTATAGATTCCAGAAGAGCAGTGGCCGTGTCTAGGCCACTCTCCCTCCCTTTGTTGGCTGGGCGTTTGCTGTAAATGGCATCCATTTGTACAAACCACTTCCAGTTTCTTCTGTTTGCTCCACTCCTACCGTTGTGGTCCTTAATCGTTTTGTAATCGCTTTTTAGTTTTTTAAGCTTTCCTCTGCTTTGGTGTGCGATGGAAGCCCTGCACCGCCATCTGCGCAGACACCTCTTGAAAAATCTTTTCATTTCGTTTCGTTCCATCTAGCTCGCTCTGCACTTGTTCATCGGCCATCAAACAGAAAAATGCCTGAACTTCAGCATTCGACCGGTTGTGCCATGATTATTTGTTTTACCTTATAAAATATTCCAAAATAAGCTCCTCCGATTTCTTGTTGTCTGTTATGCGGGTGAAAAAGAAAATGGTGGATTGTGATTTCCGGTGGAAGACTGAATCTCCGCCCTCCACCAATGAATACGCCCCCTGACCAATCAGTGACCTACAGTGCGCTGATGTCACATCTAGACCCTACAAGAACCAGACCTGGGACCTCAGAGATTTAGGTCCCAAAAATGGGGTGGGTTCCACCGCTAAAGGCATTGTTGATAAAACACGCAATCGGCCACAACTAGTTACATAGGAGTACCAAAAAGCCCCGTGGATAAGGGGCTTATGTGTCCCTGTGATGGACTGGAGACCTGTCCAGGGTGTCCCCCACCTCTCGCACAGTGACTGCTGGATATGGGCACCAGTGACCCCCGTGACCTGAAAAGGAAGAAGTGAGTAAATGATGATGGATGGATGGATGGATAGAAGGACACTTCCATTAGTTTGTCCTTAAATTTATTGTTGAACTTAAATCCAAAAGCAAAGGTTAATTTTTATTACTTGATTTTTTTAGTTTATTTATTAATATATTTTAGTAGTTTTGAGTTATTTCTGTAAACTTTATGGGTTTTTCTTTATTTAACAAAAGGGTACAAATGTATTTTCATCTGTGGCATAATGCTAATCTTATTTTAAACTGACTCTGCACTGTTCACTCAGATTATAGCAGATTTCTGTTTGCACATACAGCTTGTGACCATTTTAGCTCTGTTTTTACAGAAAACAACAACATTTGTGTTGTAAAACAATTCTTGGTGAGCCATGATACCAACAATATCCATTCGAACAGTTGCCCTTCACCTTGAGCAACGTGCTGGCACGCCCGCTTGTCGTTTATTCCATCAGGCTGACTGGCTTATTGATGGAGAACAAAGCCTCAGTGTGGCTCAGCTTCGGTCGTGGTAACATGGCTCGTCCCTGGTGACTGATGATGCCACGCTGGCTGCAACCACAGCCTTGCACATGAGGAGGGGGGTGGGTGGCCGTGTGTGTATGTGAGTGTTTAAAGGGTTGGGTGGGCACTTGGTGGTTGTGGCAGCTGGCGGTAAGAAAGCAAAATGGGGGCAGGGGTTCTCTTTTTATAAAGACTTCCCTGTGTGAACCCAAGGTTACACCACACCCTGGATGTACAAGTGTTTTACTACGGACTTATGGATTACTTGAAACACCCACTCTTTTACTTTTTTTTTTTGGGGGGGGGGGGGGGGGGGGGGGGGGGGTTTCAGTAAGTGTTATGCGCTTCTACAAATCACTGCTGCTAAATAATTTTGTTGATGAAATTTAGAGGGGTGTCGTGCTTATTTGATGAACTTGAAGCAGACAGTGGGGTGTGACCAAACTATCCATACCGAGTCTTGAGCCGACTGTTCATGATGTCACACGTGAACCCACAATGAAGAAATATCAGTGTTTGCTTGATCTTATGTGTTGAAATAGCCCCTCGAAGCATAGAGCCTAGGCCTTAGAGAACTAAAAACATCTGCATGTTCGAGCACACAGATGTTTGTGCCACACATTTTGTCTGCAGATGACAACATCGTCGTGTCACACAGTGACAGACTGTTTAAAGGAGCATAAATTAAACAGTCAATAAAATCACAAAGTCTGGGCCACTACACTGGGGGACAGCTTTAGAAGTTGAACATGTCCAGCTGTCTTTAAAGACAAATGGTTCTTCAGGCAACTGCCTGTTCCCCTGACTTCTCCCTTTACCCCCCACCCCCACCCGCTCCTGTGTTTACTTGATTTTACATACTAAACACCATTTTAAGTGCTTCTAGCATTTTATTATAAGGACTGGAGTAGCCATGTGTGGTGACAGATTCCTGGAAATAAACTGGTGGAGTTTGAAGTGTTTATTTAGCAACGGGGTTGAGTTTTTTGGGGGCTTTTGTGTGTAATGGGTGAATAGTTGAGTTTGTTTTTATATTTTCTCATTTGTTCAAACTTTGGCCTCACTCCAGTTTTTCTCAAGTATAATTTGTCATTGAACATTTAACTTGAGTTTTAGGGTGTACGGAAAAAGCATCCACCAATTGTGTTTTCACCTTTTGTGTATTTTAAATGTTTTTGTTTATACTTTGTGCAACATGATGATCTATTACACAAATAGTGCATCTCTGAGTTGATAGAGATGCAGTTTGCAAATTACTGATGTGAACAATGACAGTTTTATGCTTACAGAAGATAACATCTACAATAACTAAGTATGGAAGATTTTTAATTTCTCAAATAAGATGTTCTTTTTATTCTTTGTGAATGACCGTAGTTACGGGGTTTTTGTACAATTTTTCAATGGTTTGATGTAAGACAATTTCAAGACATTTTTAATCAGTGATTTTGTTTAGGCGTGTGCACCAAAACAACAATTGTTAACATTGTTTTTTAAAACTTCCTGGTCATGTTAGGAACAGATTGTTTGGTAAAATGTAGAGCCTGTGGAAAGTTTGCACATTCCATTTTTTTTTTATTTTATTTGTCTTTTTGGTATAACATTCCTGGTGCACACATCTGTGCAATAAAAAATAATCAAATGTGCCTCCAACACTGCATCAAAGCCTTGCACTTGCCTCAACGTGCTCTCAGCTAATTCAGTTTTAAGCCATTTTAAATCTTCTTACAACATGAAAAGACCATCACTCTGTCCAATGTCATGCTTGTTCATACACTAAAATATAGGCACGTGCACTTTTGAACACAGGCCACAGTCATGTCTAAACAAAATCATCAGTAGATCATATAAACTCCCTAAAGTTTCATGAAAAAATGTGCTGTTTGAACAACAAAGAGAAATAAAAAGACGCAAGGTAAAGAGAAGGAGTGGGCAAAAGGGATTGTATGCCCCCATAAAAGTAGACCTCAGAAACAAAAGCAGGCATTGAGCATGCAACCACTTAAAAGAGAGATTAGGCAGCACATGCCCCCCCCCCCCCCCCCCCCCCCCCCCCCCCAATACATCCCTTCCACTACCACCACTGTAGGAAAATAGCTTTGGTTGCAGTTTAGCGGCACGTGGCACAGCCCTTGATGCTTACCATGTGCGTCAGGTGCTCTAATTCAGTTTCCTGTTCTTTAAAACATAACCACCAATTCCCTTTTTCACTCCCTCCTTCTTTCACCCCTGAAGCACTTATATCACGCTACTGCCATCAACTTTACCCTCTGTCTTTTTACGCCGTTTGTACTTCTGTCTACTTAATTACTTTTCCTGTTTTACAAACACAAAAAGTATAGCTGCCAAGGCTAAAGTAAATCCATTCTATTTGGCAGCAAGCTGGCTTGTGGTCAGTGTGAGCTAAACTTGCTCTGTTTTGCAGTTGGCACCAGTGGAGTACTCTGGTTGTTCTTTGGGTTGGTGAATTTGAGTACAACTGGCATGTCGGTTTAGGATTTATTCATAAGGTCTGTCATTTTTACTTTTTGTCTTCCTCATTTTCACTCTTCTTGCAAAGAAATCTTTGAGGTCACCTCACTTTTTTGACACTGTTGTACGTCAAAGAATAGCTCTGCACTGCACTTAAAAAGTTAATCGAGGTCTTCAGCATTTGTGAGGTTACTGATAACAGATTCAAGGACTCACTGAGGATATTTTTCTAATGAATCGCAGCCATGTACCAAACATTTTCACAAACTGACTTCCTGAACTGATTTCTTTATGTAAATTGACAGTCAGACTTTTAGAAACCAAGGAGGTTTAAGGGTTTAAGATCATCAAAGTGTTCAATTGTAGAAAATCTTGGAATTTTATATTATGGTGACAGAAAAATCTTGAACTGAAACACGTTAAAAAAACAGGCACACCACAAGCACACCCAGGTTTATTATATCTGATCTAATACAAATGACTATGCAGATATAGCAGCAAACAAACTGGCCTTTCTGGAGAGCCAACAATAGACTAGCTGTACATAAAAGTCACAATTTCATTAGTACACAGAGATACATGAATAGGTAACAGAGCTGAAATTTAAAAAAATGAAGTGAGATGTGAAGGTAAAACAGGAAATAGGTCAAATCTCAAATTGTTTTTGCTGCCGTGTGAGTGTGTTAGCTCATATTCTAGGCAATTTCATTTCTGAGGACAGGGAAGGAAGACTGTGTTCAGTTCTGGGCCTGAACTGTGATTTTAAAATGGGATAGCATGTCATTACTGGTTGGTTTGTGTTAATGTGCGTAAGGACCTTTGCATAAGGCTTTGCAATTTTTCATGTGTGTGTTCTAAATGTGTCAAGTGAGTTTTTGTATGTGGAAATGCTTGAAAGTAAAATATCTGGTTAAATAATTAGTTAAGTTAGATTAATTCAAATGTTTGAAAGGCTTAATTTCAAAAGATTGTAAAATGTATCTTAAGAAGATATGAGGCTATGTCCTTGATGATGTATAGTAAGGAGTACCAAAGTAGTAAGCAGTGTTGGGCAACTTTAATGAGCCATTCAATATCATGCAACCAGAGTTAGAGCTTGATTTGCATCACTAATACTAACCTGAAAGTCTGACTTATCATTGGTGTTTGTCTCAGTAAGGCCTTTCCTTTGTCAGTGTTTGTCATGGTTTCTTTTAAAACCATTATGAACAGATTTTTTTTAAGAACAGCTAAGGTATGAAAAGTTTTCTATATGTCTGGCATTGGATCTTGTCCTACTCTTTACAGATGGTGTAATGTTATTGTTTCATTGAGCATGGACCTCTGATTTGGCATGTCCAAACCAGTATGTCCTGAGGCTTTTTTCTTAGAGGAAAAAAAAGTAGACTATCACCTCTGGATTAAGAGTAAATTTCTAGCATTTTTAGAGAACAACTCTGCAATATGATAGCACAGACAACAAACATTTTAAACTGCTGCTTGTTATTCACAAAAATCTCAATTGACACAGCAATGCCCCCAGCAATGTAAGCCTACACAATGAAACTTGAATTGCAGGAAGTGAATAGGAGGTTTTGGGGAATAACTCAAGAGTAGTGATGTGTAAATCCCACAGTTGTCTGTGCACACAGACAGTCTGTCATCACACTATTGAGTCATAATACTCCTGTTACTTATAACTGACAGAACTCAGAAGTGGGCTCTGTAACTATCTCCCTTGATTACGCAAAAGTATAATAGCAGTGGGTTGACTTGAACCCTCCAAACCACCTCAGTCATTACATAAATCACATCAACATAGAAAGAAGATTGGAATAAGGTGTCTGAAGCCCATCTTGGAAGTGTTCTGTGAGAAGGGTATTGCCTTGAGTAGAGGGAATTAGGCTTCTTCATGTCAAACTGACAGAGATATGAGCAGTGACTTCATTGATGTATAACACCAAAAATGCTGTTTTACAGTCACGCACCCATGGTCATGGGTGTGGCGTAGTAGTCAAAATAGCAAGACAAGAGGATGAGAATCAATCTTCTGAAGAGTAGCTGGACTTATCTTGAATGGACAGAGTTTTTAGAAGCTCAGATATTGAGAAGTTCATGGTAGAGTCAATCCTCTGCATTGTTAAAATAAAATGGCGTATTAGATAAAGGTGCCTCTCAGATGTCTTTCTATCAAGGGCATCAGAAGCATCCGTAATGTGGGGGGACACAATGATGTGTGTAGGTGTGTGTGTGCATGCATGTGTGCACGCGTAAAAAAAAGGTGTTCACTAGTGAACAAAAAAGCAACATTTCACATAGATTTCCTTTAATTCCATACATTTAAAACATGTTTCTCACCAAGTTTGTGTAAATTCAGCTGTGAGTTTAAAGTAATTTTAACTTTAATACACTTTAATACAGAGCATCAGGTCGGCACTATTTGTGTTTATTGTGAAATAAAAAAAACATGACCACTAGACATTTTTACTTGTGTTCAACACTACTCATCTAAATGATGTTTCTCATGAAGCTTGAGGACAATAAGGTGTGGGGTTTTAAAGACATTTCAACTTTAATGCACCTGAACACACAACGTCTCTTACACCTGCAGTGTCTTACAGCATCACAGTTACTGCTAAGCTAAGATGCTACAGATGTAGCGCTCCACTTCTCTCCTCCTAACCATGTAAATATGTTTATGATCAACCCCCACCCCCACCCCACCCCAAAAAAAATACCTGGCTAAACTGGCGAGCGATCAACACAGAGGTGTCTATCCTCCACCTGTGCGCGTTTTCTGCTGAGGCAGGAGGAGACGCACAGAAACACTGCAGGTGTTACACCATATTCTCTGACCACCGTCTATTGTGACCGTGGCAACAGGCTGCTGTGTTTAGAGTTGGAAGTAACCAGGAAAACCTGGAGTGGAGTTTTAGTGGTTTGAGTATTCTCCTATTAATCAAGTGGAATGGATTTGTTCACGAAGAAAGAAACTATGCCGCCTGAACTAATGTTTCATAGTAAAAGTGTGTGTGTGTGTGTGTGTGTGGGGGGGGGGGGGGCTACAAATGAACTTTTTTTAATGTGGGGGGACTTGTCCCCTTCACATATAATGGTTGCGATGCCTATGCTTTCTATGGTATGTGCATGTCAAGGAGGAGGCCTTGGAGCAAATCCAAGCCTCAGTAAAGAGACTCTCAATGCTGCCACCTTACTATTTCTGCTATCAACAATTTTGTTTAAAATAAAAAGTACTTTCTTAAATGTCAAATTCATAAGAGTGAATGTGGATTGGTGGGCGATGCCTTTGGAGTCAGTGAATTCAATTCAATTCAATTCAAAAATACTTTATTAATCCCAAAGGGAAAACCAGACAGAGGAACTTTTCAGGAGCAAAGCTGGACACCGTGGCATCTGTTTTTACAGGAAACACTTAAATACATGGAAACACTTGTCTCTCCGCATTACAGTTTCAGACAGTTCTGACCTGTGGAAAGAAAAGGTGCACACAATGCTTAGCCGTGCAATGTGTGAACACCAAACATGGGATTTTCCTATTGTTTTTCAAATAGTGCCTTGAAGAATGAAAGGTATCTGTGAGATATTCAGCTACTCCAATGCAGCCAAAAGTAAAAACTGTTTTGCGTTTTTTTTTTTGTTTTTTTGTTTTTTTCAAAAATTGCAGAAATAAAGTATTTTAAATTTCATGAATGTCAAAAATAGTTTTATCCCCTATATGAAATAGGGATAGCTTCATATTATATTACATATATTAATTAAAATGAGACTTTCTTAAAGACGTATATTGCTTGCTGCTTTGCACACTAAAGTTTCGCACATTCAACCTGTTAGCCCTTGGTGTTTGTGCTGAGGTTGACTCTCATCTACTACTACACCAAATTTTTTCTCAACATCAAAAAAGTCCATGCTCAATATTCCAGGTATACAATCCAACAATTTTCAGTCAAGTTATCTGGACAGTTTTTTTTTTTTTTTTTGATGAAACGTTTCACCTTCCATCCGGAAGGCTTCATCAGTCAAGGAAACACACAACACAAAACTGATTCTTCCCCCAAACAGCTTACTCCAAAGTGGAACAAACCAATTATGTTGGTGCTAAGATGGTGTCTTTGGCACGCCCCCCTCCTCAGTTGTCAGCACTCTTCCTCGTTCACAGTCATGTCAAACTGGTTCAAAACCAAAAAAGTCCATGCTCAATAATCCAGGTATACAATCCAACAATTTTCAGTCAGGTTATCTGGACAGTTTCTTTCTTTATTTATTTTTTTGCTGAAACGCTTCACTTGACTGAAAATTGTTGGATTGTATACCTGGATTATTGATCATAGACTTTTTTGGTTTTGAACCAGTTTGACATGACTGTCAACGAGGAAGAGGGCCGGCACAAGAGGAGGGGGTGTGCCAAAGACACCATCTTAGCACCAACATAACTGGTTTGTTCCACTTTGGAGTAAGCTGTTTGGGGTAAGAATCAGTTTTGTGTTGTGTGTTTCCTTGACTGATGAAGCCTTCCGGATGGAAGGTGAAATGTTTCAACAAAAAACAAACTGTCCAGATGACCTGACTGAAAATTGTTGGGTTTACCTCAACATCTGTAAACCTGACTGAATTATATCATTTCCTGTATTTGCTGTTATATTTGGTGGCACATCTTGAATTATGTTGACTCCAAAACCTAAACAGATGTAGACATACAACGAACAATTACTTTCTGAGAGTTTTATTACAATCCACCCAGTGTTTTATGAGATACATGTATTTTGCAAGGTAGACAAAAATAGACAAAACAACACACGCATTTACACACAGTCATTTATGAAAGACTGCCATTAATGGCAAGGGATAATGATTAATGTGTTCTGATGACTCAGGCTAATTTAACAAGAAACCTTTTGTTACCATTCATAAGGTTGTACTCAATATACTGTGCTGGGCTGTGCTGGGCAATATACTGGGCTGTGATCAGTCTTACATCGGGGAAACAAAACAGCCACTGGCCAAAAGGATGGCCCAGCACAGAAGATCAACATCATCAGGCCAGGACTCTGCGGTCTACACTCATCTCCAGGCCAGCGGTCACTCTTTCAGGGATGAAGATGTTCACATCCTGGATAGAGAGGAACGATGGTTTGAGAGAGGAGTAAAGGAGGCCATCTTTGTGAAAAGAAATCGTCCATCGTTAAACAGGGGTGGAGGCCTCCGGGTTCAACTGTCCCCCTCTTACAATGCTGTGATTGCTAGTATCACTCAGCCCTCTGTGAACAGTAAACAGCCATCAGTGTGCTAATGATCCATTGTTAGGCTGATGGTCCTTCTTGAGCATGTGATCAACTGGTTTTGGTTGTCAGCAGCAAAACTGGTTGATCCACTCTGAGACGGTGCTATTTAAGAGACTGAGCTGAATACAGCTCCTCAGACTGAGGAAGTCTCTCAGATGAGAGACGAAACTTTTCTACATTTTTTTGTTGATTTGCTTTGTTTTGGTTTTTTTTTGAACGTCCAGAGGACCAGATTTAACTTTTTTAGATACTCAATATACTATTTCTTTTAGGGATCAACTGTATTTGCAATATCCTGATGCATGCTCAATAATCCAGGTAGAAAAATCTAAAAAAGTTAAATCTGGTCCTCTGGACAATTGGACGTTTTGGTTTTTTTTTGAATGTCCAGAGGACCAAATTTAACTTTTTTAGATGTATTTGCAATATTGTAATATGTGTTTACAGTTGAAAAACAATACAACAATGAGTCTGGTGCTAAACAGGTTAAATTGCTATGCCTTTTAAGGACACAGTAGTAGATAAACACATTACATATTAAATCACAGCATGTAAGAATGGCTACATGTACAGTTGTTTCCTACTGTCTGATCTGTATGTCTGTCGTTGCTCCATCTCCATTGTCTCAAGCAGCTGACGGTATTTCAGTGACAGAAATCTGGTTTTGTTTAAAGACCACGACCAAGATGGATGCAGATGCCAAGACATTCCTGAAGCTGGTAGACTTATCCTTTTTGGCTTTTCTGCTCTTCTTGTGTTTTCTCTTTCTATACTCCTTTTCTCTTTTCCTCATTACTTATTCCACATCAAGGTTACAGAGAGGGGGAAAGAGGGATCAGGGAGAGGAGGAAGAAGGAATTCAAATGATGAATTGTTTTGTTTCTTTACCTATGCAATCAGTGTTGCTGTGATAGTTGAGTCAGTAATACAGTCGAGAGAGCATGGTAAGATGTTTATATAAGCATTGCGTTTCTCCCTGAATGAGTTACACTGCCTCACAACACCTAATTACAACTGTCAGGGCTTCCATGTGTATGCCCTGGTTCTACTCCATTCAGTATCACATGCCCTTCTTGCGTGTCATGTCTCCACTTCTCAGTAATCATGCAACGGTAGAATTTGGCACGGCTCAAAGAATGCTGTAATATCTTTCTGGATTTTCTTTCTCCTGGCTTTACAACCCTCCAACAGATGGCAGTATGAATCATTCTATCTCAGAAGGTTATCTTATCAAAACAATGTCTATACTGCTCTACAAGACAGAAATAGCTAATCGGACACCTATATTATTTCTATGTTTAAGCATTTATGTAAAATTTAACATTAAGTTGATTGTCTGTGTTATCTTTTGCAACAAAAAAAAATCAGTTCTATTTCTGGAAACAAATTTAACTTAAAATAAAGGATAGAGAGAAGCAGCTCCAGCAGTTTTTAATAAGATCATCCAGGTTAAATGTAGATGAAAAATGTTGGATTTTATATCTGGATTATTGAGCATGGACTTTGTTGTTCTGTGCAACATAGTTTCACCACAGAAGCCCTTTACACTACAGAATATTTAGATATTAGTTTACAGTATAGATTAAAATTGACCTGATGACTTTAAATTTGGTATGTCACATTAGGTATTTCTGGCACAACACTAAACTGACTCAAAGCATACCTTGTAGACAGGAGCTTCTTTGTGTCAATGAGTCATTACCAATCTGAGCTGAACAAAGTTACATAGGGAGTTCCCCAAGGTTTAATGCTAGGGCCTCTCCTGTTTAACATCTATATGCTCCCTCTAGCTAAAAATTTTAAGACTCCAGTATACTCGGGCGTACTTCAGTCCACGGAGATCCACGCGTACTGGATTAGACTTGAAGCAGACACCCGCAGGGCATGTCTGTGCAAAGATCAATTTTTACGACAGCGTACACATACTCGGTGTCACACAATAAACTGCCCGGGGACAAACTGTTTTGTATGCGACACCAATGTATTAAATTTCCCTTCTTCGTCCCTGGTCTGGTTTAATGGCCTTTTCTTTTGTTTTGTTTTTTCCAAAAGGCAAACGATTTATTCCTCCTCCTCCGTTGATGCCATGACTGAAATTGTGTGAAATGAAGGAATTGGTCACGAACAAATTAAAATCAGGTCCAGCGTGGCTGCGGGAGGGTCTGGAGATTTCCTGGTGGGCTGGTCTCATGTGTGGGTTGCAGGGCCAGCGCTTCATGTTTTTTTTTTTGTTTGTTTGTTTGTTTTTTAAAGAATTTTTATTAACAACATATAAACACAACATCATTGCAGCTGGGGCTGCCAGCTCTCGTTTTTTGTTGTTGTTTTTTTTTACGACCTGTCAATCAATCCAGTAGGCGTGTCAGCAAATGACCATTTGACAAACTGAATTTGTCCCGAAGGTAAATGCCCCTTGCTTGCGGAGCTAGACTGCAGCTGCTCAAGGTGGACACTCGAGTATGAAGTCTCAACCCTCTGCGGACAGTGCACACAGTTTCCGCACGGACTGAGGTCTGCCCGACTCTGTGTGAGCCTTTAGAAAATAGCAAGATGAAGTATCAGAACTATGCAGATGACACACAGATCTTTATTTATTGTAAATTTATTCATTTCATATAAAAAACAATGACAATTTTTAGAAAGAAAAAAAATTAAACAAAAAACATAAAATGAAAGGAAGCAGAAGAAGAAAACATTTCTTATTATATCTGCTCCCATTTAAACAATCAAATTCAAACAATCAATTTCAGATCTACATCACTCTCTCACCTGGTTACAGTCAAATACAATTATTGAACATGTCAACCACTGGATGTGCCAGAACTTGCAGCTTAACAAAGATAAAATTGAAGTAGCAGTTTTTAGAGCTACAAAGAAAAAACTAAAAGGGAACACCTGCAGTCAGTGATGCTAAAAGATCTGATAAAGCTAAAACCTTGGTGTGATCATGGAATCTGACCTGAGTCTGAACATTAGGGCCTTTACAAAAACTGCCTTCTACCACCTGAAGAATATGAGAAATATTAAAGGACTGATGTCTCAGCGAGAAAAGACAAATCATCCATGCATTTATCTTTAGCTTACTTGAATACTGTAACAGATTATCTGTCTACTAGACTTCCTAAAAATTCATTAGCTAACTGCAGCTGAGCCAGAACACTGCTGCTTAAGGTTGTTTTCACACCTGATAGTCCGGTAGACTCGGTTCAGTTGGGGACCAATATTCATGACATTTTGTTTACATTTGAGCTGGTGCGTTTGCATTCACACTGCACTGTGCAGTCGAGCCAACCCAGTGTTGCCAGGTGAGAAATGTAGGATTATCGTACTAGAGACATACAATTATCATATTTTGAGGGAAATTATCATGCACCCGTCATAACCAAAATAACAAATCTATTGATGCACTATAGTAGTGATGGGTCTGCTTCCAGACCGGCTCTGCTTCTTCTTCTTTTCTTTTTTTCTTTTCCTCACTCATGGGGCGGGTGCAGCGGACTATTCATCCAATCATGGCCGTTGTTCTGAGGCAAACGCAAACACGTCACTCGTAGGTCACATTTAGAAAAGCACGATTGGCTGGAATTTCCAGCCAATCGCACATCTGTTTGTGGACACAGATGCCTTCAGGGTTCACAAAAAACTCCGACAGACAGTTGCGACAGGCTGATGAAAACCGATTACAACCACACATTCACGGAATGATCAAATGATCGTATATTTGGCCTTTTTTGGGATTATTGATCGTACATCATACAGAGGGCAAAATTGTCGTACAAATACGATAATTATCGTACAACTGGCAACACTGAGCCAACCTGTTGAACCAACCTATTCCCCCCCCTCGCCTGTGACACTGCACCAAGAACTACTGAAAGAAACAACACCAAAACCTCTGAAGACACGTCTTCTTCTTCTGGAAATAAAAATAAAATGGAGTGGCATCAAGTTTTTTGCAGTTTTAGGAGTTATATTTTGTCATTTGTAGCATGTCATGTTGTATGAAGATATCAAACAATAAGTTGATAACAAAACAATACAGAACATTTTACACCATTTCAGAGTCAAAATATTGCATTTTGTTTTTTGAGGTCAAAGAAGGAGAAGCAGCATATTTGCTGAAGACCTGGACCAAAGACGTGATTCGAGCTCACTCAAATTGAAACTGATGGAATGACTGAGGAAGTCTTTCGGATGAAAGACGAAACGTTTCTACATTTTTTTGTTGATTGGCTTTGTTTTGTTTTTTGAATGTCCAGAGGACCAGATTTAACTTTTTTTAGATTTTTCTACCTGGATTATTGAGCATGCATCAGGATATATGAAAAAGGGCACTCAGCAGTAAAACTACCAGAAGGCTACATGATGATTCTTAGTCCACATTGTGTAAAGAGAGGAAGTAATCAATGGAGGCCAGGGTTAATGTATAACTGTACTCAATCCTATTGGTCATCCAATTAAAGCACCATCAATGAGCCTTTGTATAGAACCTTATCCACAACTGATTAAAGTAAGACTTTACAAACAGTCAGGACTGAAGAATTCTTTTGGATAAAAGATGAAACGTTTCAAACGTCTATATCACAATGGCTGTGTTTACCCAGAGTGAACAGGCTGAGGACAGTAGACTCAAACTCTTTCATAATAATTTTTTTTTTTTTTTACAGTGCGTTAATAAATACAGTAGTCCCTCGTTTATAGCGGGGGATCCATACACTGAAGCACCACGATAAGTGAAAAAACGCGAAGTTGAGATGCAATAGTCCAAGTTCAAGTTCAAATACAAACTGGATTCCAAAAAAGTTGGGGCACTAAACAAATTGTGAATAAAAACTGAATGCAAATGATGTGGAGATGGCAAATGTCAATATTTTATTCTTAATATAACATAGATGACAGATCAAAAGTTTAATCTGAGAAAATGTAACATTTTAAAGGAAAAATATGTTGATTCAAAATTTCACAGTGTTAACAAATCCCAAAAAAGTTGGGACAAGTAGCAATAAGTGGCTGGCAAAAGGAAATTGAGCATATAACGAACAGCTGGAAGACCAATTAACACTAATTAGGTCAATTGACAACATGATTGGGTATAAAAAGAGCTTCTCAGAGTGTCAGTGTCTCTCAGAAGCCAAGATGGTAAGAGGATCACCAATTCCACCATTGTTGCGCAGAAAGATAGTGCAACAATACCAGAATGGTGTTACCCACCATAAAATAGCAAAGACTTTTTTTAAGTTGTCATCATCAACCATGCATAACATCATCAAAAGATTCAGAGAATCTGGAACAATCGCTGTGCATAAGGGTCAAGGCCGTAAAACTCTACTGGATGCTCGTGATTTCCGGGCCCTTAAACGTCACTGCACCTCAAACAGGAATGTCACTGTCAAGGAAATAACAGAATGGGCGCAGGAATACTTCCAGAAAGCATTGTCAGTTAACACAATCCACCGTGCCATCCGCCGTTGCCAGCTGAAACTCTACAGTGCAAAGAGGAAGCCATTTCTAAGCAAGCTCCACAAGCTCAGACATTTGCACTGGGCCAAGGGTAATTTAAAATGGAGTGTGGCAAAATGGAAGACTGTTCTGTGGTCAGATGAGTCACGATTTGAAGTTCTTTATGGAACACTGAGACGCCATGTCATCCGGACCAGAGAGGACAAGGATAGCCCAAGTTGTTATCAACGCTCCGTTCAGAAGCCTGCATCACTGATGGTATGGGGTTGCATGAGCGCTTGGGGCATGGGCAGCTTGCATGTCTGTCCCCAGACATCTGTTGAGTGTTGTAAGAATATGGGGGGATGCCACACAGTGGTAAAAATGGACTTGTCCCAACTTTTTTGGCATTTGTTGACGCCATGAAATTTGGAAACAACAGATTTTTCCCTTTAAAATGATACATTCTCTCAGTTTAAACTTTTGATCTGTGATTTGTGTTCTATTCTGAAAAAAATATTAGATGTTGGCACCTCCACATCATTGCATTCAGTTTTTATTCACAATTTGTTTAGTGTCCCAACTTTTTTGGATTCCAGTTTGTACATTAAACTTTATTTTAAGTCTTTAGACACCCTTCACACTCTCTTGCAATGTTCTAAACTCTTAAACCTACATCATTTTAACAACGTTACTAAATTTTGCTTTCTAGCTCTGCAGAACAGCAACAGCTCTGGTTCTTTTTCAACTCTGTTCTATTCCGGCTCGGTTCATTTCTGCAGACCCATCCTGCAGCAATGAAGCCCACAACCAGTCCTCTAAATTTTTAAACCTACTAATTTTAACAACATACAGTACTTATATGTAAATTAGCTACAAAATCTTACTTACCAGGCTCTGCAGAACAGGAGCAGCTCAGTTCTGGTCCGACCCGATAGATGAAAAAAGTCCCGGTGCTGCAAGAATGAATCCCACCGCTCCATCCAGCTTGATGTGTGCGTACTGCTGCTCAGGATTTAATTCACCACCTCTGGCCCAGACTGGGCCAGCAACGCGCAACCAGAACCAGGCTGAACCTCGCAGCCGTCTATCACCTGCAGCTCCCAGGATCTGGGTCACGCTGAATCCAGATCAGCTGCAGCCCAGCTACTCA
Source organism: Nematolebias whitei (assembly GCF_014905685.2). Classification (NCBI taxonomy): domain Eukaryota; kingdom Metazoa; phylum Chordata; class Actinopteri; order Cyprinodontiformes; family Rivulidae; genus Nematolebias; species Nematolebias whitei. Next base: position 41,303,233 of record NC_056507.1, read on the forward strand.
GCAGTGAAGATACAACTTACCATACCATCCATCCATTTTCTTTACCCGTTTATTCCATGTGGCCATCAGGCCGGCGCGGTGGTGGATTATTAACAATATTCAAATCAACTTTTGACTGTAAACAACTGCCTATCCCAGTTTCCCGCGCCAGCTTTGAGCTGAGCGTCTTTGAACTCGGACATTCACCTGCGACGTTATTTGCACTCGTCTACCGCCCACCTCGGTCTAAGGATTTCATAAATGAGTTTTCTGACTTCTTTGCTGAAATCACACCAAATTATGAGCATCTTTTCATTATTGGGGACTTTAATTTGCTCGTGTGCTGTCCCGAGAAGCCCTTGGTTAAGGACTTTTTAGATTTATTGGACTCATTTAATTTAACTCAGCATGTAAACGGTCCCACCCAAGAGCGTGGACATACACTGGACCTTGTTTTAACCCATGATATGACTGTTAATGACCCCAGCAACCACAATGCAGAGCCTCCAGGAAGCTGCAGTGACGAGCCCACAGGTCCGGCCGGCAACCCATGCCCCCCCAAGTAGATACGGCCATGGACACCGAGCCCCAAGCCCCGAGGCCATACCACCCCCCAGCAGAGCCCCGACAGAGCCAGGGCACCCAGGCCCCGCCAGGCAGCAACCAGGGCGGACCGACGTACAGCCCACCACCCAGCCCAGACGCCGAGAGCCACCAATGCACCGGTGGCAAGGGGGCCCCCCGCCAAAGGGGGCACGACCGGGGGAGTGGGCCCCACACCAAACGTGGGGCCCAAATTGATCCAAGAGAGGGGGGACCACCAAAAACCCAACCTGAGCAACAAACAGGCACACACAGATAGCCCGACAGAATCTCTGTCGGGCCGACCGCATGCACCATCTACCTGACAGCGACCACAGGCCGGCCCCAGCCCAAGGGGCAGAGCAGCAGGGAGCTGCAGCTGAGGAGGGCCAACTTTCACATCAAGAGCTCCGCACCATAGGCCCGGAGACGCCCCAGCACGCCACCTACGCACCCCCCCACACACACAGCACCCCCACCGCAAATGCCACACAGGAAGAAAGTTAGAATTAAATTCTAACACAAAACATGTTTTTTTTTTAATCCTAGCTTTAAAGTGGATATTAAAGTGATTAATTTAATTGATTGTTTAAAGTTGTTTTATATTTTTTTAAACAAAGGGCAGATATAAGTTTTTTTTCTTCTTTCTGCACTCTTTTCATTCAATGTTTTCTTTTTGATGTTTTTTTATTGTTTCTTTTAAATGAATGAATAAATGAATTAAATAAAATGTTAAATGGCTTAAAACATCTGCTACGTTCATGACATAAACCAACAGACGTTCCTGTTTTTAGTATTTTACATCACTTTATAATGTAGCTGTTTTTGTTTTTAATATAATTTTCAAATCATGTTTTTTTATGATTGTCTACGTTGTACTGATAAATATCTCCTGCAGGGTAAACTATATCTTGGCTGCAAGTATCAAACTGTGAAATCCTTCGCTTTCTACAACTGATAGTGGTTGGTCATTAATTATGATGAAGTTCTCTGTAAACATTTGAGCTCTGTGGTTTCAGCGATGTCTTCTTCTTGTTCAATCCGAAGCAGGCAGCCTGATTTGGGGCAGCCGCGCTCAAGTCTGTCCCTCCTCAGAGACAGGCAGACTGAGCGGGGCAGATTGGACGTGGCTGGCCAGGGTTGAGTTGGCCGCCCTGGGTTGAGCAAAGAGCAGTGCCCCGCTGAAGCCACGGAGCTCGAATGTCCATCGTAAAACTAACTTTACCGCGGTTTAATGTGGTGCTATGGCTCTGCAGACATTGCACGTTGCTGCATTGCTTTGTGGTGTTTCTAGTGTAAAATACTTCCACACAGCGGACATGTTTAGATGAAAAGTTTGTTAGCTGTTAGCCACAGTGCTGCTAACTCAGCCCTCATGTTGTAGCTGGCTGCAAACTATGAAATGGATTTCCTGAATGTGAGGCGGGTCTTATTACTCTGGGTTCATGAGACACGCCGCCTTTCAGGAAATCCATTCCATAGTTTGAAGCCAACATGCATCATGCATCGGAAATATCGACAGGAGGATCGGAAAATCCGATACGTAAATTATGCTGGTATTGGAGGCAGATACCGATACTGGATCGGATCGGCCCCATCCCTAGTTAAAACTATTTCTTCAAACTGAGGTTGGTAAGAGAGATATCTACAACATGTATGATATTATTTGTTCATAATATTTTTACAAACCCCACACTAAATCTTCTGAACTATTGTTTGAATGAAACCATTAGATACAACGAGCAAATTGTTGACAAGTCCAAGCAGCAGCTTCTGACACTTTTAAGCAGACCTTATATATATATATAGCCAAAATATAAAGAAAATAACATTTTTAACTCGTAAGCTCAAAACTGGATATCCAAAAAAGTTCAATCTGGTCCTCTGGACATTCAAAAAAAAAAAAACACTAAACAAAGCAAAAAAATGTAGATACGTTTCGTCTTTCATCTGAAAGACTTCCTCAATCTGAGGTGCTGTACTCAGCTCAGTCTTATAAATAGCACCTTCTCAGAGTGGATCAGCCAGTTTGCTGCTGACAACCAAAACCAGCTGCTCACATGATCAAGAATACCGAATACCGGCCCAAGATGCAGCTCGGACGACCCGGTGGGAGCAGGCACGGATGGAGGAGCCTGTCATCAGATGGGGCGGGTTCCGGACCGAACCCGTCCAGAGACAAGGTCACCGCAGCCCGGAGGTTGAGATCCTGCCGTCGCCTCTTCTGGTGGAGGAAGAGGAAATGAGGTCTCAGCTCCGGGGGAGCCGCCTGGCTTTTAAACCAGCTTCTTCCTCCACCCTGCCACCCTGCTCGCCGCACCTGCTGTGGTCTTCGGAGGATGACACTGAGCTGGAGGATGAACTCTGGTGCGCTCCTGTCCTCAGCTCATGCCCTCACCGCAGGAGGAATAAGCGGCAAAGATGGGTTGGAACCACCGATCTCTAGCTCCAGCCTTCAACCTGCTCTCCCGCTGCGCAGCCTAAAGCACCGGGGAGAATTTCAAAGGGGGAGGAGCAGTCAATCCCCCGCTCATCAGTGGAGCAGACGAAGGGGGGCCAACCGAAAAGAAAGCCCATTCAGCTTCTTCCCGAGTCCCCTGTTAAATCCCTTCAGGACCAGTCATCCTTCTCAGATAAGTCATCTCCTGAATCTATTGCTTTAAATGACACACTACAAAATTGCTTTCTTCCGCTAAACTGAACCCCAACTATCAAAACACTTTTTATTCCCTAGCTGGAGAATTATTACTGTCTCAGCCTGCAATAACGCAGATCCCAGAGTTCCATCAATTACTTATTAACATAAGGACTTTCAAAGAACAGTTTAAACACCATTCTCTCTCCAGCCATACTGTGCCACAGCAGAACCCACACGAATCTCCTGCTCCTTGTGTCTCAGAGAGGGTCCAGGAGGTCGCCTCTCACACATCCTCCAGTGCTTCAGTGGGGGTAGGACCCGATGCTCCACCTCCTTCCTATGATTCGGTGGGGGCTGACTCTAATGCCCCATCTTCCTGTGCCTCTGTGGGGACTGGTTCTGACACCCCATCTATTGGGATCTCTATAATGGTGGGTCCTGACACCTCGTATCGCCCCAAGCCTCCAGTGGGTCCCAAGCCTCCAGTGGGTCCGGCTCCATCACCTGCTGCTGCAGTCCCATCTCTGGTTCCTGGCTCTCCTGCTGCAGTCTCGTCTCTGGTTCCTGGTTCTCCTGCTGCAGTCCCGTCTCTGGTTCCT